>NC_091618.1:66494318-66797348 GCF_027580195.1 Bos mutus
CTCCTGTTTTAGTTGGCATTTGTAGCATCACTCTGTCAAAGGAAGCGAGCTCACCCTTGTTACTGCCCAGCAGAGTGGGAATCCCAGGTCCTTCATCCCCTCTGTTGACCCTCAAGGGTGGTGGGGCTCCTTCTTACTGCTGGGTGGGGGTAAAAGATTGACTTACCATGAGGTCTTTATGACACCTTTGCCTGGGAGGGAGCCCTATCACAGCTCTCACATGGCCTCTGAGGTGAGGGGCAGGGCAGCCTCATTACAGTGGATGCTGGTGAAGTCCTGACTCAGTGCCAGGCCTCCTATGACCCCCAGCATGGCGCCTTGTTACTACTGGTAGGTTACTTATTTGGTGCTGTGATATTGCAGCCTTCCCACATGGTCTCCATAAAGTGGGGGTGGGGAACCTCATTGCTGCCCATTACATGTCTCTTGTTGTTGTTGTTCAATTTCTGAGTTGTGTCTGACTTTTTGTGACACCATGGACTGCAGCTCACCAGGCTTCCTGTCCTTCACTGTCTCCTGGAATTTGCTCAAACTCATTCCATTGAGTCGGTGATGCCATCCAACCATCTTATCCTCTGTTGTCCCCTTCTCCTCCTTCCCTCAGCCTTTCCAGCACCAGGGCTTTCCAATAAGTCAGCTCTTCACATCAGGTGGTCAAATTATTGGATCTTCAGCTCCAGCATCAGTCCTTCCAGTGAATATGCAGGGTCTACTGGCAACTATGATTCACAACTGCTCCCTACTCTGCCTTTTCTGCCATAACCCTTGTGGAAGAGTTCAGACACCTTCTTACAGACCAAAGAGGATGGACAGCTAAGCTCCCCACTTGGCCTTTGCTGGCATGGGTGGAGTGGGCCAGAGTTTTATCTGTCATGTTTGACTAGAGGAGAGCTTTAGGATCTAAAATTTATCTGCTTTGCTAAGCTGCTCTTTACATGGTCCTTCATTAGGAAGGTGCTTCCGTGGTGGCTCAGATGGTAAAGAATCTGTCTGCAATTGAGGAGACCTGGGTTCGATACCTGGGTTGAGAAGATCCCTGAGGGGTATGGCTACCCCTCAAATATTCTTTCCTGGATAATTCCATGGACAAGGGATCCTGGTGGACTACAGTCCACAGGATGGCAAAGAGTTGAACACTACTGAGCAGTTAACACTTCATGAGGGAGAGTAGGCTTTTGGGGGCCTTTTTTTCTGTCTGCATCTATTGACCTTTCCAGCTGAAGATGCCAGCTTCTTCAGCTCCAAGTCTGGGGTAGATATATGGGGAAAACCCAAGAAGCTCCTCACTCTGTTGTCATTCCTCAGGTACAAGGTCCCAGCTGGTCTGCCTCTTACCCTCCATCTTTGAAAGTCTTCTTGTTTGTTTTATCTGTAAATTCAGGGGCTTTATTTGTACTTATTGGGATCAGGGAAACATGTTCCCCAGAAGTGGAAGTTTCTCTCTGCCTCCTTTTCAAAAGTAAAGTTTTACTGCTTTCCTTATAAACTTTTTACAAGTCAAATGTTAAGGATATCAACCTCCTGAATGTAAGAATCTTTTCCCATATGTGGTTATCTGTATGCTTCTTTAAGACTTGTGCTATATTGACTTAAAAAAATCATATTGATGGTAGTGGTGATGTTGATGATGGTGCACCAGGAAGTATTAGCTAAAATCAAGTGCTCAGATATTTAGGCAAATTGAGTTCTCTGGGCTGTCTCCTGTTGCCATAGATAATTTTGAATTAGCTCCAGAGGAGTGAAGCCTTCATAGCAGATTCAAAGTTTGCCATGTCCTTGTCCTCCACAAGGATTTGAGACTTTTAGGGGACTGATCAGGAGACTGCTGGTAACAGGTGCACCTTGGTCTCCAGCTGGGCTGAAGAAGTTCCTATCAGTGATCCATGCTGGCTCTGCCAAAGGACCTTGATGATGTCTTGGATAATTAGAGCTTCAGTGAAAAGCCTGTCCCCTTGGCAAAATGCTGGAGATCTTCCCTTTATAACACCAAAGCTGCAAAAATGAGAATGTCTTGAGTCTCAGTGACTTTGGGGACATTATTTATATGGCACTCCCACATACCTGCTGGGCTGTCTGTTCCCTCTAATCAGGAAAGACTGCCAGGAAAATTGTGACTTTTGGGATGATGGTTTTGGGTGATTCTACAACTTTTTTGCCTTTCATTCATTTATTCATTAATTGAATCATCTATTCCATTTTTCATCCACTTACTGGAGAACTACCCTTATGGCAGAAAATGAAGAAGAACTAAAGAGCCTCTTGATGAAAGTGAAAGAGGAGGGTGAAAAAGTTGGCTTAAAGCTCAGCATTCAGAAAACTAAGATCATGGCATCTGGTCCCATCACTTCATGGCAAATAGATGAGGAAACAATGGAACCAGTGGCAGACTTTTTTATTTTGGGCTCCAAAATCACTGCAGATGGTGACTGCAGCCATGAAATTAAAAGACGCTTGCTCCTTGGAAGGAAAATTATGACCAAACTTGACTGCATATTTAAAAGCAGAGACATTACTTTGCCAACAAAGGTCCATCTAGTCAAGGCTATGGTTTTTCCAGTAGTCATGTATGGATATGAGAGTTGGACTATAAAGAAAGCTGAGCACCAAAGAATTGATGCTTTTGAACTGTGGTGTTGGAGAAGACTCTTGAGAGTCCCTTGGACTGCAAGGAGATCCAACCAGTCCATCCTAAAGGAGATCAGTCCTGAGTGTTTATTGGAAGGACTGATGTTGAAGCTGAAGCTCCAATACTTTGGCCACCTGATGTGAAAGAAAGAAAGAAAGTGAAGTCGCTCAGTCATGTCTGACTCTTTGTGACCCCATGGACTGTAGCCTACCAGTCTCCTCCATCCATGGGATTTTCCAGGCAAGAGTACTGGAGTGGGTTGCCATTTCCTTCTCCAGGGGATCTTCCCAACCCAGGGATCAAACCCAGGTCTCCTGCATTGCAGGCAGATGCTTTACCATCTGACGCTTTCCTTTACCAGGGAAGCCCAAGAGCTGACTCATTTGAAAAGACCCTGAGGCTCGGAAAGATTGAAGGCAGGAGGAGAAGGGGACAACAGATGATGAGATGGTTGGATGGCATTACCGACTCAACAGACATGAGTTTGGGTAAACTCCAGGAGTTGGTGATGGACAGGGAAGCCTGGCGTGCTGTGGTTCATGGGCTCGCAAAGAGTCAGACACGACTGAATGACTGAACTGAACTGAACTACTGGAGAACTACATTATTTTCAGGAGGCATCAGGGAAACAAATGAAAAGCATCCTTTATCCTGGTAGGATGATCATGAGTAGGGGAGACAATGACCATTAAACTTGAAGCCATGATGGAAGTACAAGATCACCCCAGAGTGCAGAACAGACTAGTAATGGACAGTCAGAAAGGGCTTCTCCAAGGAGGTGACTTGTGAACTGAGTCTTGCTTAGAAAAGAAATTAGCCAAGCCAAGAGTGAGCAGGCATGCAAGGTTGACCACTGCAGCAGAGGGATGTAGTTCCAGGATGGTTGGACCACAGAATGGGAAATACTAGGCATGTGAGAGGTAATCCTGAGAGGGTGAAGAGGTTTGGTGCTGCATGGCTTTACTGTCGGGCTACCAAGCCTAAATTTCAGCCTAAGGACAACATGTGACCATGAAGGGATTTTTTGTGGAATAGTAGCACAATATTCCAGAAAGTTCATCTGACTATCTTGCAGAAGAAGAATGGACTGGTGAAGGATGAGCCTTTGCTTGAATGTAATCACTGGCCACTTCAGTCTTGGAGGAATTTGGTATCTTTATTTGAACCAAGATGCTGCTGCTGCTGCTGCTAAGTCGCTTCAGTCATGTCCAACTCTGTGCGACCCCATAGATGGCAGCCCACTAGGCTCCCCTGTCCCTGGGATTCTCCAGGCAAAAACACTGGAGTGGGTTGCCATTTCCTTCTCCAATGCATGAAAGTGAAAAGTGAAAGTGAATTTGGTCAGTCGTGTCCAACCCTTAGCGACCCCATGGACTGCAGCCTACCAGGTTTCTCCGCCCATGGGGTTTTCCAGGCAAGAGTACTGGAGTGGGGTGCCATTGCCTTCTCCATGAACCAAGATAGGAGTGACTTAATATGACCATAAGAACAGTATTTTTGTTGTCATTGTTGTAAATGAGGATTGGTAGAATGGAAGATGGTCCGTATTTTGTGGTGAACACTCAAGCCATACGATATGGGTGAGCATATGTTAGCTGAAGTTTGAGACCTGTTGCCCTTTCTTTCTTACAAACTACAGGTAACTGAGAGCTATTATCACAGGTGAACTCTCTACCACCCATTTGCTTATGTAAATAATAGGAAGGGCCTTTCTTTTGAGTGGTGAAGATTGTCTTGAAAGAGAAAACAGCTGCTTTGCAGTGCTTTGGGAAAATGATAAATACTGATGGTGAAAGAGCAGAAAATGAAGGCCATTTCCCACTCATTTTCTTCCTTCAGATCAGAAACTACAAAAATGTAAATCAAACCTTGAAATGCTCCAGCAGAAACAGGAAAACACAGGGCAAAGGCTGTTTGAGACATAGCTAGTGAGTTTGGGGAGAGTGGGAGGTGGGGGTGAGATTTTCTGTCTCCAGAAAACAATATTATTTTCATCAAAAGAAAGAAAAACTAAGTTCTCTGGCTTCCTATGTCCTGAGGCTGAGTTTAATTAAGGCTAGAAAGGGCAGAGAGAAGTGATAAATAAAACAAAACCAAGATCTGTAGGAAACTGCCCTAGAGAAGTTAAAGGAGAGTGAGGTTGATAATGATCATTACATGAGGGATGAGATATGTCAAGGGTAGAGGATGTCGTGTGGGCAGTATAATGAAGCACCATATGGGAGGAGATAGTAAAATTCAAACACCTTTTATAATAGCAGAACTAAGATGCAGGGTGCATGCCTGAGCACTGGTTCTTTGTAGTTTGACAAAACAGATCTGTGATGTTTCCCTCTTTATCAACCTGAGGGATGAAAAATGTGGTACCTGCAAGGTGATGCCCTTGGCCTAGGGCCACTAAGTTTCACTGGAGACGTGAGAGATGAACACTGAGTGATGGATAATTTGTATGGTAAGGATCTCATTTCAGATGAACTTGGGGAAAGGTAATATGAGCAAAAATACAACAAAAAGCAATGGGAATGCCTGGAGCAATTGAAAATCCAAGTTCTCAGATGCAGGGTGGCAACCTTAGGTTTGCCAGTTTTGGGGTGGGTGACTTAGGGCAAGTCACAACTTCACTATTCGTCTGTCAGTCAGAGAATAGGGGTAAGGTTGAATGTACCTCATTTTAGATATCATGATGCTGGGAGGGATTGGGGGCAGGAGGAGAAGGGGACGACAGAGGATGAGATGGCTGGATGGCATCACTGACTCGATGGACATGAATTTGAGTGAACTCTGGGAGTTGGTGATGGACAGGGAGGCCTGGCGTGCTGCGATTCATGGGGTCACAAAGAGTCAGACACGACTGAGTGATTGAACTGAACTGAACTGAACTGAACTGAAAAGGATTAAATGAATTAATGTGTGTAAGGCACTTAAATGGGGCTTCTGTGGTAGCTCAGTTGATAAAGAATCTGCCTGTCATGAAGGAGATCTGGATTCTATCCCTGAGTCAGGAAGATCCCCTGGAGAAGGGAATGGTGACCCACTCCAGTATTCTTGCCTGGAGAATTCCATGGATAGAAGAGTCTTGTGGGCTACAGTCCATGGGGTCTCAAAGAGCTGGACATGACTGAGTGACTAACACATACACAAGGCACTTAAATTTACCTCACACACAGAGAATACAACATACAAAAAAGTTAAAAACTATCGGGATGAAGATTCTCTGCTCCAGTTATTGGGGTGTCTGGGGACTCAGTTTGAGATAGTATAAAAACAAAATCGTCACTGGGAAGCTCTGAACCAACTTGAAGAAGAGTCTAGAATCAAGGGAAATCAATATTAGCTCCAGTGGGGGATGGGAAAGATCAGGATCATAAATGGGTGTGCAAACCATGAGTCAGGGGTGGGCTGGAAAAGGCACAGAATCATAGTCAGTCTGGGTCAAGATGGGGGTGGTCTGTAAACAGGGATTTGTGTTACCTTGTTTATTGCTATAAGCCCAGTGCTGAGAACAATACCTGATACATAGCTGGCCCTCACTAAGTATTTGTTGATAAATGCTTTAGGTGTTGAGTGGACAGCGGACATGCAGGTCTGGTATAAAAGAACAGAATCAGGATGGACAGAAGTTACAGGAAGGCAACATCAAAGGCCATGATAATTCCCACAGCAAGGAGTCTGGGTTCTCTGGAGTATCCAGAATTAGAAAATCCTGAATTTAAGTAAGGAATGCTAAGGAGCATCAATTAATGTCTTTCTCTTTCTCTCTCCCTCTTGCCTTTCCTCCCTCCTTTTGGATCTCTGTCTTTCCTCTGACAGTCTACTTTGATCTAAAGGAAGTGGTTAACATCTAATGTTTCCCTTTTCTGTGGATGGAGCAAGGAAAAAAATCAAGTGAGTTTAATGAATAGTTGAAAGATTTCAGTTAGGTCTAAAGAAGAATTTCTTACCAGCAAGGAGTGCTCAATTCTGAAATCTGTTAGTTACAGAGTCAAGCGGGGAATATCTTCTGGTCTAAAAGATCTTTGTCAGTAGCACAAATTCTCCATTCTTTAGAAAGATATGTGACCCTACATGAAAGAGAATGAACAAGGAAAACTCTTGAAGGGTCTCTGCCCAGGAGGATGTGGAAGAGAAGATTTGCAGGCAGGCAAAATGGAATCAGGATGGGAGGGATAGGGATGATGTCCAAAGATTAGGTCAAGGCAAACAGCAGCCTTCTCTTTCCAGCAGATCAGAGAGGGTACGAATCCTTGGTGTCTTCATGATTAGCTGTTTATTCTGAGTTTTCAGCCTGTTTGGGACATTGTGATAGATGCATAAGATTGTGGTGGTGGTGGTGGTCTGTGCTTAGGTGTGCGTATGTGGTGTATGTGTGTGGGTCTGTAACGATGTCTGTGTGTATGTATGAGAATGCAAATGAAGAGTCTGTATTTTCAAATGCTGCCAAAGTGCTTAGAGATCCTCATTGTGGGTTTCCATGGAAACTCATGATTCTCTTTCAGAAACAAATGGCAGGATCTTTGAGAAAAGGGCATGGATACTCACATTTCATCTCTTTGTAATCTACCTATTTTGTGCATTTGTGAGGGGAAATGGGCTAAAGGAGTGATCAAAATACTGAGAAATGTTTTAGTGGTTATTTTAACAACAAAAAAGACATTGGTCATTGGGCTTTTGTTTTAGACAGCTTTCACATAACACAGAGGTTATTTTCAAGAGTCTCTCTTTGATTTCTTACTTTACTTCAGCTTGTGTACCAACCAATTCTTGTTAAATATTTATGGACAAGATTAAAGACTTTATAAAACTTAACAGCTGGCAGCTGTCCTCGCCTAAAGGATAAAGCAGAAAGTTTTCATTTTAATTGGATAACTATGTGACCGAAATATCTAACTCCTAAGGGAAATACAAGAATTAAAATATGTAAAGCAATTTTTAAAAGGGAAAATCGCATTTTACATTTCGTAGTTTTTATTTCCTTGTGTAGTTTGTGTGAAGGTGAAGTTACAATTGTTGTCTTTTATAGTTTCCTAAGGTTGAAGACATGTTTCAATCTTTCAGAATGTTTCCTATTAAGATTCAGGTGGTGAAAATACACTTTTGGTCCTTGTTGTGACACAGATCACTCATCCTATTTCACTTCTAAGAATCTTTAATACAATTGTCTCATAACCAAGTTGTAAAATGAGAGAATAAACTGAAACATTCTGGGGGTGCGGGTAGAGGGAGTTGTTAAACTGGCTGATATTGAACGTAATCAACAGCAGTGGGGAGAGTGGTTCTTTTTTTCTGTTTTTAAGCTAGCAATTACCTGACATTGAATAGCCATACTGTTTGTATTGAGATTCTGATACTGATGGGAAAGACCCGTCTGATCTTGAACAAGTCACTTACCCGCTGTGGTCTGACACTCAACTATAACATATGGGGCTTGGACAAAATATTTCCTGAGGCTTTTTTTTTTTTTTGAGAGTCTAAATATTTAAGTCAGGGTTGGCAAGCAAAGGATCATGAACCAAATCCTGTCTCCTTACTGTTTTGTGGCTTCCCTGGTGGCACAGTGGTAAAGAATCCGCCTGCCAACGCAGGAGACCCGAATTCAATCCCTGAGTCAGGAAGATCCCCTGGAGAAGGGAATGGTATCCCACTCCAGTATTCTTGCCTGGAAATACTGAGAACAGAGGAACACGATAGGCTACAGTCCATGGGGTTACAAAAGAGCTGGACGTGGCTTAGCAACTAAACAAAAACAAAACAAATTAAGAATGACATTTTTAAATGGTTGGGGGGGGGAATCAGTACAAGATTAATACTTTGTGATACATGAAAATTATATAAAATTCAAATTTCAGTGTTTATAAAGTTTTATTGCAACACAGCCAAGCTCATTCATTTATGAAGCTTTGTTCATGGCTGTTTTATAGCTGAGTGCCGTGACAGAGACACTATGGTCTTCAAAGTCTAATGTGTTCACTCTCTGATCTTTGCAGAAAAAGCTTTCCATCTCCTATCTGATTCTCAGTCATTGAAAAGAATCAATCAGATCATCTCTGTTTGTTTGAACAGTAATCATAATAGAACAGACAGTGTTTGGATAAAGTTTTTGTTAATTTTTTACTCTATAATTAAAGGGGAAAAATGTAGCTTTTCTCAAACAAAGCTGATAACTTTTTTGACATGAACCAATTTGTCTAGGTAATTTTTCCTCTCTTAACCTCATGTGGGGAGTGTTAGCTGCATTCCTGGAGGAGTAGGGGCGGTAGGGGAATGTAATGTATGGACCTGAACTTTAAAGAATCCATTCCTTCAAAGAATCCCTTGGTTACAAAATCTCAGACCTGAGTTCTGGCTGCCCAAGTGGCCTGGTGGTAAAGTCACTGGTGGCCCCTGCCAATGCAGGAGATACAGGAGACGTGGTTTCAATTCTTGAGCTGGGAAGATCCCCTGGAGTGGGAAATGGCAACCCAGTATTCTTGTCTGGAAAATTCCATGGACAGAGGGAGACTGTCAGGTACAGTCCATGGCGTCAGACGTGACTGAGCATGCACACACTTCCATGCACTACTAGAGACCTGAGTTCTGGGAAAAACTCTTGACTGGTTGAAGTGCAAATGAAACCAATCATTAGCAGACCTGGGGAGGAAACCTTTATTGATTCCCTACTTTATTGATTCCCACTGAGACAGCCTCAGTGTTAGATATTTGCATGCATAGATTTATTTATTCTTTTTAATGACCTCATCGCCCAAGGGAGAGGGCCTGGGGCATGGAGAGTTTAGACAACTGCTTAGTAGAAGAGGGTAGATTTCAGCCTGGGTCTGTCTGACTTCAGTGCTTATCTTCTTACAAAGTCAATTTAATATTTACAAAATCTCTCTTCTCAGTAAGGAAATTACCCAAAGAAATCAAAAGTAAACCCAGAAGACCTGCATTTACATCAGAGACAAGTCCGGGAACCTCTGTCAGTCTCTATGGATATATTAAAACTCTACGTATCTTCCAATCTCTGTTTTCAAGTGTCAGAGATCTCCTTTATGAGACATTGCTTGTTTTTCACAGTCTCGCTTCTGTTGTTGACCTCCTACCTGTCTTTAAGAGCTGACTCCCAGTGTGCAGAGCAAGTCAGGGACCCTGACACTTTGCTGGCTGTTAGCAAGTGCTACCTCCTCCATCTGGTTCGTTAGGAATGTTCCTGCACTGCCTGATTACATCTTCCTCTGAGACCCTAACCTGTCCTTTTCTTAGACTCAGCATTCTGCTATGGACCCTGCTGGACCTTTAACTTCTTAAGGTCAGAGATGATGTCTTAGGTTTTTGTGTCCCTGCAGCACTGAGTGTGGTGCCTTGTGAGGGCAATGAATGTTGGTGGTAAGAATTACACAGGAA
The DNA here is from genome assembly GCF_027580195.1 of Bos mutus. Taxonomy (NCBI): domain Eukaryota; kingdom Metazoa; phylum Chordata; class Mammalia; order Artiodactyla; family Bovidae; genus Bos; species Bos mutus. The sequence goes on from NC_091618.1 coordinate 66,504,325, forward strand.
AGAATTCCATTCTGGCAATTTACCTTGTTGCCTATATTCTGAGCACCTACTATATGCTGAAGCCAACAAGAACATATTGAATGAATGCAAGCCTGTTCATGCTTATTTCAGCAGGAAAGGGGTAGGTTTAAGATGAGAAAAGACATTTAGGGATGACATTTTAAAAAATGGGCTTCCCTGATAGCTCAGTTGGTACAGAATCCACCTGCAATGCAGGAGACTCCACAAGTTTAGTTGATATATAATATCATATAAGTTGTAGGTATATAATACTGTGATTTACACGTTTTAAAGGTTATACTCCATTGATAGCTAATACAAAACATTGACTATATTCCTCCTGTTGTACAATATATCATTGTAGCTTATTTTCTATTAGTAGGTTGTGCTTCTTAATTCCCTGCCCCTGCACTGCCCTTTCCTTCTTCCCTTTCCTTTGGATGGGAAGTTTTCTTCCTCTTTTATTATTATTTTCTTAAAATTTTTTGCAGGTGTACAGCAAAGAGATTAAGTTATACACATGCTTGTATCTATCACTTTTCAAACTTATTCCCCATTTAGATTATTACAGAGTATTGAGCAGTGTTCCCTGTGCTATATAGTAGGTCCTTTTTGGTTATCTGTTCTAAATCTAGCAGCGTGTACATGTCAATCCTAATCTCCCAGTCTATCCCCTTGGCCTTCTGCCCAGGTAACCAAAGAGTCTGTTCTCTAAATCTGTGAGTCTGTTTCTGTTTTCTAAATAAGTACATTTGTATCATTTAAAAAAAGATTCCACATATAAGGGACTTCACACAATTTTTGTCTTTCTCTGTTTGACTTAATTTACTTAGTATCATAATCTCCAGGTCCTTCCATGTTGCTGCAAATGGCATAATAATTTCACTGTTTTTAATGGCCCACTAATGGTTCATTGTATATATGTACCATTTCTTTATCTAAATAATTGTTCATGGACATTTAGGTTGCTTCTGTTCTTGGCTACTGTAAACAGTGCTGCAATGAATATTGGGGTGTATGTATACTTTCAAATCAAGTATTTCTCCAGATATATGTCCAGGAGTGGGATTGCTGGATCATATAACTCTATTTTAGTTTTTTAAGGAAACTCCATCCTGTTTTCCACAGTGGTTGTACCAATTTACATTCTTACCAACAGTGTAGGAGAGTTGCTCTTCCCCTACACCCTCTCTAAGCTTCATTGTTTGTAGATTTTTTTTTTTTTTTTTTTGGATGATGGTCATTCTGACTGGTGTGAGGTGATATCTCATTGTAGTTTTGATTTGCATTTCTCTATTAATCTTCTCCTGTGCCTCTTTGCCATCTGTATATCTTCTTTGGAGAAATGCTTATTAAGGTCTTCTGCCAATTTTCTGATTGGGTTGTTTGTTTTTATAGTATTGAGCCATATGAGCTGTTTATAAATTTTGGATACTAATCCTTTTTTTGGTTGCATCATTTGCAAATATTTTCTCCCATTCTTTGGATTGTCTTTTCATTTTCTTTATGCTTTCCTTTGCTGTGCAAAAGTTCGTGAGTTTAACTTGGTCTCATTTGTTTATTTTAGTTTTTATTTCTATTACTCTGGGGGAATGGATTAAAAATGACATTGCTGAGATTTATGTCAGAGAGCATTCTGCCTATGTTTTCCTCTAAAAGTTTTACAGTATCTGGTCTCGAGTTTAGGTCTTTAATTAAGTGTGAGTTTATTTTTGTGTGTGGTGTTAAAGGGTGTTCCAATTTCTTTCTTTCTTTTTCTTTTAACATGCAGGTGTCCAATTGTTTCAGAACCACTTATTGAAGAAACTCTCTTTTCTCCATTGTATAGTCTTGCCTCCTCTGTGGTAGATTATTTGACTATAAGTGATTGGATTCATTTCTGGGCTTTCTAGAAACATTTTCCATTGATCTATATTTCTGTTTTCGTGCCAGTACCATGCTAGTTTGGTAACTGTAGCTTTGTAATATAGTCTGAGAAGTCAGGGAGACTGATTCCTCCTGTTCTGTTTTCCTTTATCAAAATTGCTTTGGCAGGGGGATCTTTTGTGTTTCCATACTAATTGTACATATTTTTGTTCTAGTTTGTGAAAAATGCCATTGGTAACTTGATAAGGATTGCATTGAATCTGTAGGTTGCTTTGGGTAGTATAGTCATTTTCACAATATTGATTCCTCCAATCCAAGAACATGATATATCTCTCCATCTGTTGGTGTCATCTTTGGTTTCTTTCATCAACATCTTATAGCTTTCTGCATACAGATCTTTTGTCTCCTTAGATAGGTTTATTCCTAGGTATTTTATTCTTTTTGTTGCAATGGTAAATGGGACTGTTTTCTTAATTTCTCTGAGTTTTCATTGTTAGTATACAGGAATGTTAGTATACAGTATACACAGGTTCTTCTGTGCATTAATTTTGTATCATGCAGCTTTACTAAATTCATTGATTAGCTCTAATAATTTTCTTTAGGGTTTTCTATATATAGGATCATGTTGTTTGAAAACAGTGACAGTTTTACTTCTTTTTTTCCAATCTAGATGCATTTTATTTTATTTCTTTTTTCCCTCTTGTTTCCAAGGCTAGGATTTCCAAAACTATGTTGAATAATAGTGGTGAGAATTAGGATCCTTGTCTTGTTCCTGATTTTTGAGGAAATTCTTTCAGTTTTTCATTGTTGAGAACAACATTTGCTGTGGGTTTGCTGTACATGGCCTTTATTCTGTTGGGGTAGGTTCCTTCCTTGCCCATTTTCTGGAGTTTTTTTTTTTTTTTTTTATCATAAACATGTACTGAATTTTGTCAAAAGCCTTTTCTGCATCTATTGAGGTGATCATATGGTTTTTATCTTTCAATTTGTAAATATGGCGTATCACATTGATTGATTTGTGTATATTGAAGAGTCATTGCATCCCTGGGATAAATCCCACTTGATCATGGTGTATAATCCTTTTAATGTACTGTTGGATTTGGTTTGCTAGTATTTGTCGAGGATTTTTGCATCTATGTTTATCAGTGATATTGGATTTCTTTCTCTCTTTTTTTTGTAGTATCTTTATTTAGTTTTGGTATCACGGTGATGGTGGCTTCATAAAATGAGTTTGGAAGTGTTCCTTCCTCTGCAATTTTTTGGAATAGTTTTAGAAGGAACTATTCAGAAGTTAACTCCTTTCTAAATGTTTGATAGAATTCACCTGTGAAGCCATTTGGTCTTGGACTTTTGTTTGTTGGGAGTTTTAAAATCACACATTCAATTTTAGTTCTTGTGATTTGTTTATTCATATTTTCTATTTCTTCCTGGTTTGGTCTTGGGAGATTGTACCTCTATAAAAATATGTCCATTTCTTCCAGGTTGTCCATTTTATTGGCATATAGTTGCTTGTAGTCTCTTATGATTCTTTGTATTTCCATGGTGTTGGTTATAACTTCTCCTTTTTCACTTCTAATTTTGTTGATTTGAGCCCATTCCTTTTCGTCCTTGATGAGTCTAGCTAAAGGTTTATCAATTTTGCTTATCTTCTCAAAGAACCAGCTTTTAGTTTCTTTTCTATTGTTTCCTCATTTCTATTTCATTTATTTCTGCTCTGATGCTTATGATTTCTTCTTCTAATTTTGGGTTTTGTTTGTTCTTCTTTCTCTGTTGCTTTTGGTGTAAGGTGATGTTGTTTATTTGTGATTTTTCTTGAGAAAATATTGTATTGCTATAAACTTCCCTCTTAGAACTGCTTTTGCCGCATCCCATAGGTTTTAGATCATCGTGCCCTCATTTTCATTTGTCTCCAGGTAATTTTTATTTCCTCTTTGATTTCTTCAGTGATCCATTGTTTACTTAGTAGCGTATTGTTCGGCATCTACATGTTTGTGGCTTTTATATATTTTTTTATTGTCGTTTATTTCTAATCTCATAGTGTTGTGGTTTAATAAATGCTTGATATGACTTCAATTTTCTTAAATTTACCAAGGCTTGCTTTGTGGCCCAGCATGTGTTCAAGTCTGGAGAATGTTCTATGTGCACTTGAGAAGAATGTATCCTTCTGCTTTTGGATGGAATGTTTTATAAATGTCACTTAAGTCCACCTGGTCTAAGTGTCAGCTAAGGCTTATGTTTCCATATTGATTTTCTGTCTAGATGAACCTATCCATTGATAAAAGTGGGGTGTTAAAATCTCCCACTATTATTGGGTTACTATTGATTTTTCCCTTTATGGACATTAGTATTTGCCTTATATATTGAAGTGCTCCTATGTTGGATGCATAAATATTTTCAGTTGTTATATCTTCTTGGATTGATCCCTTGATCATTATGTAGTGTCTTTCTTTGTCTCTTATAAGTCTTTATTTTAAAGTCTATTTTGTCTGATATGAGTATGCTGCCCCAACTTTCCTTTGATTTCTATTTGCATGGAATACCTTTTTCCATTCCCTCAATTTCAGTCTGTATGTGTCCCTAGGTCTGGTTGAGTCTGTTGTAGACAGCATATATATAGATTTTGTTTTTATATCCATTCAGCCAGTCTGTCTTTTGGTTGGAGCATTTAATCCACTTGTATATAAGGTGATTATTGATAAATAGGTTTTTTTATTGCCATTTTGTTAACTGTTTTGGATTTGTTTCTGTAGGTCTTTTTTTCTTCCCTTCCTCTTTTGTTCTCTTCTTTTGTGAGTTGATGACTATGTTTAGAATTGTGTTTCAATTTCTTTTTTTTTCTGGTGTGTCTGTCTATTGTAGATTTTCAGTTTGTGATTATCATGAGACTTTGATATAGCAGTCTATATACAAACAAGATTGGTTTAAGTTACCAAACAAGATTGGTAAAGTTGCTGGTCTTTTAATTTCAAATGCATTTCCAATATTCTATGCTTGTGTTCTTCCCTTCTCAAAATTGCTGGTTTTGATATCAAATTTTGTGTGGATGATTTTCTACCTTTACTGTGTTTGCCTTTACTGATGAACTTTTCCATTCTTAATTTTTCTTGTTTCTAGCAATGGCCTTTTCCCTTCTACTTAGAGAATTTCCTTTACATGTGTTGCAAAGCTGGTCTGGTGGCGCTGAATTCTATTTCATTGAAAATCTTTGATTTCCCCATCAAACCTGAACGAGAGCCTTACTGAGTAGAGTGTTCTTGATTGTAGGTTCTTCCCTTTCATCACTTTAAATATATCATTCTGCTCCCTTCTGGCCTGCAGAGTTTCTGCTGAAAAATCAGCTAATAACATTATGAGAGTTCCCTTGTATGTTATTTGTTTCATTTCTCTTGTTGTTTTTAATATTTTTCTTTGTCTTTAATTTTTGTCAATTCTATTGCTATGTATCTTGGCACACTCTTCCTTGGGTTTATCCTGCCTATGACTCTTTGCACCTCCTGGATTGGGTGACTGTTTTCTTTCCCATGTTAGAGGAGTTTTAAGCTATTATCTCTTCAAATATTTTTTCAGGCCTTTTCTCTCTCTCTTCTCCTCAAGGGACCCCTATAATGCAAACATTGACATGCTTAATGTTGTCCCAGAAGTCTTTTAGACTGTCTTCATTTCTTTTCTTCTTCTTCTTTTTTTTTTCTTTATTCTCTTTCTTAGCAGTGATTTCCACCATTCTGTCTTCCAGTTCACTTATCTGTTCTTCTGCCTCAGTTAGTCTACTATTGAGTCCTTCTAGTATATTTTTCACTTCAGATACTGTATTGTTCATCAGTTCTTCTAGGTCTTTGTTAAACATTTATTGAGTCTTCTCAATCCTTACCTCCATTCTTTTTCCAAGATCCTGTATCACCTTCACTACCATTATTCTTAATTCTTTTTCCAGAAGGTTGCCTATCTCCATTTCACTTAGTTGTTCTTCTGGAGTTTTATCTTGCTCCTTCATCTGAGATGTATTACTCTACCATTTCATTTTGTCTAATTTTCTGTGATTTCAGTTTCTGTTCTGCTATCTTATGGTGCATGAGGCTATCTAAGAGGCTTGTTCAGGCTTCCTGATGAAAGGGACTGGTGGTAGGTAGAGTTGGTTCTTTTCCCTCTGGTGGGCATGGCCATGCTCTGTAAGATTTTAAGCTGCATGGCTGCTGATGGGTGGGGCTGTGTTCCCTTCCTGTCAGTTGTTTGTCCTCAGGTGACACAGCACAGAAGACTACAGGCTGTTTGGTTGTGCTAACAGTGACCTCCAGGAGGGCTCATGCCATTGAGTACTTCCTAGAACTTCTGCTGCCAATGTCTTTGTCCCCACAGTGAGCCACAGCCACCCCCTACCTCTGCAGGAGACCCTCCAATACCAGCAGGTAAGTCTGTCCCAGACTCTCATGGGGTCACTGCTTTTTTTCCTCTGAATATTGGTGGGCATGAGACTTTGTATTCACCCTCAAAAGGTAGAATTTGTTTTTCCCCAAGTCCTGTGTAATTCCTGTGACCGAACTCCACTGTCCTTCAAAGCCAGGTTCTTGGGTTGGGGTGGTGGGGGGAGCTCCTCCTTCCATTCCCTTAGGCTGGAAAGCCTGATATGAGGCTCAGAACTTTCACTCCAATGGGGAAACTTTTGAAGCATAATTATTTTCCAGTTTGTGGGTTGCCTTCCTAGTGGGTGTGGGATTTGATATCATTGTGAGTGCATCCCTCCTACCATATTATTGTGGCTTCTTTGTCTTTGGATGTAGGGTATCTTTGTTGGTAGGTTCCAGTGTTTTATTTGTTGTTGTTGTTGATGATTGTTTAGCAGTTAGTTGTGACTTTGGTGTTCTCCTAAGAAGGGGTGAGCATATGTCCTTCTACTCCACTGTCTAGACTGATTACCTTCCCCAAAATGACATTTTAAAAAGAGATTCTTCAGTTCACTGAGAAGAAAGCCTCTCTGTTATCTTGGTGGGTCTTACTATGCTTTCTTCCTTTTGACCAGAACTGATAGAGGTACTACACACCACTCAGTCAGTGCCAAATTTCCAAATACTGGACTTATCACTCATCCAAGCTCCATGAATCTTCAAGGAGTCACAGCATGGTGGTGAAGAATATGAGCTCTGGAGTTAATAGATTTGTGTTTTTAGTTTGAATTCTGTCAGTTACAAGTTGTGCCATCTTGGGCATGTACTTAAGTTCTCAGTTTCCTTATTTGTAAATTGAAGTTTTTGTAAATAGCACTTTATAAATAGCATTTTGTATTTGTAAATAGCACTTATCCCACTTACTAGCACTTGTCTTGAGTATTAGATGAGAAAATGTACCTAAAGCACTAATATGACAGCAATCATACTTATGCAGCTAAGGTAATAGGAGAGCTACGCGATCATGATTGCTTTTTGGTGACAGGACACTCAACTGTTGATGTTTTAATTTACTCTATAAGTGTCTAGTGTAGACATTTGGGAGGGAAGAGATACAGGAGAAAATTTGAGTAGTCTTTTTTCTTTTTTTTGCTCTCTCTGTCTTCCCTGACCACATTCTGCCCTTACATCATGAGTATCTTTCATTTGTTTCTTTAACTATTGGGGATAGTTGTTTCCAGCATCCATCTGCATCAGCCTGTGGCAGTGCTGGGTGGATGGACCACATGTTTATGAGCATAACTTGCAGCTCAGGCCTCTGTCACACTTGTGAATCCTGATCCCCATCCCACATGCAGGGTGGTGAGTGGTTGGTTTGAGGGTTCCTGTACTCCTCAGCTGGTCTCTAGGCATAGAGGAATAATGCAGACCAATTTGAATATTTACTATGTGCCAGATATTGTTTTAAGCATCTTGTAGGTATTAACTCTCACAACCCTGCCCATTTTAGAGGTAGGGAAATGGATGGAGAAAAGTTAAGTAAACTGCCCAATATTATACAGCTGGCAAAACCAAGAATTAAACCTGAACGATCCAGTTTCAGAAGCCAAGATGAGACAAGCTGAGTGGCTTGGTGTTTTTCAGTCACCAAGGGAGCATTCCAAAATCTCTGAAAAAATGTGCAGCTTCAATGAATACTTGTGACAGGGGTGTTGTCATTCAGATCCCCAGCTTTGTTTTCTTAGGGAAAAAATCCAACTACGAAAGGATTATACTTGGTCATCTGAAAACCAATTTGAAGGCTGTGATTGTCCTTTAGACATGAAGATCTTTCTCTCCTTGTGCTTATGGAGACTTTATTTCTTTGTGTAGAGAGTCATGGTGTTGGGAGTTGGAGGTAGGAAGTTGGATGATCTGTGAAAATAAGCGGATTTTCTCTGATGTTTAATCTACTAATTATGCAGAGCAAAATTGGATCATGCTTGTAATTTAGTTTTTGCTATTTGCATTAAGAAATGTTGTTGGCAGAGTTGTGAACAGGAAAAGGGAGGACATTGCAAATCATCACTTAATGTGAACAGAGCAAATGGTAATTTTATGGCGGGGGGGATTGGGTGAGGTGTTGCATTTGGACTGCTCTATGTAGCTAATGGAGCTGCAGCAGTGATGGCTAAAGTGGCAGCAGATAATATTAAGGAAAGTAATGTGGAAAGGAATTTGACTATAAGTCATAGTGACTACTCTATTTGCATACAGGATGAGGAGTAAAATGCAAAGCATGGATTCTTCTTCATCAAGTTTAAAGGAACTGTCACCCCCAAATTGGCTGTAATGATAGAAATTTCAGGAAGGTGATAAATTTTTGGATGAAAAACATAGGGCTGGTCTGTACTTGGACCTTTCTTCAAGTTTGCTCAGAGCCCATGGCTACCTTCTTATCTTTTGTGTGTAATAGTAGTGCTCATCTCTGTTATGGGATGACTTTTATGTCCCAAACATCTTGAAGCTACTTGCGGATGTACCTCAATCCAGTCTTCATGGCTTACCAAACACCATCAAATGCTAACATTCTGAGGAAAGTATCAAAAAAGTGAATTTCTTCTGATGTAGAAAAGAGAAAGACCCAGAATGAAAGTAGCCCTGGGTGGAATGTATGTGGGGAAAGGAAAATTTTGTAGAAAGTTTTTATGGTGTTGGCTGAGATTGTCTCTGCCCAGTACTTTTGCTCACGTCTCCCTCCCTCACTCTCTGTCTGTCCATGTCTTTCTATTATTTCTTACTGCTGCTAAGTTGCTTCAGTCATGTCTGACTCTGTGTGACCCCATAGACGACAGCCCACCAGGCTCCCGCATCCCTGGGATTCTCCAGGCAAGAACACTGGAGTGGGTTGCCATTTTCTTCTCCAATGCATGAAAGTGAAAAGTGAAAGTGAAGTCACTTAGTCGTGTCCAACTCTTAGCGACCCCATGGACTGCAGCCAACCAGGCTCCTCCATCCATGGGGTTTTCCAGGCAAGAGTACTGGAGTGGGGTGCCATTGCCTTCTCTGATTATTTCTTACTAGAAATGATAAAATTGTCTTTCAGAAGGAGGCCTGCTTCAAAGCCTGTGGTTCAATTTGGGACCCAGTTGACACCATTCTCCACTTGGGAAAGTGTGTTTCTGCCATTTGTGAGAATGAGAAATGGTTCCAGACGTTGCCAGATATCCCCAGGAGGGAACACTGCACTTGTTTGAGAACCACTAGTATAGCCCATATACCATATGTTTTATAGTAAAACATAAAAATTTTTTAAAATATCACTTTCTCAGGACACCTTAGCTCACCTTCAAGACTAACTTAGGTTTCTTTATTATATGACTATCACAATAAAAATTTTGGTGTGTAAATAATTCATTAACTTTTGTGTAAATGTTTTATTAACTTGGAGACTCTTAGTGCCTCAGTTTATCCATTCATGTTTTTATTTGTAAAACACGGGTAATGCTTTCATGCACTGGAGTTCAATCCACTCCAGTATTCTTGCCTGGAGAATCCCAGGGACAGAGAAGCCTGGTGGGCTGCCGTCTATGGGGTTGCACAGAGTTGGACATGAATGAAGCAACTTAGCAGCAGCCGCTGTCTAAATTACTTGTGAGAATACTAGAGATAAAATATCTAGCATCTCAAAGCATAATAGGCCTGAAAATGGCAGTTACTGTTCTAATATTTCTACTTGGAATATAAGATCAGAACCATGATCGCACATTCAGTAAGCATGAACCAAACATAACTGGTTTTCCCACAGGTTTTTTTTTAAATTCATAGCAAGTAGATACTTGCTTTATACCAGCAAACAGATGACTGAGTTATAGGAGAAAATAATAGAAAGAAGATGTAAATAGAGAAAATTATATTTGTTAATTCATTTGAATTGGGAAAATGGCTAGTATTTGATTTTAGAAGGAAAGACCTTGGTTTAGCTCAAGGAACCCCAAGACTGGGTAGGGCACATTTTATGAGCCATAAATCCTAACAACATATACAAAGTTGTTTTTTTTTTTTGGTTCTTTGGCACATCCATTAGTCCCTTAGATTCCTGAAGAGCCAATCCTCACATTTGCTTCTGCTTTTTTCTCCCCAGAAGCTTGGCCAAAGCCAAAACCAATTCCCCAGCATGGTAGTAACACTTTCCAGCTGAGAATTGGGCTGCCTGATCTGTTTCTCAGCAGCTCCCCAAGGCTGGCCCTGCTGAGGGGAAACCACAGAGAATCATTTGGAGGTGAAGGTTGGCAGTATCTCACCTCCCGTCCACACTTGCAGCTGTAGTCTAAGTGTCACGCTCCAGGAAGTGCTAGCTTTGCTAGAAATTACAGGGGAAAATGTAATCTTGGGGACCAGTAATGGATGCAGTGATTGTTCACAGCCCTTTGTCACCTGGAGAATGAGGAGATGGGATCTTGCAGTCACAGTTGAGGGAAGGCAGATCAGGGCTTTGGGAGTGCCTCCCACTGCTAGATTCTAAGGCTTTCCTAAGTCAAATGGTGGGAAAGTACAGAACAAGGTGGGGGAAGCACTCCTTTCTTTCAGGGCAGTACCAGAGGAGACATACAGTTTACCAGGAACTGTCCTTAAGAGTCTCCTGGGTTGATGGGTCTTTCCTCTTCTGGCATCATTCTCTTCTTTGTCTTCTAAGTCTACCAATTGCCCTGGGGATGCTGGGGACCCCAGGCTCCCTGCTGGTCCCTGACCTATGCTGGAAGCTGTTGGTGCCTGCCTGATGGATATTCATTCACTGCTGTGAGGAGTGGTTGTTGACTACCTTTCCCGTCTCCCTCTCAGCCAATGGGAACTTTCCTGATAGAAGGTGGCTGGCTGCTGTCCCATCCTCTGCTCCCATCTTACCTCCAGCTGGAACCAGTCCTGAATTATACTGAAGCTCATCACAAGTTGAGACCACATCCTTGCTCTGTTCCCCGTCTTAGACTGCTTCCTTCTCTCTTCTCCTGGAAGCATTCTTTCATAAGCCACTTGAGTAAGAATTCCCATCTCAGGCTATGCTTTGGGGGAAGCCAAGATAGTGGCCCTGCTCAAGCCTCCCTTCTGTTTTCCCTTCAATTAGGACCTGGTTCTCCTTCAAACTTCCAGGCTCTATTAGGTGACAATGGGTCATGTTAATAATCAATCATAAATAAATCTGCTTAGTGTATTTGTAGGCTAATGTGTTACACTTTCATGATAACATGATACCTTACCACCAAGAATTTATTTCTAGGACTTTAAGTAGCATCCTGGGCCAATGCCAATGGAATTGTCAGAGTATGCATGACTGTGTTTGCAGGCAGGAGAAGGAAGGGATGCTTCTGGTCAGAGGGGCTCTTCAACATCCATTCCAGAAAGACCTTCTGAATCATCCTATTCATCTACAAAGGACTGAATGTATGTGTCCATCCAGATTCAAATGCTAAACTCTTAATCCCCAGTGTGATGGTATTTGGAGGTGGGAATTTTGGGAGATAGTGAAGTCATGGTACCTCATATAATGGTTACTAATAAGTAACCTTATAAAAAGGATCTCAGAGAATTCTCTCTACCCTCCATCAACTGAGGTTATAAGAAGTCGGCAGTCTGCAACTTGGAAGAGAGTCTTCAGCAGAACCCGACTATGCTGGCACCCTGATCTTGGACTTCCAGCCTCCAGAACTATGAGGAATTAGCTTCTGTTGTTTATAAGCCACCTAGTCTATGTGGTACTTCGTTATAGCAGTCCTAACTGATCAAGACACCATCCCTGTCCACCAGAGAACTGAACTCTCCTTCTTTGATCTGATGAGTACCTTTTAATTGCACTCATCATATTGCATGGCAGCTATTTGTTTTCCTGGTTCCCTCTCCTAATATACTGGGAGTGACTGGAGAGCAAGGGCCTTGTCCTGTTCGTCTCTATATCCTCAGTGCTCAGCAGAGTTCCTGGAACTGTGTGTGAACTCAGTAATGCATGTGACCTATAGAAGTCCACCTCCTCCTTGACTTTCATATATATTGAGACCTGGGCACAAATGACATTTTGGGTGGGATAAAATGTTTAGAATATTAACCTAATGTTTTTCTTCCTGGTATTTTTCAGATTGTGAGACTGCAAAAATGATACCCCAGCTGAGAAAAAGAGAGAGGTGATGAAAAATAGGTAGCTGGTGGGTCTCTGAAATGGATTTGAGGAAGATGATGGTCAGGGCGGAATGCAAGATCGACTTATGAGATCCAAGAGTTAAGAAAGCCCATGCTGTCTTTCCCTAGTGGGTCTTCTGTTAGGAGGGAAGACCCTGGGGAAGAAGAGGGTATGTGGTGAGTCTAAGTAGAGAGGCCTTACATAGGAAGTCAGTGTTTCCTGGAAACTAGGTTGTGTAGTGACAAAAGAATCCAGCTGCCAATGTAGGAGGCACAAGAAACTCGGGTTCGATCCCTGCATCAGGAAGATTGCCTGGAGAAGGAAATGGCAACCCACTCCAGTGTTCTTGCCTGGAAAATTCCATGCACAGAGAAGCCTGGTGGGCTACTGTTCATGGGGTTGCAAAGAGTTGGACACGATTGAGTGACTGAGCACACACACACACACACACACAGGCCAATCTAGAGGCCACAGACCTTTTCTTACACACCCAACAGGCCTAGGAGTAGCTGGAAATGAGGGGCCCACTGGCTGAGTAAGATATTCCTCAGCATTTCTCTGATCTTACAGATTAGGGGCTAACCATATGGAATAATGCCCTGGAAGAGGGACAGCTCCCAGCCCAGAGAAGTTGTCCTGCTATTCTTGTGTGCTAGGGAGTCACAGAAAAGAAAAAGTTCAGTTATGGAAAATGTTTTAAAGGCGACATTTAGTGTACAGCTCAACTCTGGACTAACTTTTATTTACTTTATGCTATGGAGTAAAAGTGAAAACTCTGGGCAAATGAATCAATACCATTGATCAACAATGGATGTAAGAGTCATGGAGATGCAGGCTAAGGAAAGCCTGGGGCCTGGAGTGTGGCTCCTGGAATTCTCTAATGGAGAAGGCTTGTAATATACTGGTTGCCAATGAGGATGGAAAAAAAAATGGTATGTGATCTTGTGTCCTGGGCCTTTTCAGTTCCAAGCACACCACCCATGAACATGTTATAAGCATAACAGGGAGGCCTAGACTTTTAAAAACATCAACCAGAGGATCTCTGACAAAGAGGTATCCCCAGGTGCTGTTGTGGTGGCGAGGTTGAAACTGCTGTGGCTGTGCAAACTGAAAACTCTGCCAGATACTCACTTGCCTCGAGTCAGAAAGGCAGCCTGGAAAACTTCACTTGATAAATCTAATCATTTTTTTTCCCCCTGGATATTCTTGGGCAGACTTGGAGAAATGGATATCCATACACAGAGATAAATACCCATATTCAGACTTGAATGCATATAGATAAACACTCTACTGCAGATGTAAATATAAAGACATTATCAGTTACTAAATACTTACAGTTTGGAGGATCCTATATATGATTTCACATATATTATCTTATTTTTTTCTCCCCTCAACAACAAAACATGGATGATATTAACGTATTTTTACACAGAGGAAATTGAAGCAGAGAGTGAGGAAATAATTTGTCCAGGGTCTCAAAGCTACAAAGAAATAGGATCTTTCTATATGATTGTGCATAATCAATACCAACTGCTCTCTAGGTAGTTATGGGAGATGGATTTATTTGAATAATCATCCCCTGCTCCATAACCTTCATTATTCAACTCATTTTACTCCCTTTATCGATATTGGCACAAACCATATAGGAATGATCCTAACACAGTTGTATGAAACAGAGAGATAGTAGCTCTGGAGAAATTTTGCACATGCATGTTTATGTGTGTGTGCATACGTGCAGGCACGTGTGCATGCTCAGTTGCTCAGTCGTGAACTGTAGCCCGCCAGACCTCTTCTGTCCATGGGATTTTCCAGGCAAGAATACTGGAGTGGGTCACCATTTCCTACTCTAGGGCATCTTCCCAACTCAGGGATGGAACCTACATCTCCTGCTTCTCCTGCATCGCCAGGCATATTTTTTTACCACTGAGCCATCTGGGAAGCCTGCATACCTGCATATTTACAGACATATACAGGTTAACATGCGTTTCATACATGCGGAAATAGAAACCCAGAGAAGAAAGTGACTTGTGCAAGGGTTCACATACCAAGTGTAGAGGGACCCTGTTGTATTTCTGGCAGAGAGATGGAGAGATGGAGTTGTCAGTTTCTAGTTTAGCCTAGAACTGGGAGGCTGCCCAATGAGAGGGCACTTCTTAACTTCAGAATCTGACTGCAGCATAACTTTTCAGAGCATCAGATATCCTTGCCTTAAAATGAAGGCATGGATGTTCTTTCCTAAGCCAAATTGAAATGGATTTTTGGATTATCTCCTATTGCTCAGAAAGATTCTCTTCTCACTGGTTGCATTGAAGTTCCCTGGCTTCCCAGAGCCCTGAGTCTCCTCTGGGAGTATGTTTGAGATTGTTCCATTAGCAGTCTTCCCATCCCTGACCGGGCAGGTCCATGGGCTGACCTGTCCCTTCACCAGGTCTGTGCCAGGCCCTAAGGTCCAGACATGACCCCCTTACTGCCCTCAGTACATCAACCTAGTCCTTATTTCTCTCATAAGGATGAAACTTGGAGGCATCTATATATATTTTTGTTACATAAATTTTTTAAAATAAAAAATATTAGAAATAGAAATATAGCAAACACCCATGTACCTTCCACCCAGATGTATTATTTTTAAGAAATAAATCATTGCAAGCATAATTAAAGCTCCTCTGTATCCTCTGGCTTCCACATTCTCCCAGAGGCAAGCATGATGGCAATAATTAAAAATATTCTACATATATTTCATATTTTTATGATATATTCATATTTATATAAAATACTATCAACTTAAAAGACAGAAACTCATATGTATATGAGTGAAGTTTTATATTCTCTATAAATATATATTACATAAATTATATAAAATTATATTTATATACTGTATCAACTTTGTTTTAATATTATGATAATTACTTTAATTAAACATTAAATTATATATTTATATAAACATAAACTAACATTTATTACTATACATAAATGCTGTATGCACATTAAATTGTATACTGTATATAGTTTATATAAATTAAAATTTATAAAATTGGTATAAACTCTTCATATCATGGCATAACTTGCTTTTTCATTTAACACTGCATTTTCATTTCTATCTATTTTGATGCATGTGTGTCCCTTCATTCTTTTGAACTGCAGTGGAATATTCCATTAAAGAAATATGCTTCAATTAATTTATGATTGTCCTGTGTTTAGCAAAATACAACTGTTTGAAATTTCTCAAAATTGCAAACATTGCTTCCACCCACATTCTTGGGGATGTTTCCTTGTGCACTGGTCTTAGGAGGGATCCCTGGATGCAGGATTGATGGGTATTGTCAAGTTGTTCTCCAAAGAGGTGTGCTTGTCCCATCCCCTCACACTACACCAGAAGGATACGAAGCTCCTACCTTCCACATCTTTGCCAGCAGCAGACCTCATGAGCCTTGAGCTTCATTGCCAATTGGGTGGGTGTGCATTGGTTTCTCACTGGTGCTATCAGAGAGGAAAAAAATTTTCACTACCCTTCTAGGTTCTTTTGGATAGTCTAAGAATTAAATCAACATGAGGTAGATTAACAGGAAAAAAATCAAACAAAGTTTAATAACATGTTAACATGGGAGAGACCAAGGAAATTGGAGTTGAGTAACTTGCCAAAATAGATGAAGCTCTGAACTTAAACACCATCTTTAGTTGAAGACTAAAGAGGAAGTTGAGGGTAGGTGACTGGGGCTTCAAGGGGGAGGAAGGCAAGTCACATGGAGATGGAAAAGCAAACGTTTGGTAAACAAAGGTTTGCTGGGCCTGTAGATACAACGGGACACAGGATGGACTCTGATCTCTAGGCCCTGTTTCCCCATCACATCTCACCCATATTTCTTGCAGATTTTTCTGGTGATATCTGCACTGGGGGAACAGGCCCTCTATCTAAACTTTTTAGGCAATCAGGGGAAGATGAAGTTTCTCCCTGAGTCTTTTGGGCCTGGATGGTTTTCAGTTTGAAATAATTTGCATACCAAAGAGACATTTTGGGGTGGCAAGTTGTGCTCCCCTATCGTGCTGTATTCATGTCTTCCTGACTGTACATGGCCTTGACAGTCTTTTTATGCATCTGTGTCTGTGAAATGCTTTTTTATAATTCGTCTATTTTTTTCTCTTGGGTTGCTAATTTGTAGGATTTTTTTTTATATGTATGTGGGATTGTAATCTTTTGTTAGCTTTGAATATTAACAGCACTTTTTCTGGTTTGTGATTTTGAATTTTATTATGTCTTTTATTATATAAAAATATTAAATTTTGATGTCAAATTTACCAGCTGTCATCCTGATGATATATATTTTGCATGGCTTGTTGAAGAAATCCTTCACCTACCTCTCACTATTGACATTGTTTCATTGGTAATATGACATTTGTGAGCATACATGAGAGGTAAGGAGGAGGGCATGGCAACCCACCCCAATATTCTTGCCTGGAGAATCCCCATGAACAGATGAGCCTGGCAGGCTTACAGTTCATGGGGTTGCAAAGAGTCGGACGTGACTGAGCGACTAAGCACAGCCCACATGAGAGGTAAGGGGCTTCCCTGGTGGCTTGGCGGTGAAGAATCTGCCTGCAATGCAGGAGAAGCAGGAAATGCAGGTTCAATCCCTGGGTTGGGAAGATCCTCTGCAGTAGGGCATGGCAACCCACTCCAGTATTCTTGCTATGAGAAAACCACATGGACAGAGGAGCCTGGCGGGGTATAGTCCATGGGGTTACAAAGAGTCGGATGGACTAAAGTGACTGAGCATGCACGCACACATGAGAGGTGAGAAGGGCCTTTTCTTTTGGTTCCTAAATTCTTAATTACAATAGCAACCCAATGGTTAGGCAAGTT
This sequence comes from Bos mutus, assembly GCF_027580195.1. Taxonomy (NCBI): domain Eukaryota; kingdom Metazoa; phylum Chordata; class Mammalia; order Artiodactyla; family Bovidae; genus Bos; species Bos mutus. The sequence goes on from NC_091618.1 coordinate 66,521,576, forward strand.
CAGGTTTGCTCTAATGATTCCAGATTATTTTCTAGGGTATAGTGCAGTGTTTCAAGGTACAAGTTCTAGAGTGAGAATGCTTGTGTTTGGATCACTTACTTTGGGCATGTTACTTAAACTCACTCTGAGGATGATCCTATAGTGTCTACCTTTTAGGGTTGTTGTGGAAATTAAATTAGTAGAAGTGGCTTAGATTGTAAAGAATCTGGTTGCAATGTGGGAGACCCTGGATTGATTCCTGGGTTAAGAAGATCCCCTGGAGAAGGAAATGGTTACCCACTCCGGTTTCTTGCCTGGAAAATCCCATGAACAGAGGAGTCTGACAGGCTACAGTCCATGAGGCTGTAAAGAGTCGGCCATGACTGAGCAACACTTTGAAATAGTTTCTGGTACATTGTGAGAGCCAACTCTTATCTACTACTATTGTCAGCATTATTTTCTCATTATGCTTCCTAGTTTCCTTCTTGGCTGGATTTCTAGGGGCTACCGGAGACACTAGATCTGCATTCTTTCCATGCTTTCCTGTGCCTAGACTGATAACACCTTGGTCTGCTTGGCCATGTGTCACCTTAGGGGACTAATCCACTGAGCTGTCAAGAACTAAAAATGTTAATGGTCTAATCATTCCCACTTGTATTCTGATTTGCTAGTACCAGATAGTTCATCTCATATAGTTTTCAGAAGAAATAGAGAATTAAAACTTTCAAGGTTTCAAGTATTATCTGAGTTCAGATTGAGTCGTCATTCTTTCAAATCTCCAAAATGAGGCGTGTATTGACAAAGGTGATTTGCAAGGACTTCATAATGTGTATTTATTGTCGTTGTGTGCCCAGTGCCTCTTTCCCTTCTTCTGGTTTTGTCTCCTTTTATCCCTCTGTTTCTCAAGCAACTGCCAATCAAAGCATCATCTCTTTCCCACCTACAGGGATGGAGATGTTACTCAAATAAAACTATCCTTCTGACTATATTAATTTTTCTAGAAGTTGGACATGTAACCCAGGTGGACAAATCAGAGAACTTTCCTGGAATTTTTTGTACTTGAGTAACTGGAGAAAAGCCTTTTCTTGCCTGGTGGCAAGGTTGATGAATAGATGGCAAAGTAGATGAGTCTGTGAGATGCTGGCTAAACTGTTGTATTATGAATCCTAGATTTGTTTCTAGGGCTTTTCTTCCAGATTTTTCATCTTACGTATCTGCTTGCATGGAAAGGCCTAGGAGAGAAGAGGAAGCTGGTCTCAGAGAAGTGATTAAAGAGTCAGACAGGGTCCTCTGTGTGTGTGTGTGTGTGGTGGGGGTAGTATCTGAGTTTCATTCAATGGAGCTGGATTTGGAACAGGGCTGGAAGGGGATTCAGATGTTCAGATTCCATGATTTCCAAATCCAGGTTGTTAACCTCCTGTTTTGATTCTGTGAGCTTCTGCAGTACCTTTATAACCTCTTTTTATCTTTAAGCCAGGTCTGGTTAGATTTCTGCCACTTGAAAGTGCAAGAGTTCTATTCACCAAAAACATAAATAAGAGGTATAATGAAAAGACTGATTACTTTTCTATCACTTCTAAGTCCAGATCCTGTTTTTGCCACTTACTAGTTATGTGGCTTTTACTTGTGACTCAATTTCTTCATCTGTAAATGGTAGAAGATAATACTCTGTAGGGTTGTGTGAATTTAATAGGACAATGTATATAAAGCATTTGTTATAGCTTTTTGCTTCAGGTTTAACTGAAGATAGCTTAATAAAAGAACTTTATGGGCTTCCCTGGTGGCTCAGACGGTAAAGAATCTTCCTGCAATGTGGGATACCTGGGTTGGATCCCACGGTTGGGAAGATCCCCTGGAGGAGGGCATGGCAACCCACTCCAGTACTCTTGCCTGGAGAATCCCCATAGACAGACAACCCTGGATGGAGGGGTACAGTCCATGGGGTTGCAAAGAGTCAGACATGACTGAATGACTAAGCACATAGTTTTTGCACATAGTAGGCACTAATATTTTAGCTACTATTACTATTGTTTTTATTACTACTTACTACTACTATTGCACTAAATTATTTTTTTAAATTTAAATTTACTTATTTTAATTGGAGGCTAATTACTTTACAATATTATATTGGTTTTGCCATACATCAACATGAATCGTCACGGGTGTACATGTGTTTCCAATCCTGAACCCCCCTCCCACCTCCCTCATCATTCCATCCCTCTGGGTCATGCCAGTGCACTAGCCCCAAGCATCCTGTATCCTGCATTGAACTTGGACTGGCGATTCGTTTCTGTCTTGCATGCCAGGCATATCTATAAGGTCATCAACCTTTTCTCTGGATCTATGTGCATGAAAAAAATAGATAAAATGTATAAAAAGTAATATTGATTACTTTGTCCATGCAGAGCATTTTATAAAGGGGAAAGGAGGAGAGTCAGTCAGGTTACTGATAAGAAGTAGAAAGTGCAGACAGAAAGTTTAATTGAAGATAGCTTAATAAAAGAACTTCATGGGCAAGTGAATGAGATTAAGGGGATTGACATGAAATGGTGATAAGCTCAAGGAATGGCATCAAAACTAGTATAAGGCCACCTGATGCAAAGTCTTGACTCATTGGAAAAGACCCTGATGCTGGGAAAGATTGAGGGCAAGAGGACAAGGGGGTAACGGAGGATGAAATGGTTGGATGGCATCATCAACTCAATGGACATGAGTTTGAGTAAACTCAGTAAGATAATGAAGGACAGGCAAGCCTGGCATGCTGCAGTTTGTGGGGCAGTAAAGAGTTAGACATGACTGAGCAACTGAACTACAACAGCAACTGATGGAAACAGTGGAGGAGCAGCTCTGGGCTTGGCATCCAGGAGTAGGTGCTGAAATTCAGTGGCTGCACTGGCCCGATGTGGGGTATCCACCTCCACCCCAGTGAGGGAAGAGGGCAGGCAGGGGGCCACCACTAGCAGAGCTGCTGCCATCCAGGTACTGCCACCACACAACTGCCTCTCCACACCATGGGGCTGCTGACTATCATGGCCGTGGATATAGAAAAACCCAATATCTCTGTAACTCTGCAACCAGAAAAAAAAGCCTGTCTCCCTTTTGCCTTCCATATATCACACATGTGAATTCAGAACCCTAGCACACTGGGTCTGTTTTTTTTTTTTTTTTTAAACCTATCAAGGGAGGGCTTAGGGAGCAGTGGTTGGAGAAATGAGTAACTCAGTAGAAGCCGAGTATCTGGAGAGGGAAAGTGCTCAAGAAATATGGTCGGCACACACAAGCTCCGTGGACTCAGTTTCTTTTAGGGTGTCCAACCTGGCACTAGCCACTAGCTATCTCTGAAAATTTGCTCTCATTTAGATAGTGTGAGGAATGTCTGCATCAGGGAATAAAAGGGGAAGAGTATGAATATCTTTTATTTTATACTACCATACCTTTATTTTATTTATTTCAGAGTTTCTTATCTTTGTCCCCATTAGCACTTTGCATCATACATGTCTGTTGTGGGTGTTTGTCCTGTGCACTCTGGCATATTGACCTGTGTCCCTGACCTCTGTTCAGTAGATGACAGTTACATCTCTCCCTTCCCAGGTGTGACTACCAAAAGTGTCTCCTCATGTTGCCAAATAACCCTCATGGGGCAAAATTGAACATCACAAATGTATACAATCTTTGTATATATGATATTTGAGCAATTGTCATCACTGAGAAGAAAGGGAAGAAGATAGTTAACATCAATGAAGCAACTGCTCCATTCCAGGCATGGTGTTTTATTTTGTGTACTTATTTTATTTTTGGCCATGCTGGGTCTCTGCTGCTGTGTGCAGGTTTTCTCTAGTTGCTGAGAACCAGAATCTAGCTGCCGTGCATGGGCTTCTCATTGCACTGGCTTCTCTTGTTGTGGAGCATGGGCTCCAGGGCTTCAGTAGTTGTAGCATGTGGGCTCAGTACTTGCGGTGCATGGGCATAGTTGCCCCGAGGCATGTTGGATCTTCCTGGACCAGGGATTGATTGAACCAGTGTCTCCTGCATTGCAAGACAGATTCTTATTTTTTTAGCTTTTAATTTTGTTTTGGGATATAGCCGATTAATAATGTTGAGGTAGTTTCAAGTGAACAGAGAATGGATTTAGCCACAATGGCACCCCACTCCAGTACTCTTGCCTGGAAAATCCCATGGACGGAGGAGCCTGGTGGGCTGCAGTCCATGGGCTCGCTAAGGGTCAGACATGACTGAGTGACTTCACTTTCACTTTTCACTTTCATGCATTGGAGAAGGAAATGGCAACCCACTCCAGTGTTCTTGCTGGAGAATCCCAGGGACGGGGGAGCCTGGTGGGCTGCCGTCTATGGGGTCGCACAGAGTCGGACATGACCGAAGCAACTTAGCAGCAGCAGCAGCAGCATACATGTATCCATTCCCCCTGCGAGGTGGATTCTTAACCACCGGAACACTAGGAAAGTCCCCAGGTGTGGTGTTAGATGCCACCGAAGCCTTGCATGCTTTAAGGCACTACTGGACCCAGAATGGCCTAGAGAGGAAGGCCGACATGGGTTCAAATCCTGCTCCTCCCGCCAGGATCTGCCTGGCCTTGGGTGAATTAATCTCTGCAAATTTAAAAATTACTTTCCCCCTTGATAAATGAGAGCTAAACTTTCAGGGTGGCTGCAAGGATTAACAGAGGTGAACCATGGCAAGTGTTATCAGTGATTCTTATGCAAAATTTGCCCATGGAGAGGAGGAAGAGCTCTTTCGTTTTCCTCCAACACAACAGATCCAGTCTGTGGTCAGTGACTGGCCATGCTGCCACTGCTGATCCTTCTCCCCCTGTCTTACTTATGCAGAGACAGTGGACCAGCAAAGAAGGACTATGTCTTTAAGGACAAAGGAGAAAGTGAGTAATGCAAAAAGCCTAGCATTTCTAAGTAGCTGGGTTTTCTTTTTTCTTGACAGGGCTGCTGACAGGCCCGTTAGCAACACAGAGCCTAATTACTTGCCGGGAGTAAAAGAAAATATGTCATTTGGTTGTTCTGGCTTTTCCCAGTGCAATAAATCACAGCCACGGGACCCTGGCTTCATTTGATTTAATAAAGATTTTAAAGAAAGAAAAAGTTTACCTTGTTTTTATTGAGAAGGGCTGGCCATTTGTGTCTGTCTCATCTGGGGCTCTTGGTTGATGTGACCTACCCACATTAAAAGCCATTCTGGGTACTTCTGAGCTTAGCTGTATGCGTCTGTGCTTGCCCACACACCCTCCTGTTTCTCTATTGAACCGAGAGGCCTCTGCTGTCTTCATCATACGTACCCAATCCCTCCAGAAGTACATCAACTTCTGATACTCAGAATGAGACTTTCTTCATGTTGATGGTCATTTGGCCATTTGTCTTTGCTTCCCTACTTCTAAACCTCATGCTGTCCTCTGAAATAATCTTGCAGTGGTCTGCTGGTCCCCACCTGACTGTGGGTAACAGATCTGTCTGGTCCGTCACATCATCTACTTTTGCTTATGTGAGGTCGACACTTCCTGGATCCCCCACTAGGCCTCCGCAGCAGGTAAGAGGTATCAGACAATTTGACTGAAGCAACAAAACAGAATGGGATAATGAAAAATCGGGTAGATTTTGCTTATTTTATGAAAGCTCTCAGTTAAGAACATCTGTGCAAAGAGTACCCCTCCTCTTGCTCTGGCTAATATTCATACTTTTCTTATTTCTGGAAGGCCTGGCTCCTTCTTTTCTGATTTTTTTCAATCGCTATTTCAATTGCTAATCAATTCATTTCAGGTGAGTTTCACCTGAAATGAAACCTCTAACAAAAGGTAGGTGAAAACGCATAATGGCAATGTTTCAAGAGTTAGAGTTTTCAGGTACAAGGATGAAAGTGAAGGATTGGCTTGATGGCCTGGTGCTATGTAACCAAGTAGGCAGTTAGAGGAAGGGTGTGCTGAGCGGTGAACACTCTGACCCACTTCCCTTCAGTATGACTTACCTCACAGAGAACAACAGAATGCCAGAACCAGACAATGCCTTTGAGATCAGAATACAACTCCTTCTATCAGGGACAGTGAGGACCATTAAATAGCTAGCCCAAGGGCATCCATTTACTCAGTAAAGTCAAGAGGGCTGGAACCCAAGCATCAGCCCTCAGCCCTTTTGAGTTTGCATAGCGCTGTATGGGAGGTGTCTTTGCCAGTAAGACAATGTTTTCTTTGTTTTGAAATCAATGTGTGGTTCTCCTTTGTATCTGTTTGTACTACAGTAGGAGCCAGTCAGTGTCTTCTTCCCATTCCACCAAAATGGGTTTCTATACAATGATACTGCTTTTGATCTGCCCTCTGTGTGGCTGAAAGTCAATGAGCAGGTAAATCCTTTTTTAAAAATAATTTTATTTATTATTTATTTATTTTTGGCTGTACTGGGTCTTCGTTGCTGCATATGGGCTTTCTCTAGTTGTGGTGGGTGGGGGCTACACTTTGTTGTGGTGTGCGGGCTTCTCACGGTAGTAGCTTCTCTTGTTTTGGCACATGGGGTCTGGGATTAAGGGCTTCAGTAGTTACAGCTCCCAGTCTCTAGAGTACAGCCTCAGTACAAGTGGCACATGGACTAGTTGCCATAAGGCATATGAGATCTTTCCAGAACAGGAATTTAACCCATGTCTCCTGCATTGGCATGAGAATTCTCTACCACTGAGCCACCAGGGAAGCCAACAGATAAACTCTTTTTTCATCCTGGGACCCAGTGCCTTGTGGCTTGTGGGCGAGCTAACCTCAAGTGTGAGCTTGGACACTATTATATTCCTATGAAACCTTAATACTGCTTCCTGATACCCAATATCACATCTCTCTTTTATATATTCCCATCTTCTCACTCCTAGTCTTTCATGGACAATGCCTGAACACTCTGAAGTCTTCCGTCTGCTCTGGCTAACCAGCCAGATTTGAATTTATCTCATAAAATTAGTTCATTCTAGAGATGTTGATCGGAGAAGGCAATGGCACCCTACTCCAGTACTCTTGCCTGGAAAATCCCCTGGAGGAGCCTGGTAGGCTGCAGTCCATGGGGTCGTTAAGAGTTGGACATGACTGAGCGACTTCACTTTCACTTTTCACTTTCATGCATTGGAGAAGGAAATGGCAACCCACTCCAGTGTTCTTGCCTGGAGAATCCCAAGGACGGGGAAGCCTGGTGGGCTGCCGTCCATGGGGTCGCATAGAGTTGGACACTACTGAAGCGACTTAGCAGCAGCAGCAGCAGCAGCAGAGATGTTGATGACTGGTAATTGTTTTTTTACTTTTGCTCTTTTTCTTTTTTTTTTTTTTGCATTTCAGCAGGGGAATTTCTAGTATTAATACTATGAAGCTTTGATAGCAGAGTTCTCAACTGTGGCTACACATTAGAATTAGCCATAGAGCTTTATCAAACTCTTGGAGATGGGGGTCCTCATCTTCAGATATTCTGATGAAGTTGGTCCTGGGGAAATAGTAATTTTTTATAAGCTCATCAGGTGATTCCAAAGTATAATTATTATTGAAAACTCTTGCCTAAATATGAAGGATGACATACCCAAAGGATTATGAACTCTAATGACTATCAGGAAGATTTGCTGCAGTGAAGTCCTCAGTCCTCTTCAAGAAAAGCACACAGCTCTTTCTACTGCATCTCTGTGCTCTGTGCGGGGTCCAAGGAAGTCTCAGAGAAAGTGGAGTGAACAGCAGTTGACCAAGGAGCCAAGGAGATTACCTGGGACAGAAAATTTTCAGTCAGTTTAATCCAGTTTAGTCTTAATAAGGGGGTGTGTGTATGTGTGTGTGTGCGCGTGCGTGCTCAGTCACTCAGTCCTGACACTTTTGCTTTTGTTCCTTGTGCTTTCTGTGTCATATCCAAAAACTCATTGCTAAGGCCAATGTCAAGGGATTCTTCCTTGTGCTTTCTGTTAGGAGTTTTACGCATTCAGGTCTCATGTTTACGTCTTTAATCCATTTTGAGTTAATTTTTGTGAGTGGTGTGATATAGATTTGTCCAAATTCATTCTTTTACCATGGATATCTAGTTTTCCCAATACCGTTTATTGATGAGACTCTGCTTTCCTCAGTGAGTACTATTGGTTTCCTTCAGATCAGATCAGATCAGATCAGTCGCTCAGTGGTGTGCGACTCTTTGCGACCCCATGAATCGCAGCACGCCTGGCCTCCTTGTCCATCACCAACTCCTGGACCTCACTCAGACTCATGTCCATCGAGCCAGTGATGCCATCCAGCCATCTCATCCTCTGTCGTCCCCTTCTCCTCCTGCCCCCAATCCCTCCCAGCATCAAAGTCTTTTCCAATGAGTCAACTCTTCGCATGAGGTGGCCAAGGTACTGGAGTTTCAGCTTTAGCATCATTCCGTCCAGAGAAATCCCAGGGCTGATCTCCTTCACAATGGACTGGTTGGATCTCCTTGCAGTCCAAGAGACTCTCAAGAGTCTTCTCCAACATCACAGTTCAAAAGCATCAATTCTTCGGCGCTCAGCCTTCTTCACAGTCCAACTCTCACATGCATACATGACCACAGGGAAAACCATAGCCTTGACTAGACGAACCTTTGTTGGCAAAGTAATGTCTCTGCTTTTGAATATGCTATCTAGGTTTGTCATAACTTTCCTTCCAAGGAGTAAGCATCTTTTAATTTCATGGCTGCAGTCACCATCTGCAGTGATTTTGGAGCCCAGAAAAATAAAGTCTGACACTGTTTGCACTGTTTCCCCATCTATTTCCCATGAAGTGATGGGACTAGATGCCATGATCTTCATTTTCTGAATGTTGAGCTTTAAGCCAACTTTTTCACTCTCCACTTTCACTTTCATCAAGAGGCTTTTTAGTTCCTCTTCACTTTCTGCCATAAGGGTGGTGTCATCTGCATATCTGAGGTTATTGATATTTCTCCCTGCAATCTTGATTCCAGCTTGTGCTTCTTCCAGCCCAGCGTTTCTCATGATGTACTCTGCATATAAGTTAAATAAGCAGGGTGAGAATATACAGCCTTGACGTACTCCTTTTCCTATTTGGAACCAGTCTGTTGTTCCATGTCCAGTTCTAACTGTTGCTTCCTGACCTGCATACAAATTTCTCAAGAGGCAGATCCGGTGGTCTGGTTCCTTATCCTTATCAAATATTAGCTGACCATATATGCCAGGGTTTATTTCTAGGCTTTCAGTTCTGTTCCATTGTTTTTTGTTTTTTTTTTTTGTTCCATTGTTTTATGTCTGTTTTTATGCAGGTACTATATCATTTTAATTACTGTAGATTATTAATATAGTTTGAAATCAGGAAGCATGCCTTTGACTTTGTTCTTTCTCAAAATTTCTTTTTAGGATTGCTTTGTCTATTTCTGTGAAAAATGCCATTGGAATCTTGATAAAGATTGATTTAAATATATAGATAAGTAGGTAGAATGGACATTTTAGCAATGTTAACTCTCCTGATCCATAATATGAGATATTTTCCCATTTATTTGTGTCTTCTTCAATTTATTTCATCAATGTTATAGTTTTAAGTATATAGATCTTTAACTTTGGATAAATTATTCTTGAGTATTTTATTGTTTCTATTATTCTTTAAGGGATTGTTATTTCTTTATTTCTTTTTCAGGTAGTTGATTTTAGTGTACAGAAATATAACTGATTTTTGTATGTTACATTCTTATCCTGAAATTTCACAGAATTCATTTATTACGTCTAACAATTTTTGGGGGAATCTTAGGATTTTCTATGTACAAGGTCATGTCATCAGCAAACAGAAACAATTTCACTTCTTCCTTTCCATATTAGATGTATTTTATTTCTTTTTCTTGTCTAATTACTCTAATTAGGACTTCCAGTACTATGTTGAATTAAGAGTATGAACCATGGTACTACCCGGGTTCTTATGAAGAAAGCTTTCATAAGCTTTCAACCTTTCACCCTTGAGTGTGATGTAAGCTGTGAGTTGGTCATATGTGACCTTTATTATGTTGAAGGATAGTCCTTCTATATCCAATATTTTGAGAGTTTTTATCAGGAAAGGATGTTAAATTTTGTATCTGTTGAGATGATTATATGGGTTTTGCCTTAGATTTTATTAACATGTCTTATCACATTTGTTGATTTGCGTATATCAAACTATCCTTGTATCTCAGGGATAAATCCCACTTGATTATAGTGTATGATCCCCTTCATGTGCTGATGAATTCAGTTTACTAGTATTTTGTTTAGGATTTTTACGTCTATGTCAATCAGGGGTACTGTCTTATAGTTTTCTTTTCTTGTAGTGTCCTTATCTGGCTTTAGTATCAGGGTAATTGTAAAATATATTTGAAAATGTTGCTTGCTCTTCATTTTTCTAGATGAGTTTGAGAAGAATTGGCATTAACTCTTTAAATATTTGGTAGAATTCACAAGCCACCTGGTTCTGGGATTTTCTTTGTTGGGACTTTTTGATTACAAATTCAAAATACATGTTATTTGTTTGTTCAGATTTTCTATTTCTTTATAGATCATACTTGATAGGATGTATATTTTTAGGGATCTATTAATTTCTTCTAGGTTGTCTGATTGTTGGCTTATAATTGTTTGTTTCTTGTTGTTTAGTCACTCAGTTGTGTCTGACTCTTTGTGACCCCATGGACTGTAGCAGGTCAGTCTTCCCTGTCCTTCATCATCTCCTGGAGCTTGCTCAAAATTGTTCATAGTCATCTCTTAAGATCCTTTGTATTTCGTGGTATCAATTGTAAAGTTTCCTCTTTAATTTATAATTTTATTTGAGTTGTTTCTTTTTTATTTTCTTATTAAAGCTAGCTAGTAGTTTGTCAATTTTATCTTTTCAAAACACCAACTCAACTTCTTGATCTTATGATCTCCATTTCATTTATTTCTGCTGATTTTTTAAATCTCCTTCCTTCTGCTAACTTTTTGCTTAGTTCTTGTTTTTCTAATTCTTTAATGTGTAAAGTTAGGTTGTTTATTTGAGATTTTTCTTTCTTTGTAATGTAGGCATTTAGTACTCCAAAGTTCCCTCTGAGTATTACTTTTGCTGTATGCCTTAAGTTTTGGTATGCAGTGTTTCCATTTGTGTTTGTTTCAATATATTTTTTCTTCCATTTTTGATTTCTTCTTTGACCCATTGACTGTTCAAGAGTTTGTTGTCTAATTTCCATGTATTTGTGAATTTTTCAGTTTTCTTTCTATTATGATTTCTGATTTTAAACTATTGTGTTCTGAAAAAAAAACACTTGTTATTTTTTTATAATTTTTAAATTTAATTTTATTTATTTTTGGCTGTGATGGGTCTTCATTGCAGTGTGGGCTTTTTTCTAGTTGTGGCAAGTGAAGGCTACGCTTCATTGTGGTGCATGGGCTTCTCACTGCAGTAGCTTCTTTTATTGCAGAGCACAGGCTCTAGACATGTGGGCTTTAGTCATTGTGGCTTGTGGGCTCTAGAGCACAGGCTCAGTAGTTGTGGTGAAAGTGAAGTCGCTCAGTTGTGTCCGACTCTTTGAGAGCCCATGGACTGTAGCCTACCAGGATCCTCTGTCCATTGGATTTTTTAGGCAATAGTACTGGAGTGGATTGCCATTTCCTTCTCCAGGGGAATCTTCCCGACCCAGGGATCGAACCCAGGTCTCCCTCATTGTAGACAGATGCTACCACCTGAGCCACCAGGGAAGTCCTGGTCCAATTGCTCTGAGACATGTGGAATCCTCCTAGACCAGGGATTGAACCTGTGTCCCGTGCATTGGCAGGCAGATTCTTATCCACTGTACCACCAGGGAAGTAAAAAAAATACTTGTTATAATCTGAGTCTTTTACATTTTTATGAGACTCATTTTATTAACTAATATATGATTTATCTTGCAGAATGTTCTGTGTATGCTGAGAAGAATGTATTCTGCTGCTTTTGGATGGAATGTTTTGTATATGTGTGTTAGGTTCATTTAGTCAAAACATAGTTCAAGTCCAATGTTTTCTTACTGATTTTCTGTCTGCATGATTTATCCACTGTTGAAAGTAGATATTGAATTTTCCTCTTTGTATTATATTGTGCGAATTTTTCCTTCAGATCTGTTAGTATTCACTTATGTTTAGCTGCTGCAATGTTGAGTGCATGTGTAGTTATAGCTGTTATATCCTCTTAATGAATTGACTGCTTTATCATTATATAATGATCTTTGTCTTGTTTCAGTTTTTGACAGAGTGTATATTTTTTTCTGAAATAAATATAGTTACTCTTTTTTTTTCTTTTAATTTACATGTGTGTGGAGTATCTTTGTCTGCCTCTTCACTTTGGACCTATATATGTCCCTGAAGCTGAAGTGAGTCTCTTATTAACAGCACATACTCATGCTTTTTCATAATTTTATTTTTTATTTAAGTATAGTTGATTTACAATGTTGTATTAGTTTTGCATGTACATCAAAGTGATTCAGTTATACACCCACATATTCTTTTTCAATATAGTTGTGTCTTTAAAAAATTCAGTTAGCCATTCTATGCCTTTTGATTGAAAATTTTAATCCATTTACATCTGAAGTAGTTATTTACAGTTAAGGACTTTCCCTTTGGTAAACTACTTTTCTGGATGTTTTGTAGTTTTTTTTCTTTTTGTTCTTTTGTTATTTCCCTTTGTGATTTGATGATTTTCCTTAGTAGTATACTTTGATTGCCTTCTCTATCTTTTGTGTATGTATTAATGTCTGTTTTGTTTTGTGTATATATTGTTGAATATTTTGTTTAGGTTTTTGTTTTGAGGTTACCCTGAGGCTTACTTGAATCATCTTATAACAGTCTACTTTGAGCTGATAACTTAACTTTGCATACACCATGCTTTATTCTCCTTTCACCCATATTTATGTTTTTTTCTGTCTTACTTACATCTTTTTATATTGTGTATACTTTAGCAAATTGTTGTAGCTGTACCTATCCTTAATACTTTTGTCCTTTAGCCTTTATACTAGTGTTAAATAGTTAATAACCTCTATATTACAGTATTAGAGTATTCTGAATTTGACTGTGTACTTGCCTTTACCAGTATGTTGTTTATTCATAAGATTTTTATGTTAGTAAGCAGTCTTTTAGCTTGAAAAAGTCCTTTAAGCATTTCTTGTAAGGGAGGTCTAATAGTGATAAACATTTTTGGCTTTAGTTTGTTTTAAAAAGTCTGTATCTCATCTTTATTTCTGAAGGACAGCTTTGCTGGGATAGTACTCTTGGTTGGCAGTTTCTTTCTTTCAACACTTTGAATTTATTACTTCATTGTCTCCTGCCCTGAAAGGTCTGTGCTGAGAAATCTAATAGCCCTACAGGATATACTTGTATAAGATTTTTTTCTTTGCTGCTTTAAAATGTTTCTGTCTGTCTTCATTTTAAAAAAATTATAAAGTGCCTTGGGTAAGATGGTTTTGGATCAAAATTTTAGGATGACCTATTCAGAAAACTAAGATCATGGCATCTGGTCCCATCACTTCATGGGAAATAGATGGGGAAACAGTGGAAACAGTGTCAGACTTTATTTTGGGGGGCTCCAAAATCACTGCAGATGGTGACTGCAGCCATGAAATTAAAAGACGCTTACTCCTTGGAAGGAAAGTTATGATCAACCTGGACAGCATATTAAAAAGCAGAGACATTACTTTGCCAACAAAGGTCTGTCTAGTCAAGGCTATGGTTTTTCCAGTGGTCATGTATGGATGTGAGAGTTGTACTGTGAAGAAAGCTGAGCACCGAAGAATTGATGCTTTTGAACTGTGGTGTTGGAGAAGATTCTTGAGAGTCCCTTGGACTGCAAGGAGGTCCAACCAGTCCATCCTAAGGGAGACCAGTCCTGCGTGTACATTGGAAGGACTGATGCTAAAGCTGAAACTCCAGTACTTTGGCCACCTCATGCAAAGAGTTGACTCATTGGAAAAGACTCTGATGCTGGGAGGAATTGGGGACAGGAGGAGAAGGGGACGACAGAGGATGAGACGGCTGGATGGCATCACCGACTCGATGGACATGAGTTTGAGTGAACTCCGGGAGTTGGTGATGGATAGGGAGGCCTGGCGTGCTGTGATTCATGGGGTCCCAAAAAGTCAGACACGACTGAGTGACTGAACTGAACTGAACTGGTTAGCTTTATAAACTTGGATACCAAAAACTCTCCCCAGGTTTGGGAAGTTCTCAGTTGGTATTTCTTTAAATAAACTTTCCAGCCCTTTCTCCTTCTCTTCTCTTTCCAGGACTCCAATAATGCTTTGTTTCTTTTCATCATGACACATGAGACCTGTTGGCTTTTTTCATTTTTTCATTCTTTTTCTTATGATTGGTAATTTGAAAAGATATGTCTTTGAGCTCACTGATTCTTTATTCTGCTTAGTTTAGTCTACTGTTAAGGCTCATTATTGAATTCTTCAGTTTAGTCATTATATTCTGCAGCACCAAAATTTCTTTTGATTCTTTCTTATGTTTTCTATCTCTCTGTTGAATGTCTCATTTTATTTTCCAGAGTAGTATTTACATATATGCAGTGCCATGTGTAAAATAGATAGCTAGTGGGGAGCTGCTGTATAACACAGGGAGCTCAACTCTGTGCTTTATGATGACCTAGAGGAGTGCGATGAGGGGGTAGGAGGGAGGCTCAAGAGGGAGGGGATACATATATATTTACAGTTGATTTACATTATTGTACAGCTGGAACTAACACAACATTGTAAAGCAATTATACTCGAATTAAAAAAAGAAATTTTCTTCTCTTGTAGCTCTCTAAGCTTCTTTGAAACAGTGACTTTGAATACTTTAATGGATAAGTCCTGTATCTTCTTATCCTTGGGACCAGTTACTGGAGGTTTAGGGTCTTCCGCAGTGGCTCAGTGATAAAGAATCCACCTGCAATTCAGGAGACACAGGAGATGTGGGTTTGATCCCTGCATTGGGAAGATCACCTGGAGAAGGAAATGGCAACCCACTCCAGTATTCTTGCCTAGAGAATCCCATGGACAGAGGAGCTCGGTGGGCTGCAGTCTTTGGGGTCGTAAAGCATCGGACGTGACTGAGCAGCTGAGCACGCACACACTCACTGGAGGTTTACTGTGTTCCCTATCTCTCCCTGCTTCTTCATTCCCTATAGCACATTTGAAGGAGCAGTCACTTTTCCCAGACTTTATGGAATAACTTTGGTAAGGGATGACTTTCATCTGCGGGTGGGCACATGTTAGAGCATGGTGTGTTACTGGATCTAGTGGGACAGGGAGCCAAGCGTGGAGGTGTATGGTGACTCTGGGACTGGGGGCCCCTGGGGATTCACAGCTTCCACAACTGTGTAATCCTTGGTGAGTGCTGCAGGGGTGTTCACAGAGGCTGCAAGGGCTGTTGGGTTCATCAACTGTACCTTCAGTCTAGTGGCTAGGGACAAGGAAAAGCAGCAGCAGTGTTCAGAGCTAGTGGTGTGCACACATTGGGCTATAGGTACCAGCTGCAGATGCCTGTGTCATGCAGGATCTAGTTGCAAACACACATATAGTGGTAGGCCAGAGAAGTTAGCAAGGCTAGGGTCAACAGCAGGAGCACTGGCAGTGTGAGGGTTCTGGCTGTCAGCATGTACTCCTGTGGCTACTGGGTCTTGCTGTGAGCACACAGAGGTGGAGGCTGCTGACAGATATCAGGCTGGTAGGATATAAGTACACAGCCAGAGTGTCTAGCCCTGACAGCTCACGTAATGCTGTGTGTCAGTCATGGGGGTCTAGGCTGGTGTCTTGAACTCACATGGTCACAGAGGCCTGGGGTGGCTGCCATGTGTAGCTCCCAGGCCCCGGCAGGGATGGAGAATGGAGGGGTTGACAAGGACTCAGGTAGCTGGTGATAGTGATTGCAGGTATTTGCCAAGCAAAAACTGCCTCATATTCCACTTGAGAAATTAAAGTTATCATGGTGGTTTGTAGCAGTTGTTTCTCTATTTTTACTAAAGAGAAATTTTTTGTTTCCTGACTATAAACTGCATTTCTAAAAACAGTATGTCCAACCTACCACCTTTTAAAATTGAACATCTACTATGTATCAAGTACTACAAAAAGCATTTTATATACATGTTGTCTTACTTAATCCACATAATAATCTATTTAATCCACATATTTTATGGATGAAACAGAGTCTTCAAAAGGTTGAGAAAATTGTAAAAAGCCATACAGTCACTAAACAATATGTCTCCAAGCAGGTATCTTACTAGTGGTCAGTCAATTAGTAGCTTATCATCATTACAAATAGAACAAAATATTATTATTGAAAAAAATTGAAAGTAGTATATTTATTGTTTAACTTTTGGTAAATTCAACAAAAATCAAAGAAAAAAGAGAATAGCACTACCTCCTAGAAATACTGTATCATTTTAGTGCATTTTGGTATGTGTTTGTGTATGTCTGTTAATTATGAAGTATATTTATTTAAAATGTATTTAATGAGCTTCCTGGGTGGTGCTAGTGGTAAAGAACTTGCTTACCAATGCAGGAGACATAAGAGACAAGGGTTCCATCCCTGGGTTGGGAAGATCCCCTGGAGAAGGTAATGGCAACCCACTCCTGTATTCTTGCCTGGAGAATCCCATGGACAGAGGAGCCTGGCAGGCTACAATCCATAGGGTCACAAAGAGTCAGACATGATTGAAGGGACTTAGCACACATGCACGCAGGCATTGAAATTTCAGAGATTAAAATAACCCTTAGGGAAACAGGGTGTGTGTGTATGTGTGTGTGTGTGTGTAAAGTAGACAAGTAAATGCAAAATTCTTATGCAGTGTGATAAATGTTATAATAGTGAGAAGCCCCGAGAGTTTGGAAATCACAGGGAGACTTGGCCAAGGCAGACAACTTCACTACGTGGAACATGTGACAGTACTGCAGCAAATATTGAGGATATGAGGATTCCCTGGAAATCCAGTGGATAAAACTATGCTTCTACTGCAGAGCGTGGGGGTTCTATCCCTAGTCAGGGAAGTAAGATCCTACATACTACATGATGCGGCCAAAAAAACAAGAGTTTAAGAAACCTGGGTGAATAGATGGGAAAGGGCATTCTAGGGAGAGAGATCACCTGTGCAAAGCCTTTGATGTTTAAGATTATTTTTGAATGCAGCCTTCTGACCTCCATTTTGTGCAGAAGAAATAGCACACAGACTGTATTTTTCTTTATGCCAATAGAAACCACAAATTATGGGCCTGTCAGCATACTGGCTTTCTCTTCTACCTGTCCCACTGAGTCACTTAGAATTCTAGACTCACTCTACTGGGATAAAGTTACAGGGATTTTGCTGTATCCAGTGGGAAATACAGCTTTTACCCATGGCAGAAAGTCTATTTAATCATTTTCACAGAATAGACCATATGGTGGTACAGGGCTTGGAGGTGACAAGATAAAGGCAGAGAAAATCTTTGCCACATGTTCAGGTGATGAATGTATCAGACAGGTCTTTGCCCTAGGGAAAGCACATAGATTCAAGTGTGCTCAGGTAGGCTGGAATCTTCTCCCATCACAAGTACCGTGGTGGTTATTTTTGAAGTTGTATAGAGCAAGCACTCATCTTGCTTAATGAAACATTTAAAAGGGCAAAGTCCCTGCTGTAGTTTTTTCCTAAAGTCGAATAGAGAAAGAACCAGTTATTTTTTTATCTGATCAGATCACATGAAAAAATCATGAAGTCATAAAAAAATCTCTTTGGTACATGGAAACTTCATGCGTTCATAGACACTAATGGTCTTTCCCATTTTTGCTCCTGCCTCATTGCACACTGCATCTAGAAGGCACCTAGTTAAAAGTGCATGTGAAGGAGAGTCATTGATGACTGTAGTAGCTAACCTTGCAGAGCAACT
This sequence comes from Bos mutus, assembly GCF_027580195.1. Classification (NCBI taxonomy): domain Eukaryota; kingdom Metazoa; phylum Chordata; class Mammalia; order Artiodactyla; family Bovidae; genus Bos; species Bos mutus. The sequence continues at coordinate 66,539,404 of NC_091618.1, forward strand.
TGCCATGTGCTTTTTGCACATGTATTATTTCTTTCTCTCAGCAAAGATACACAGCTGATAAAGTTTGGGGAGGTTAAGAACTCATTTCAGGACACAGACACAGAGCAAGGATTCAAACCCAGGACTGTCTGGCTTCAGACCCCTAATATATTTCTCTGTCTCATTTTGTCTGCTAAACTTTGTGGATCTAGAGTATAATGGTTGGCACAGTGGCTGTTCTGAAAATGTAGTAATAAGCATGTATTTAGCCTGTATGTCAGAGGTACAAAACTTAAGTAATTGAAGCAGAGTGAGAAAAGAGAATGAGCCTCATCACCAAGCAAGAGCTTGGACTGTGGATCCACCCTTATCACCTCATCAAGGACACCACTCTACTAGTTGTTCTTACTCCCTTTCTGCATCACCTCTCCTCACTTTCTACAGTAGCATTCTCATCAGTATCCAAAACACTGTAATCTTAAAATTAACCTTCTCTGAATCCCGCATCCTTCCTCCAGGTAACACCTCATTTCCCTAATGGCAAACTGAAGAGTTGTCTACATCCACTTCGTCCACTCTTATTTTTTCTCATACCTACTCTATTCAGACCTTTGCTGTCACTTCTTAACAAGATCATTCTTGTCAAGCTCACCAATGGCCTCTGTGTCGCCAAATCCAATGGCTGTTTCTCAATTTTCCTGTTACAGCCTGTTATCACAATGTGACCTAGTTTTTCTCTTGAAAACACTAAGCCACTAAAATCCCACTCTCTTTCTATACTGCTGTACTCAGCCAATCCTCAGCCTCTTTTGCTGGTCCATCCTTGTATTAATTAGAGTTTATATCTGGCTGCTAATAAGAGAACTCAGAAAAATAGTGGCTTAAGAAAGGTACTAAGGATAGTTATGACCAACCTAGATAGCATATTAAAAAGCAGAGATATTACTTTGCCAACAAAAGTCCATCTAGTCAAGGCTATGGTTTTTCCTGTGGTCATGTATGGATGTGAGAGTTGGACTGTGAAGAAAGCTGAGTGCCAAAGAATTGATGCTTTTGAGCTGTGGTGTTGGAGAAGGCTCTTGAGAGTCTCTTGGACTACAAGGAGATCCAACCAGTCCATCCTAAAGGAGATGAGTCCTGGGTGTTCATTGGAAGGACTGATGCTGAGGCTGAAACTCCGATACTTTGGTCACCTCATGCGAAGATTTGACTCATTGGAAAAGACACTGATGCTGGGAGGGATTGGGGGCAGCAGGAGAAGGGGATGACAGAGGATGAGATGGCTGGATGGCATCACCGACTCGATGCACATGAGTTTGGGTGAACTCCAGGAGTTGGTGATGGACAGGGATGCCTGGCCTGCTGTGATTCATGTGGTCGCAGAGTCGGACACGACGAGCGACTGAACTGAACTGAACTGAAGAAAGGTACATGTGCCTTTCTCTTATGTGACTTGAGTGCTGCAGGTAGATAGTCTAGGCTGGTAAGGTGGCTCATGTATCATCAGTGTTCCAGCCTCCTGCTATCTGCCCTATTTCTCTGTGCACATGGCTTCTACTCTCCATGTTTCCTCAGGGGAGAAAACTGGCTATTGCAGTTCTGGTCATCATAACCGCTTCTAGGCAGGAAAAAAAGGAAAGAGGAAGTATAAAAGGATACACTTTCAAGTTGAGTCAACCTTCTTTGCAGAGTTACCTTAACACACTGTACTTTTCTACAAGGAAATCTGGGAAATGCAGTTTTTATTTTTAAGTTTGGAACATTTCAGCTTTTCATTAATATCAAGTTTCTTTTATTAGGAAGAAGGGTACAGTGACATTGGAAAGGCAACTAGAAGTCTCTGCCCATTCATCATTATTATGACATGTCAAACTCAGTCTTCAAACTGCTTCTTTTCTCTATTTATCCTAGCTCCCCAGGTGTTCTCATACACTAGATTTACAGTCCTCTCCGCCCCCTTCCAAGTTATCTCTCTAGTCCTAATCTTTCCTCTAAATTTCAAAACTGAATATTTGGTTATCTGCTTTATGTCTCTACCAGGAATACAATAACTATCTCAAGCGTGACACGTCTAAACCTGAACTTGTGCTTCTTACCTTTAAACTGTGTTCCCTCACTGACTTCCCCATCTCAGTACATGGCGACTCTGGATTGCTCAGGCCAAGAAAGAACTCTGTAGTTTTCTTTCTCTCATAATGCAATGTGCATGTGTGTGTGCTAAGTCACTTCAGTCGTGTCCGACTCTTTGTCACCCTATGATCACTCTTTGTGATCCTTTGTCCACAGGATTCTCCGGGCAAGATTATAGAAGTGCCCTCCTCCAGGGGATCATCCCGACTCAGGGATGGAACCCGTGTTTCTCTTGTTTCCTGCATTGGCAAGCAGGTTCTTTATCACTAGTGCCACCTGTGAAGCCCATAATGCAGCATAGAATTAGCTTTATCTAAGAAATCTGTCCAGAATCCAGCCATGCTCACCTCCTCAGCTCATATTTCCACTACTTCATTTGTAATCACCTCCCACCTGGATTGTGGTGGTAGCCCCTAACTGGTCTTACTGTTTTGACCCTGTCCATCTACTTTATTTTCCACTCAACGGGCAGAGGATTCCTTCTAGGAAATAACGGGGATCATGTTTTTTTCTCTGTTCAGAGTCATCTAATTTCTTCCTATTAGTGTCCAGTCCTTACCCTGAGCCTTTGGCATCCTTTGTTATCTGGTTTCACTTCTTACCTCTCCTCCTTTTTCCACCTTCTTTACTCAGTTCCAGGTGCTCTTACCATCTTACTGTTCCTTGAACTTAGTGGTTGTGCTACATCTTTAGGGTTTTGGAATTATGTCCTTCCTCTTCCCAATGAATCATTTCCCCAAATATCTTTATGCAGTTATTGCTTCAATGTCATCTTTTAGGGAGGCTTTCTTTGATCCCTTTATATGAAACCCCACTGTTCCTTCCCAATATGTTCATATTTTTCTTCTTTGCTTAATTTTCTTCCTTGTACTTATTGGCATCTGACATTCTTTATTTGTTTCTTATCTGTCCTTTTCTCCTTCCATAATGTAAGTTTCATGAGAACACTGATCATGTCTGCATTGTTTCCTGCTGTATCTCCAGCTTTCAGAACAGCACATGGCATAGGGTAGTTACTTAGTAAATACTTATTGAATTAATGAATGATCATCTGTCTTGACAATGGCATTATGAAAATGTGAGGGTTTAGCTCCCCTACAGAGAAGTGGGCTATCAATTGTTCTACATTTAATTCAAAATGCTTCCCCAATAAGAACTGCAGCTTATAGCCAAGCAAGGCAGCAGAGCCAGTCTGCTTCAATAGGACTGTTGAGTTGAAATTTTGCTCTGCATTTACCTTGACTGATGGTTTGGTTCAAGTTATGCTTTGTGGGAAATTCATTCCCTCCCAGAGTTTCTTCTGCTGACAGAGGGAAGACAATCATTTCTTCTTGGCATGATTTCCAGCTCAATCTTCTCTGTCTTTGAGAACTCAGTTGCAATCATACAACCATTCCAGATCCCATCTTGGTCAAATCAAATGCTGCACATGTAATTAAACCATTCTCCCCCTACTGCATCCAGTTATCCTTATTTTATCAGATCCATTACGGAAGATTGATTTGCTCTGCTTTCCAGTTAGATCCTTAAGTCTTGTTTTGGAGTTCTGGTTATGAAACATTTTATTTCCTCTTGGCATGTGTATTTGTGTATACCTTAAATTTCCATATACAGAATAGTTAGAGCAGAGATTTTTGTACTTTGATATAAAATATTTGGGAAAAATTAGATGTAGTTCAAAAATTTTGATTTACATTTTCATCTTGGTTCCAATATGACTGACCATATCTGAAACCCTTGCCCTTTTTGAGCCTTTTAATAAATGACCCATAAGAAAGCATTCAGTAATTAGATTACTTAATACTTGAAAAAAAAAAACTCCCTTTAAAGACAAGAGAAAATTGATCATTCTTCCTAGAAAATTGTATAAAATAGTAAAGTTGTGATTAAGTGAAAGTAAATCACAAAATTTTATTTCTATTTGCTACTTTTAGGGGAGGATTCAAATGACTTCCACAACCAACAAAAATAATTCTTGCTCACTTACTCATTTATCTAATCATCAAACATACCATATTTGATAGCAATTGCTATCAAAAATTTGCAATTATAAAATCTAGAATTGGAGGAGAACAGTATTGATCAGGATTAAAGTTAGATGTAATAAAGAGCACCCCCCCCACAAAAAAAAACACACACATACAAAAACTTAAAACAGAGATGTTTCTCAAGATAAGCAACATGGAGATCTTTGGCATTCTACGCTTTCAGATACCCAAGTTTCTCCTCCTTTACTGCTTAAAGCAACTATCAATTGTTGGGCTTGTCTGTCAAGTTCAGAATTTGTTGCCATCATCTCTGCATTCCAGCTTTCAAAGAGTAAAGGGACCGAGAAGATCATACAAGTTCCTTTAAGAATGTGACTGGCCCTTATACCTATCACTTCTGCTCACAACCCAATGATGATTAATCAGTTGTCTTAGTCACATAGCCATGCCTAGGTGCAAAGGAACACGGGAAACGTAACATTTATGCCATGTGCTTACCTGAATATTGGAGTTCCATTACAATGAAAAAAAGATAGGGGACAACTAGTAGTTTCTGCTATAGATAGGAACATTCCAATTTTAGAGATTCATAAACTAAGGTCAATAAATGTAAAAGATATGGTCTCAGATGTTGTAGCCCAATCATGATAGAATTAGGTGTAGAAACTAGGTAATGGCGACATGATGGAAGACTATGGACTTAGACAGACTTGAGTTAGAGTTGCCATCTTGCCTATTACTCACTGTGATTTTGGGCAGAATTTATTAACTTTTCTGAGCTTTGATTTTCTTATTTGTAAAAGATGAAAGATTTATATGATCTGAAGAGAAACCAGAGTATGATTTTTTAATTTGTAAAATGAGGATAGTTTCTCTCTTAAAGATCATCTGGAGTAATAAATGAGTTCAAGTATGAAAGCACCTGTCAGGGTGCCCAGCACATCATAAGCATAAACTAAATGGTAGGTTCTTCCTACTTGACCTTGCCAGTATAATTTCATACTGCAAATGTGATAAACTTAAACATACACAGGTATGACCCTGCAGAAAAGCATCATGCTCAACCCACATCTTTTACTTTTTAAATCTCTTTCCATTTGTGTTAATATCCAGTTATGATTTCAAAGTTCTTTAAGGGATAGACACACAAAAAAAAGAAAAAAAATTTAAGGAAAGTCTCAATTATCTAGAAAATTTAAATTAACTAGAGTCTCATGCAGTTAATTAACTGAATATTTAGCATTATTTTTAATAACACATTATATCCTGCCATAGGCTTTGTATTAATGGCTTTTGTAATTTTCACTTGTATTTTCTTTTCTCTGATGTTTTTATCTCCAAATCTTAATTTCAACATCTGAGTTTTATTCTTCTTTTAATGACTTTGGATTTTAAGTGAATAGGTATCCAGAGTTCGGAAATAATTTAGACTGGCTACTTTATAAATTTGAGACAGTGAAGAAATGTAGTTTATATGTAGTTCAGATTTTTTTCTTGGATTACTTAAGTTCTTTCTAGGTTTTTATTTTTAAACAAAAGTATCTAAAAGAATGCACATAGATTTGCTTGAGAGAAATCCCTCCAGTATGGGGAGAAATGACTCAAATCCAAACCATATGTGATATGTAAATTAGTATTTGAATATTCATTTTATGATGTGAAAATCAGATCCCCAGAATGGTAAGTCTTATAGAATGAATTGAAATGAAAATAGTAATATGAATGTCACTTCCCTAATGCACAATATTGCAATTCTATCTAGCATCTTTTTTCCCTTAGATTGAATCACTGGAGAACAATCATGCTCACAGACATGGAAAACATGCTCTCATTCTAATTATATAAGGCGCTTTGGAAGGAAAACAAAATTTAGCCCAATATCCTTCTGAATGAATTCTAATTCTGGTAATGTGACACTATTATTCTTGCCCATTCCTCTTGCTTAGCTTATTTTTGAAACATCAGCATTTCACTTTGTTTCTACTAATTTTTGAGTCCTGGTTGAGATTGTCTCTGAAATGTATTAGATATTTGTTTGTAGCCTGCAAATTCACATTTTTTAAAGCTCCTCTTGCTATGCCAAATACTTCTCTGCTCTCATTCATCTTATTAGAGTCCCTGTCAACAGATTTGTCTCAGAACAATCTAAATCACCTTCAATGATTTTCTAGTAGAAGGGAGGAAAAACTGGACAGCTTTATGGGGATTATCTTACCTCACTTTTAGAATACATTTCACACATTTATTTTGGCACACCTGGTCAGTACATTTAAGCATTATTCATCTCCATTTATGCTGTTAATGGATTTTCAATTACAAAGTATTCACAGAACATGCATCAGAATATTTTTTACAGCTGTATGAATTGATTCATACACCCATAATGTTCAGTCAGCCTTTGGCTTGTAGCAACACATTCATTGTCTACATTAGACAATTCTTTTCCCTTTTGGAAGCAGTTAGCTAGTAGGGAGTCCCAGTAGACTGGTGGTTAATCATGATTCCAGAATGTTCTATGTGTAGATAAAACTAGAGGATGCTTTCACCACCTTCGAGGTGACTTGAGTAAGAGAATTAAAACATAAAAAACTTAGGCATTTCAAGAGGTAAAGCTTCATAAATGTTTTAGTGTTCATAAAATGAAAGAATAGATTCTGCAGATAAAATTGAGAATGTCAATGATCTCAGTACTATTACGTGAGTGAATACTAAATGCTGGTTTCAAAAAGAAACTAAGAGCAGTTTCCTTTTCTTTAAACAAGATTCTCTAAACTACATGTGTCCATTGTGGAAAATTCTCATTCACAAGAGTAGAGAAGTTGAGATTACTTAGAAACTCTTACAGTGATTCAGTGTTTCTGTGGGATTCAATTGCATGACCAGTAGATTTGTCTTACTGTAGAATGTACACTAGTTTAGATGTTGATAAGTTCCTATTGTGTCCTGTTTAGCCATGTTTAGTAAGACTATGCATCAGTTCAAGGTGGATTTGAAACAAGCATACAAAAAAATCCATCCATATACACACAGAATATTTGAAGCTTCTCTAAACAAGTAGGGGTATTACTGAGTAAACAAAAGAAAGCTTTAATGTAGCTTTTAACCTCTCTAGAAGTGGAGAAGGGAAGAAAATGGGAGCCCCTGGTCCAGGGAAGGGTACATGTTATAGTTCTCACAAATATAGACAATGTATACAAATCCTGATAACGGAGGGAAACAGTTGGTATCGTCTAAGCATGTCTTGAGTTGCTGTGGCCAGTCAGCCCCATTCAGTTAGAGAGTAGTAGTTCTGGCTACAGATTCTAACAAGTGTGACAGCAACTGCATAGATCTGGGCATGTGTCTTGTCATTTAAGGCTGATCTGAAGAACATCACGGAAAAACGTACTGGCGCATCATGAAGGGAGCTTTCACTTTCATGGGGCAACCTGAGTATGGTCATGGTTCTTAGCAATGGCAGCAGACAGGCATTGGGGCAGCTTAGGCACATGATTGATTTAATCAGTCCTTTCAATGTATATATTATGAAAAGCCAATTATTCTTCTTGCAATGAAAACATTATATTTAAAGCTAAATTTTAACTGCAACACAAGAATAAGTTTATATGACTTAAACATAATACCGCAAGGATTCAGTTACATTAGGATAGGGTCCAATGATCTGTGAGAAAGTCTTCCACAAGTGACATTATTTGATTAAGTACAGTTAACTTCATTTGTTTTCTGTATTTCTCTAGAAGCTTTTTAGGACATTACTCTTCGGAAATTTTAGCATTAAGCTATCTAATTTTTGTTTTAGTATAATATATAGATCCATCAAACAGGCAATTTCCCCCCTTATCTATGGTTTATCCTACAAATTCCATACTCTAAGATCCCACTATATTCCCAGAGATGTTTAATAACTTGAATGAGACAGAAAATGTTTTATAACCTTTATTTAGATATCTTAGTTGTCATGAATGAATAGATGTTTCTTAAAATTTTACCCTAATGTAAAATGTCTTAATGTCACTGGTGAAAATTAGGTTAATACTCTTAATTGGCTCCCCCAACCCATTCTTAATTGGTACTTCTCAATATAGAGGCTGGACATTGAAATACTCCTTTATCTAAGTCTTTGCAGTGACCAGTGGCTATGGGACACAAATCTTGCCACAAACTTACACAGAATTCTGCTGAAGACACTTCTGGGGAATCATTTGCTTTACTGAAAATAAGAATGGATTAGCGGTAGCACTTTGCTCCTCTCCTTCTTCTCTGAGTAAGGACTGGATTGTGGAGGCTGCAATGGTCATCTTATACTTGTGTGCTAAGAGAAAAAGAAACCACTATTTGTTAGAATTATTGTGGTCCAATCTCTGTCACTTGCAGATAATAGACTTCCTAAGTGATACAGAAACTTTATCCTTTGAATAACATATTTATAAATTTCCATAACACTTTTCTCAAGCTTCATTATAGAATTCATTTAAATGTGGAACTTGTGGACCTGGGTCTGTTAGGTCCTCATGTGTATTTTAACTCCAGCCAACCTAAAGAGCATAGGAGTGAAACTGTATGGTTCAAATTTAACTTGTTCCAATTCTTCCAAAACTATAATATATAAATTTCTACTCTAGCATTGCCATCCATTTCTGCCTTCCTCAATTTTAATTTCACATTTCTGGCGTGCTTTCTCTCTTCTCTCTCTCCCTCTATCTTTTGCTCTCATTTTCTCAACTTGAAATATCTGATGTTTGGTTTGAAATAAAAAACTAACTTAAAGTTATTATTGTCATTGTAGAAATTTACATAGAGATAAGCCATTTATATTAGAATTTTATGTAAAGATTATCTGCATATGGCAAGGATTATTGTACTTTTCAGAAGTTCTTGTTCCCATATTGGGAATAAAAAGTCAGAGAAAGAATCTGAAGCATACTAGTTCTTGAACTGTTTCAAACAGACAGAGTGGAAAATAAAATGAGATGACAAAGATATTTTGTGAACTTGGTTGGTTTAGTCAGCACACTCAAGGTGGCTCAGAGACGTTTCCTGAGTCACCTCGTGCCGCTGTTCAGGTTGCTCCTCTTCTTTGCTCCTCCTCTCTGCTCCCGAGGTGCTGTGTACTTGCCCAGTAGAGGACTTATGCGCTTAGTTGTGTCTGACTCTTTGCAACCCTTTGGACTGTAGCCCACCAGGCTCCTCTGTCCGTGGGATTTACCAGGCAAGAATACTGGAATGGGTTGCCATTTCCTCCTCCAGGGGATTTTCCCAACCCAGGGATCGAACCAGTACCTCCTGCGTCTCCAATGCAGCAGGTGGATTCTTTACCTGCTGAGCCATCAGGGAAGCCCAGAGGACTTAAATCCTGCTGTAATTTATTTTTTCATAGGAAGCTTTTCTCATGAGGCTGTGAGACCCTTGAGGGTAGCAACCTTATCACTGCGTGCCTGGGTGCCAGTAGTGAGCCTGGCACTCTCTAGGATCTAAAAAAATGATTTAAGAACAGATGGAAAGAATGACAGAATCACATAAGAATGTTAAAAATAAAGAAATGTCTATCTGAAGTAAGTTTCAACCCAGAAAATCAAGGGGTAGGTCATATTAATATGTATGTCTCAAAGGGATATGTACTTTGGTTTCTTTGACTCCTTTGAGGGAGAAGATTGAACTCATGGGTATTCATGTTGATTCTTTTTTTTTTTTTCCCACAAATGAGGATAGGTAACTTTGGTTACGGACAGAGTTGATGATGGACAGGGAAGCCTGGCATGCTGCAGTCCATGGGGTTGCAAAGAGTTGGATACGACTGAGCGACTGAACTGAACTGAACATATGATAAAAGACTTCAAATCTGTTACAGAGAGTTCCATACTGGGCATGGACATGCACAATGTGAGATTTTCCAGTTAAGTTTTTTCGGGGACAAAATGAGGTCTGCAGCCTGGAAAACAGCACCTCAGATAGCTCTGAGAGACTACTCCAAAGAGGCAGTGGAGGAAGTTTAATAAATAAGATTTTGGTGAAAGGGGAGTTCAATGCAACCAAGCACTCATTTTACAAAAGGTTTTCTGCTAGTCGTGAGGAGCTGACGTCACCATGAAGAGATTTAGTGTTTTTTTTAGATATGAGGTGATGTAATGACTGGGACCATGAAATCGGTTCCTGAAGATATCTAACTAAAGACCTGTCCCATCAGATTACCTGGAGCACAGAGTGCCTCACTCCACTCTGAATTCCCTTCGGAGAGTGTTGAAGGTCATCAGCTGCAACAGCATAGGCAGATGGCAAATGCCCTTGTCATTGTTCAGTTGCTGGTAAAATCCCTTGGCATTTGTGCTATCTTGTAGTTGACAAAAGCTTGCCTTCCCTTCTTTGTTCCTTCCTCTCTCATTCCTCCTTCTCTTCTTTTTTCCTGGTAAGAAATGGAATTATTTCCTGTCATATCAGTAAACAAGCATATCGCAGTAAACAGTGATTACAGCCTTCCAATGTGAGCCAGTGAGCCCCTAAGGAACTTAGGAAGGAGAAGAATATCTGCTATCTAGCAGCCATCAGACTACGGCTACTTCCTGAGGTGAGCCCCAAGGAAGCTCAGGATGTGAAAACACAGGATTCTGGCCCCAGACAGCTGAGGTGCATATGAAAGAAATGATTTCAGTGAGTGCATATGCTTACATCTTCATGTACAGAAAAGCGCTAAATTCCTTAACTTGAGCTATCTGGTTTTCTTTCATTAATAATAATCTTTAGTGAATCTTTTGTTCAGACGACCTGTCCTTTGTTGCAGAACTTTGATATAACCTGCTTCTCCCTTTGTCTCTTCAGAGCAGTTTGCCCAGAATTACTTGAGATGTTATCTGAGTTTGAAATCCTAAAAATTCCCACTGAATAAAACATACTCTCAACTTTTAGGTGGTGAATGAATATTTTTGAAGTTAAGACTAGGAAACTTGAGCTTTTTTCCTATCCCCTGGCTATGGGACTGTCCAAGCTGGAGTGTCCTAAAAGGACCCTGCAAGGCCCACTACGTTCTTATCTCTGGTCTCATCAATATTTGCCAGATTTATCTTCTGTTTCTTAGTCACTTGCTCTTTGCTGGGTTTAATCCCATAAACTGCTGTGATCCTGTGATCTGGCATGTTAATGGTTATCAATGAGCAAATCTGTATTATTATCTTTTGCACATGAACAATATCCTTTGATGTCTTAATGCAAAGAAAGGTGTGATGGGTGCTGTGGTGCAGGACCCAGGTCCCTCCTTCTACATAGAGGTTCTCATTCCCCTAGCTGCTCAGGGTTGACTGCTAATGATTTACAGTGCATTTCTCTCCAAGAATCACAGGGGCTACCTTGCCCAAAGAAGCACACCAGCCACATTCAATCGTTGTTCAGTTGTTCCATTTGGGAACAACTCTGAAAGGCCCTCCTAGTGGCAGAGCTCCCTATGGGCATGGCTGAAGTTGGTGTTACTAATGGTTTGTATCTCAGCTTATCTCTGCTCAAATAGCTTTCTTAATTTCCTCAGAATTTTTTTTTTTCCTAAGCATACTCCTCCATGAAAATGCTGTATGCAATCTTGTACCTAAGACTGTGGGTACCAGGCGTGATCATAGGGAGCGGTCTCTCAAATAGGATTTTGGAACTAGGTCTTCCACTGACTGGCTGGCAAGGAGGATCCCAAGGTATGCAGTAGATACAGTTATGGAATGGAATACAGTTACAGGGATGGAATATGAGAAGTGGAATATTTCCTGCCATATCAGTAAACAGAGGATGTCATTGTCGTCAGCAATTGCAGCTATCAGCAATGGTGAGCTGGTGAGCCCTGAGGGAACTCAGGAAAGAGAGAATACCTGCCATCTTGTTGTTGTTCAGTCACTCAGTCGTGTCTGATTCTTTACTACCCCATGGACTGCAGCACACCAGGCTTCCCTGTCCTTCACTATCTCCTGGAATTTGCTCAAATTCATGTCCATTGAGTTGATGATGCCATCCAACCATCTCATCCTCTGTTGTCCCCTACTCGTCCTGCCCTCAATCTTTCCCAGCATCAAGATCTTTTCCAATGAGTTGGCTCTTTGCATCAGGTGGCCAAAGTATTGGAGTTTTAACTTTAGCATCAGTTCTTCCAATGATTATCCAAAGTTGATTTTCTTTAGGATTGATTGGTTTGATCTCCTTGCAGTCCAAGGGACTCTCAAGAGTCTTCTCCAGCACCACAGTTTAAAAGCATCAGTTCTCTGGCACTCAGCCTGCTTGATGGTCCAACACTCACATCCATACACGACTACTGGAAAAACCATAGCTTTGATTATACGGACCTTTGTCAGCAAGGTGATGTCTCTGCTTTTCAATATGCTGTCTAGGTTTGTCATAGCTTTCCTTCTAAGGAGCAAGTGTCTTTTAATTTCATGGTTGCAATCACCATCTGCAGTGATTTTGGAGCCTAAGAAAATAAAGTCTGTCACAATTTCCATCTTTTCCCCATCCATTTGGCATGAAGTGATGGGACCAGATGCCATAATCTTTGTTTTTGAATGTTGAGTTTGAAGCCAGCTTTTTCCCTCTCCTCTATAACCTTTTCCTCTTTTCATCAAGAGGCTCTTCAATTTCTTTTTGCTTTCTGCCATTAGGGTGGTACCATCTGCATGTCTGATATTATTGTTGTTTGTACTGGCAATCTTGGTTCCAGCTTGTGCTTCATCTGCCATCTAGCAGCCATCAGTCTGTTACCACTCCCTATGATGAGCCGTGAGGAAACTCAGGATGTGAAAACACAGGCTACCGTCCCAGATAGCTGAGGTGCATATGAAAGGAATAATTTCAATGAGTCCAGATTCTTGCATCTTCCCATACATAGAAAAGTGCTAAATTCCTTAACTTGGGATCTATGGTTTCCTTTCATTAATATTAATCTTTTGATGTTTAGACTACCTTCCCTTTCTTGAAAAACTTCTATATACCCTGGATCCTCCCCTCTTTTTCTCAGAACAGTTCTCTCAGGGTTACTTGAGATGCTGCCTCCTGGGCTTGAAACCCTAAAAATTTCCACCAAATAAAATATAACTCTCAACTTTTAGGTTGCAATTATTTTTTAAGTCCACAAGTATCAGTGGAAGGTGTAATATCTCAGATGTTTTGAAGGTAGAGGGCAAGCAGTGAATCTAAAGAATATGGAATGAGATGACTGTTGCTAAGTGCTTTTTTCAGTGCATCAGAAAGAGATGACAGAAGGCTGAAGGTGATTAATTACCAATTTAGGGCAAACTGTGCCACTGAGAAAACCTCCATGATAATATAAAAGAGACTCTTGGGAAAAAAAAAAAAGAGAGACTCTGTTTTTTGTAGCTGGAGAGCAGACAAAGCTGATATTAATTTTATTCTTTATATGTTTCAAAAGTTTCCAATTTTGCTAAAAACAAATATGTCCTACCACTTTGGTACTTGGATAAATAAATAAATAAATCCTATTTATATAAATTTGGTACAGAGGTCAAGTGGACAATTCAGTGTGCCTACTCTCATAGAAATTCTCACTCGAGTCACTAAAAATCTTTGGCTAAGGATCAGGCCCAGAGTCACTGAAGTCCAGAGAAGGTTAAATTTGAAGCCTCAGCAAGTCTTCTATGACAAAGACAGGACTGTAGTTTAGATAGAGTGGGACTTGAAGTCTTGAGACAGTGACACTTGTGTCTGTGCATTCAAGAAGTTTGAGATCATCCCTCTCCCTGTACCCTCTGGCTTGCAGAAGTGGCTCACTCCTTCCTTTAAAAGACTAGCCTTTCCTGCCTTGCTTGAAGACAAGGCAGAGACCTCTGCTTGCAAGATGCTATGTGCTGACCTTATGATGAAACTTTACTCTCCTCTCTTGACCACCAGACTCATAAATATTGTCAAATCATGACATAACTTGGCCAGTGAGGTGCCAGGTCTGCTGAGGAAAAAACAAACTCTAAACCAAAGGTACTGTAGGACATAACCATTACGTACCTGCAGAGTTGAGATAGCATTTATGGGATTGGATCCTAAGGGTGCTGAATCAAGGGGTGATAAACACTAAAGTTGGATAAGGCAGAATTGATGAAAATGAGAGCCCTCTCCTGTGATACAGGATTCAACTCTCCCACGATACAGAAAAGGCCCCTGGGAGACTGTGCTAACAAGCTGCTGGAATGACTCTTGGAAGATTAGAGAAAGCAATGGGAAGTAGAAATACCACAACTGCTGTGGCAGACAATAGAAGAAAGGCACAAAAGGCTCAGAAAAAGAAGGCATGTTGGTGTGGATATGCAATGAAAAGGAGGAAAGCTGATTGTTCTTTAGGAGGGCCTGCAGGACACTCCATTTACCAGAGCAATTAGGGATGCCCTGGTGAGAGGGGACCCAGCAGCACTGAGATTAAACCAGGGCTGACAGTAGGAGGTGCTGTTACAGAACCAGGCTCCCTGATTGCAATGGGGATGGTCAGATCCTGAAATAATAGAGGCTGGCTGGTGACACTTTATCAAAAGCAAAATGGGTAAAATTGTAATGAGTGGCAAGGTTAGAATGGCAGCCCGGGGTACAACCCATAGAGAGCTCTAGAGATAGTTAATAGAACGTGGTGTCCCTGGGGGCAAGAGATATATGCCAAAAAGGAGCTAATGCTACACTTCAGTCCCAGTTAAGGCTTTCTTTGAAAAGCAACAGCACTGGGAAACATTTCAGGGGCAAAGATTTGGGTGCTGTAATCCATTACCCACTTTTTTGGGAATTAGGATTGACACTATGTAAAAACATACATGGCCTTCTTTCATGGCTCAGTGGTGAAGAAGATGCCTACAATGCAGGAGACACTGGGGATGTGGGTTCAATCCCTGGGTTGGGAAGAAGCCCTGGAGGAGGAAATGACAACACACTCCAGTATTCTTGCGTAAGAAATCTCATGGAGAGTGGCGCCTGGAGGGCAACAGTACATGGGGTCACAAAGAATCGGACACAAGTGAGCACATACACACACACACACACACACACACATTAAAAAAATATATATAAACTCATAAATATTCATGAATGTCTTGGCTAGTTGGTAAGGGGTCTGGAATGAAAAATATTTAGATTGGGAGCATGAAGTCATGTGGATGGACACAGGGAAGTGGGCATGAAGGGTGATCTTTGCAAGCCCATCAGTGAGCATCCACCATGGGAGAGGCAGTGAACAGCTAGAGTAAGACAGTCTCAGACAGTTCATGTCAGCCAGCCTCTGCCATCAGACTATTGCAGGAGCTCACAAATGAGTGCCCTGATGGTAGGGATGGAAGCTATGCTAAAGGTCAGCAGCATGGCTTTCTTTTACTGAGGCTGATATGACTGTGCTGCTGCTGAGGGTTCAACCTTTCTGCAACAGAGTTGAATCCTGAGCCCCTGCTGCAGCACCATCATTTGAGGAGAGCAACTGGACATTTTGTGGTGTGCTGATTACATTGGATCCCTTTTACCCTTGAAGGACAGTGATTTGTCTTGAGTGGGGTCAATGAATATATGGGTGTGATTTTTCTTTCCCTGTGCTCTGTGCCTCAACCAGCACTGGTATCCAAAGATTTATAGGCCACTGTGATTCAATGGCAAAGGAATTTTTCAATATCCAGGATGAAGGGTCCCATAGCAAAGGAGATGAGGCAGTGGGCATGTGATCATGAGGTCCTATGGCCCTATCATATAGCATACCCACAAAGGCTGTGAGCTTGATAGAATGATGAAATGGCTTTTGAAATGTGCAGCTGTAACATGAGCTGGGGGATGCAGTGTACATTCTAAATCAACAGCTCATGGTTAGAAAGGGTACAAATGTCCGAGGAAAACAGGTTAGAAAAAGGAGTGATGAACCATTGGAGAGTTTGTGCGTCCTGTCTCCTCACTTTGTAAGTCTAGAGGTCTTGATTCTGAGAGAAGGAATACCTCCATGAGGGGAGACAGTAAGAGTCCATTAAGTGTTAATCTCTTGTTGCTACTAACCTCCCGTGGGCTACTCGTATCAGGAAGCCAGCAGGAGGAGTCACTAGCTGGCAATGATCATTGATCCTGACAGTCAGGAAGAGGTGGGGCTGCTCTTTCACAACAGGGACAGTGAAATAGTTTGTTGCCCAGGTGATTCATTATGTGGGAGGTCCTCTTGATAACTTCTTTCCCAACATGACATAAATGAACATGTGCAGAGACTGAGAAGGCTCAGACCTCTCAGAATGAGGGTCTCAGTCATTCCACTGTGTAAGCCACATAGCCCAGCAAGATGCTAACAAATGGAGATGGAAACCGGACATGAGTTGCAGAAAAGAGAGACAATGAGTATCCCCTGTGGCCTTGAGAATGGGTACAGCAGTAGGAGATATGTCCTGGAGAAGCTATTCCCAAGGTAATAGTTACTTAATGAAGCAAGTAGATCCAAACACAGTGATGTAATGGATGCTACACTGCCCAGATGCCATCCCCCACCCCATCCCACTTATGATGGACACACGCATTCCTCAATTACTGAGAATGACAGTTCTGATGGTTCTGCTCCTGGCATTGTCTTCCTCTTTTTGAAGCTGACTCAACCAAGTTAAGTACCCTTGCAGGGCACTCTTTGCCTCTAATATTGGTCAGTGCTGGGATATAAAGGTCTAGCTTTCTTACCTAAAGTAGGGACAACTCCGAAGAGCTATTCAGCCCCAAAGCTCCCTGAAGAGTCAGCTGAGGCTTCTCTAGAAATTCACTGTGGCTCAACTCCTCCCTTTATCCCAGGCCATCCTCATGCTCTTTAAATGCATTGTTTCTGAATATACCACTCCCTCCAGACCTCCTATATACAAATCTTTACATGAGAATCTGGTCACTGTGACCTGGGTTAAGATAGAGTGGTAAGGATATTTTGAGAACAAGGAGAAGTTTCCTTCAAATCTTATCACATATGTAGGTTGTGGCTCCTGATTGCCTTACACAGGGTTGGCCCTCCCTTAGGGAAAGGTTTTTCTTACAAGAAAGGAGATGAAGTTTTAGGAAAGAAACCTCAATAGACAAGACTCAGGAAATGGGAACTGTCTTCATGATTATTGTTTACTTTGAGTCATCTAATCAAGTTGAAAGGGCTAAGAAGTAATCCTTAACAAATTCAATGACTTATGCTTCAAATCAATTAATATTAATTCTAACTCACAGTTTACATATAAGTTGGTGAGAAATCATGATAAAATGAAAAAAAAAAACACTTGACCTTGGAATCAGAGAAACCAGGATTTAAATTCCAACTAGTCATCCACAAAATGTATATTATACAAATGATCCTTTTTGAACTCTAGCTTTGTTAATTTTTAAGAAGGAAATTATACTTATATCATAGGTTTTTTGGTGAGAATTAAAGATGATAATGTCTATAGAATCTTTATGTCTGTAGCCATTAAGCATGACACATGGACTCATCCTTTCATTCAACAAATATTTACCCAGCACAAATCTTTGTTAACAACAAACATTTGTTATGTATCAGATCCTATGTTAGGTGCTGGGGTAGACAAATGGACAAGTCCAGTCCCTAACTGAATGAGTTCACACTTCAGGGTAAGAGATGGACACAAAAAGAAGAAGGAAGTGTAGTAAAGATCGTCTTAGTCTGCTTGGGCTGCTAAAACAGAATACCACAGACTGGTGGTGGTGGTGGTGTAGTTCCTAAGCTGTTGTCTAACTCTTGTGACCCCATGGACAGTAGCCCATCAGGCTCCTCTGTCCGTGGGATTCTCAAGGCAAGAATACTGGAATAGGTTGCCATTTCCTTCTCCAGGGGATCTTCCCAACTCAGGGATTGAATCCGGGTCTCCTGCATTGCAGGAGATCTCCTGCAGGCAGATTTTTTTTTACTGACTTAGCCACCAGCGAAGCCCAACCATAGGCTGAGTGACTTACAAAAAGCAGAAATTTATTTCTTATAGTTCTGGAGGCTGGGAAGTCCAAAATCAAAGCAGCAGCAGATTCAGTGTCTGATGATGTCTCACTTCCTGGTTTAGACAGCTGCCTTCTTGCTGTGTTCTCACACAGCAGAAGGGGAGAGGGAGCTTCCTGGGGTTTCCTTTTCAAAAATTGTTTACTTTGTATTGAAGTATAGCTGATTAACAATGTTGATAGGTTCAGATGGACAGCAAAGAGACTCAGCCATACATATACATGTATCCATTCTTCCTCAAGGGCTTCCCAGGTGGCACTAGTGGTAAAGAACCTGCCTGCCAATGCAGGAGACATAAGAGATGCAAGTTTGATCCCTGGGTCAGGAAGATTCCCTGGAGGAGGGCATGGCAACCCACTCCAGTATTCTTGCCTGGGGAATCTCATCAACAGAGGAGCCTGGTGGGCTACAGTCCATGGGGTCGCAGAGAGTCAGACGTGACTGAAACAACTTATATATAGCATGCATATTCTCCCCCAGACTCTTCCTGAGGTCTCCTTATAAGGACACTAACCCCTTTCATGAGGACTCCACTATCATGACCTGATCACCTCCCAAAGACTCCACCTCCAAAACCATCACATTGGAGATTAGGTTTCAACATGTGAATCTGGGGGAGACAAACATTCAGTCTAGCCCCTTGTTCAGCTTGGTGGATAGTAATGCTCAGATTTTCCTATGAGTTTTAAAGTAGTCAGGACTGGATTGTGCATGTGGTATTTAGGTGGGTTTCCAGGGAGTCCATCTGTGAAGTACTAAAACATCCCTGGGTGACAGAGAAGACTATATTTCCTGGAACTCCTAGGGATAGAGGGTTTCAGGTGCTTGGGCCCAGGGCTGTTGTTGGAGTTGATGATGGAGAGACTGACTGAATAAGCGTTGTGCTGTCTCAGCTCAGCTCCTTTGGGCTTCTGTTTCACTGTGGTCTCCAGCCCCTTCCATCACTATGCCTTGAGCAAACCTTTAAAAAATATAGCTTTGAAGGCACACTTATTTTATGAGCCTGTCATGGTTGCCAAATGTCTGAAAACAGGCCATTGCCTGTCATTTTTAGTAAGGAAATGAGGCTTAGAAAGACTCAAGGTTGCAACTGGCAAGTAGGTGGCAGAACCATGTTAAGGACTATCCTTGCAGACTCTGATTCATTGCATCCTGCCTCCCTCAGCACTGAAAACACTGGCAAAAAATCGAGACCTATGACAGTAACTTAAGCTCTCAGCATAAATTTTATTTAAACAACCTCTGTAGTGGTCATTTTGTTGTCATGCTTGCCCCAATCAATGAAATGGATATAGGGTCTCAGGGCGGCAGCTGTTTGTCTGATCATTTAACCTTCAGAAGCAGATTTTATTAAAGTGTTCCTGTTGCTGAAAATGAATTACAAAGCTTTCCCTTTTCTGTAGGAAATAAGAGTGCCCAGATGAGATTACATGGCTTCCTATGATATCTAAATAAGATTAGTTTGCTGAAGATCACATTAAAATCCCATTAAAGAGACAGTTCCGCTCCAGCCCCCCTTCTCCTCAGGCAAGTTCTGAGCAAGTTGATGAAAATTGCTCAGGGATGACACACAGGCATTGAGCACCCTGTGGAGACATGGGGGTGGGAGAGGAAAGAGTCCCTGCTCGTTGAAGGAACAGGATCTGTGTACATGGCCCATTACTTACGTATGACAGTTTCTGACTGGAAGGAGGAAAGATATTAGGGAGGAAATGGTAATGAGATGAAAGGATCAAGGGATGGAGGCTTTGAGGTCATCCCCAGAGAGGGCCCAGGAAATCATTAATTCTTTTTTTTTCTGTGACAAGGATAATAATATTAATGCTTAAGTATTTATAGCCTTCCCTCAAGCCTGCTTCTGAGGAGTAGGGATACTTTGCTCTCAGGAGGCTGGCAAGCCTGGACTTCTGTTGTGTTGCTGTAAATAATCAGTGTAATTTTAGATTGGTGCTGAGAAAAGTTCAAATATTAGGAAGAAATTGGGGGCAACTCCTACAATGGCCAGTCAGTCAGGAGTTTTGAGAGAGCAGAGGAGAAGAAGAGGGACAGAGAAAGAAGAGGGTTGAGAGGGGCTGCTGTGATAGATGGGCTTTGGGGGAGTCAGGAGATGATGAGATCTGCAATGTAATTTCCCTTTTCATCTCTTCAAGGGGCTTCTTTGAAGATCTAATATGCTTTTCAATGATTTTTGGTTGTAGAACTGAGATTTTTGTGAATGGCAATGATGTACCCTTAAATGGCAAAACTTCATTTGTTCATTAATTTAATTATAAAATTTCTTTGAATGCCAGGTGTTTAATTAGAGATATACAGAAGATGGATGTAGAGTCTGCTGCTCAGGGGCTCACAGTCAAGTTTTGCGGATGTGAACACAGGTGCAGCAAGTGCTTAAGTAGAAGGGAGCACAGGAGCAAAGGCCATGTCCCCTTGATGTGACAATCAGACAAGGCTTCAGCGGAGTCTTTGGGCTATGACAATTCTGAGAGGTCAATCTGCCCGAGGCTTGCTAGAGCTTATGCTTGGGTGTTTCCAATTGGCTGTCAGTGTTTTACCTCCTATCCTGGTTCCTATTCTCATCCTGTGAGGGCTCAATGTTCAAGCTTTGACTTTCAGTGTATTAAAAAGCAGAGACATCACTTAACTGGCAAAGGTCCATATAGTCAAAGCTTAGAATGAGATCGTTGGATGGTATCACCAACTCAATGGATGTGAGTTTGAATAAGCTCAGGGAGTTGATGATGGACAGGGAAGTCTGGTGTGCTGCAGTCCATGGGGTCACAAAGAGTCAGACACGACTGAGCAACTGAACTGATTGACTGACTGAACTGGTTTTTCCAGTAGTCATGTATGGATGTAAGAGTTGGACTATAAAGAAGGCTGAACGCCAAAGAATTGATGACTTCGAACTGTGGTGCTACAGAAGACTCTTGAGAGTATTTTGGGCTGCATGAAATCAAACCAGTCAATCCTAAAGGAAATCAACCCTGAAGATTCAATGAAAGGACCAATGCTGAAGCTGATGCTCCACTTGATGCGAAGAGTTGACTCATTGGAAAAGACCCTGATGCTGGGAAAGATTGAAGGTAAAAGGAGAATGGGATGACAGAGGATGAGGTGGTTAGATAGCATCACTGACTCAATGGAAATGAAACTCTGGGAGGTAGTGGAGGACAGAGAAGCCTGGCGTGCTGTAGCATGGGGTTGAAAATAATGGGACATGACTTAGCCACTGAACAACAATAAACTCCACTGACGGGAGGGAAATAAGAGTAAAAAAGGACCATTTTCAACATTTGGTGACCATAGTGACATTTGTTTTGAGGGCCTTCACATGATAGAGACTGTATGAGATCTTATTAGACCCTTACCTCACTTCTAAGCATACCTCTTTATTAATACTAGGTAGCTTTTTTCTTGTTACTAAGATGAAATGTGGAATCAGATATAGTCATTTAGAATCCTTTGCCTCTTTATTTTTTTTTGAAATGAATGTAATCTGCATTGTTAAGGGCTTTATTGAAACACTTCAGTCTGCTTAGTTTTTATAGCCGAATGAGCACAATTTAATGAAATAGAAAATAAAATAACAAGATGGAACGGGCCAATCAAAAAACTTGCTCCTTAGAAATACAGATAATTCTTACAAAAAAACACTTAAAGTTGCATAAAAATAAAATCTCTTAGTAGAAACACTAAGTTGTTAATAGTACTTTTTTTGGGGGGGGGTCAGTATTATTAGTCGGAGAAGGCAATGGCACCCCACTCCAGTACTCTTGCCTGGAAAATCTCATGGACAGAGGAGCCTGGTAGGCTGCAGTCTTTGAGGTCGCTAAGAGTCAGACACGACAGCAGCAGCAGCAGCAGTATTATTAGTTGGGGTGGAGATTATTCTTTAAACCTTTCAAAGGTTTCCAAATTTGTTAACCATAAGCATGTCCTACCACTTTGGTGATCAGAAAAATAAACAAATACATTTATTCATATAAATTTGGTGCAGATGTCAATTGGACAATTCAAGGTATCTACTCTTAAAAGAATTCTAGCTCATTACTAAAAGTGTTAACATTGTTAATTTTCTGCAGACTGTTTTTAAAAGATAAAAATAGGCCTTACATCTTTGTCATTTGTGTTCAATTAAGTAACAGTTAATGAAACTGGAAATTGTGCTCTCTCTAGGGCTTCCCAGGTGGCTCAGTGGTAAAGAATCTGCCTACCAGTGCAGGTGAGGCCGGTTTGACCCCTGGGTAGGGAAGATCCCCTGGAGGAGGAAATGGCAACCCACTCGAGGATTCTTGCCTGGAGAATCCCATGGACAGAGGAGCCTGGTGGGCTACAGTCCATGGGGTAGTAGAGTCCGGCATAACTTGGTGACTGAACGTACCCCCATGCATCCTCTCCCTAAACGCAGTGTTGGAGGGGGGGTTATGATAAAAATGTTGATGGTAATGATGATGATGACTTTAGAAAGCTGCTAATTTCTGTAGAGTTAAATAGGGTCAGCTATGACTTCTATTTTATGTAAGGAAATACAAGTTTAGATATTTATTCAATGGAATTTAAATTTCCAAGGTCATCTACCACAGATGCAAATGAACCACAACCCATATCTTCAGATTTCTAGTTCCTCTCTCCATTACACCATGCTATTATTGTTATATTACTGTTAGTGCTTCTTTGCCTACCAGAAACTACAGCGATTAGTTTTCAGTGTATTTATTCCAGCTTTTTTAGAACTTTAATGTTTTTGTATGCTCATGCGTGAACTTAGGTAGTTAGTCCTAGAAAATGAATTTCTCTTTCTTTTCACTTAGGGGTAGCACTTGGAAGTAGTGGTTTTCTTTTTAGTTTTGATTTCGATGGGTTTGAATGAAAACTGGGTTTTTGTGTTTGATTTTAAAAACAAAAGCTTATTTCAATCAGTTCAGTGAAAAAAATTATCCCAGACTGTGGCTTTGGGTCATTTCATGGAAAATGCTGTTTGAATTTTCCACTTGCAACTATTTATGCTATTGTGTAGACATTATTTATGTGCAAAACTCTGATCCCATTTGTACTGTATTGTGAGGTTGAATATAGTACTTGTGTGATGTGAGAGGTGAATGTCATCGACTTCAAGTCACAAAGGAGCTCTGAAAAGGAAGCATAAATATTATCACATTTATTCAAAGAACTTAAGGTCCACAGATTTTGTTTTTGGAGGAACCGAGAAGAGGGATAACATAAAATTAATCAGTTTTCTATTTTGTAATTCAATTGAATAAATCCTTATGGTTTGAGTGACAAAATGTAAGCAGTTTAGATAGCAATCTTCACCTTGCTTTATCCTTATAGAGACTTTAACTTTGGCAAGGATGCATGTCCGATATCTTCTGTTTTCACTAGCACCTTACAGTTGATTAATTTGCTTCATCTTCAATTTTCCTTACTGTGTTTATCTTAAGGCAGATTAACTTTGGTCAGATATTCTATCCTTCCTGTGTTAGAATGGACAAACAGTGATTATTTTTCTGCTATTTGTTTTATTTATGAAAATAAGTTTGACCCAAATGTAAATGCATTGTGTGTCTTTGACTTTCTGCAATACTTCAAACTTCAGCTTCAGAAAAGAAAAAAATCAGTTAGATTAAATAAGGGCAGATGAATGATAAATAAATACTTTAAATTGTGAAAGTACAAAGGAGTATTTTCTTTGGAATCAAAAGGTAACTTCATTGACTCCCCTATCAGTGAGATGACAAACATGTATATCCTCCTGCATCCATAGGTGTCACTGTTGAGATGCACTTACTGAAACAAGCTCCAGGAAGATTTGAATCTGAGAAAGGGCTTCCAGAATGGACTTTATAGAGTGCTTTTGACTAACTCTTGTGATACATATATTTTTTTTCATATAAGCATAATACTTAAGTCTGATTTCCTGGCACAGTTAAAACAACTAATTGATCTAATTGAATAATCTATTTTTTTTTGAGACAAATAAATCACTTTGGGCAAGGACATATCAGTGCAGAGTGGCATAAAATGTCAGAATTATTCCTTAAATGTTGCCTCACTTCTCACAGATTAGTAGTTTGGGGCAATTAATGTTTTCTTGATTTCCTTTTTGCCCTTCCCACGTCAATACACACCAACTAGAACCTCTGATCCTGCAAGAACTTGTGTGTACAGGCATTCACTTCCAGAACAAGCTTTCTTCATCAGGACACTAATGGGAGAGTCCAAACAGAGTTCAACTAATGTCATTGGTTTTCTGAAAAGGAGTCCTAAGTTAGAATCAGGATAAATTTCAACGTATTAGAATTCTATAAGTCTGACTTTATAAGAGTTTTTTCTTATCTTTTTTGTTCACAAAGCAATTTGGGAATTTGAGCAGATCTCTTGGCAGGGCTAACCTTTAGGAAATTGCTAAGAACTGATCTGTGTTCTATGCATATAAGACTGCTGCTAATTTCCTTATTTTGTCTCAGTTTCTCCTCCTAAACAACAGTTGAGTTAATTAAATTATTATGCAAATATTGCTCTTGTATCGATAGTTTGTATGTTTCACTTTTCTGGAGGTTGGTGGTGTAGAGAAAGAATTGTAGGGACAAATCTTTGCCTTCAAGAATCTCTGCATTTAATAGAAATCAGAGGCAAGTCATTTGTGTGGAATGTAAAGGAGAGAGCTGGGAAATTTGCTTGGGAATCTGGGAGTGTTTTAGAGAGTTTATTGAGTCAAGTTTTTTTGTTTGTTTTTATTTCTATTGGAGTACTATTCTCTGGTGGTGCAGTGGTAAAGAATCCAAATGGCAGCACAGGAGACAGTGGCTCAATCTCTGTGTTGGGAAGATCTCCTGGAGGAGGAAATGGCAACCCACTTCAGCATTCTTGCCTGGAGAACTCCACGGACAGAGGAGCATGGTAGGCTACAGTCCATGAGATCATAAAGGATATGGACATGACTTTTGAAAACTAAGCATGATATATAGTTGATTTACAATGTGTTAGTTTCAGGCATACAGCAAAGTGAGTCAGTTATACATATACGTATATCCATTTTTTAGATTTTTTTCTGTATAGGTTATTACAGAGTATTGATAGCATTTCCTGTGCTATACAGTAGGTTATTGGTTATCTATTTAGTACATAGTTCCAATCCCAAAGAAGGCAATGCCAAAGAATGTTCAAGCTACCACACAATAGCACTCATCTCACACACTATCAAAGTAATGCTCAAAATTCTTTAAGCCAGGCTTCAACAGTACATAAACCATGAACTTCCAGAAGTTCAAGCTGGATTTAGAAAAGGCAGTGGAACCAAAGATCAAATTGCCAACATTCGCTGGATCACTGAAAAAGCAAGAGAGTTCCAGAAAAATATTTAATTTTGCTTTATCGACTGTGCCAAAGCCTTTGACTATGTGGATCACAACATACTGTGGAAAATTCTTCGTGTAATGGGAATATCAGACCATCTGACCTGCCTCCTGAGAAATCTGTATACAGGTCAAGAAGCAATAGTTAGAACTGGATGTGGAACAACAGATTGGTACAAAATTGGGAAAGGAGTACCTTAAGGCTGTATATTGTCAGCCTGCTTATTTAACTTTTATACAGAATACATCAAGTGAAATGCTGGGCTGGATGAAGCACAAGGTGGAATCAAGATTGCTGGGAGAAATATCAATAATCTCAGATATGCAGATGATACCACCCTTATGGCAGAAAGCAAAGAGGAACTAAAGAGCCTCTTGGTAAAATGAATGAGGGAAGTGAAAATGGCTTAAAACTCAACATTCAGAAAACTAAGATCATGGCATCTGGTCCCATCACTTCATGGCAAATAGATGGGGAAACAGTGGAAACAGTGAGAGACTGTTTTTTGGGGGCTCCAAAAATCACTGCAGATGGTGACTGCAGCCATGAAATTAAAAGCCATTTGCTCCTTGGAAGAAAAACTATGACCAACCCAGACAGCATATTAAAAAGTAGAGACATTACTTTGTCAACAAAGGTCCATCCAGTCAAAGCTATGGTTCTTCCAGTGGTCATGTATGGCTGTGAGAGTTGGACCATAAAGAAAGCTGAGCGCCAAAGAACCGATGCTTTTGAACTGTGGTGTTGGAGAAGACTCTTGAGAGTCCCTTGGACTGCAAGGAGATCCAACCAGTCCATTCTAAAGGAGTTCAGTCCTGAAAATTCATTGGAAGGATTGATGCTGAAGCTGAAGCTCCAATACTTTGGCCATCTGATGTGAATAACTGACTCATTGGAAAAGACCCTGATGCTGGGAAAGACTGAAGGTGGGAGGAGAAGGGGATGACAGAGGATGAGATGGTTGGATGGCATCACCAACTTGATGGACGAGTTTGAGTAAGCTCCAGGAGTTAGTGATGGACAGGGAAGCTTGGCATGCTGCACTCCATGGGGTCACAAGAGTCGGACATGACTGAGCAACTGAAGTGAGTAAAGTTGGGTGTGTATTTATCAATCCTAATCTCTAAGTTTATCCCTTCCTTCCTGCTTAATAGATTTGTTTTCTATATCTGTGACTATTCAGTCAAGTTGAATAGAGTTTACTCTGAGGAAAGGGTGGTGGGTGAGAGAGAAATATTTGAGATGGATGGAGGATGACTCATGAGGGCCACAGACACAAAACCCGGGGTGTGTTAGGGGATAGTGAGTAGTCAGATGTGACTGAGATTAAGGATGAGAGTGAGGTAGGGAGAGGCAGTGCTCCTGTGACATCCCTTCTGTTGGATGCTCTGAGCTCCTCATTTTTTTTCACCAAAAGAGATAGGCCTCACATGTTAGTACTGCAGATGTTCCTTTTCATGTCTTTTTCTCAACAAACTGCTTATGTTCAACTCTTTCAAATCAGAGTAAGGCAGGTTTCTAAATGGACAATTTCTGTTAGAATTGACACCTATTTGTTTCAGGTGGTGGTTATTTCAGCTACTATTGGTCTTGGCAGATAAGGAAGTCAAATGGAAGGATTGTGTTGATGGGTTTTCTGTGATCAATGTAGTTAACTAAACTATTTCTGTTGCACATGGACATTAGATGTCTTTTGTTTTGCACTGAACATTAGTCATCCTTTTGTGGCTTATATAAAAATAACCAATAGTTATTTTATGCAGTTCTTACTGTGTTCTGGACACTATTCTAAATATTCTACAAATATTAATTCATTTAGTCTTTCTAACCACTCTGTTAAGTAAGTAACATTATTATCCAAATTTTAGGCGTGAAGAAGTGAGACATAGAGAGTTAAAACAATTGTGCAAAGTCATACAAGTAATAAATGAGAGCGCTGTGATTTGAACCTGGGTAGTTGTTTTAAGGTTATGCATTGTCTGTGTGCTGTGCTTAGTTGCTCAGTCATGTCTGACCCTTTATGACCCCGTGAACTGTTGCCTGACAGGCTCCTCTGTCCATGGGGTTCTCCAGGCAAGAATACTGGAGTGGGTTGCCCTGTCCTCTTCCAGGGGATTGAACCGGGAATCAAACCCAGGTCTCCTCCATTACAGGAGGATTCTTCATACCGTCTGAGTCACCAGGCAAGCCCAATGCATTGTCTAGTAATTGGATATTGCTTATTAGATTAATTTCACTATATAATAAATTGCTTTTTATTTTATGAGTAATGAAGGATAAGTGTAAAGCTTTAATGTGGGTCAATTTCTGTAAGAGCAATCAAGAGAGATACATGGTCAGAAAAAGTGGGGTTGAGGTACTAACAGCTTCTCAGAAAGCTTCTCAATTCAGAAAGGCTCTCTGGATGATGAATGATTTCTTTATTCTTGGAGGATGACTAAAACAACAAGTTCTGGAAAGAAAGAGAGGACTTTCTGTCATCTTTCTAGAAATAAGTTTCTAAGCAGCTGCTAGAAATAATCTCAACTGGATATATCAGACTCAGGAGGTTTGACAAATGTACATAGCAAACTATGAATATTACTATTTTGTTTCATGTTTATAGAGCAACAACAGATCCTTGGGGTTGTACAGATTCAAAAAAACATCATTCCTGTCCTAAGGGTTTGCAATACAAACAATCAGATTTGCGGTATTTTACCAAGCCCAAATGTTTGAGTGCCACACACCACTTGCCCCTGTTGGCTTCTCTCCATTTTTAATTAGCATGCACTCCCAGGGCAATTGACATTCCAATATTAGCTACACTGAGCTTACTCAATGCTTTAGTCAGGGGACAAGCAGAATGTGCCCCAAATATTTTTTTCAGCAGTTGTACATCAGAAATGATATTCACCAATTTTTATCCATGTGACAATTAGCTGTTTCATTAATGTTCCCTGTCAAGCTGGATAGGATGGGGAGAGACATGGGAGGGGGGATTCAGGAGGGAAGGGGCATATGGATACCTGTGGATAATTCATGTTGATGTATGGCAGAAACCAGCACAACATTGCAAAGTGATTAATCCTCCAATAAAAATAATAATAATAATAAAAGAAATGAAGGAATAAGAATGTAAGGAAAATCCATTTACCTGTAAATTCACCACTTGCATTGCTGGCCATATATGCATTCACAGTAGGTGATTTTAAAAGTTCTTGGCATTTCCTGAGAGTTTCTTATGGAAAAGTAAATGTTTCAGTGTGGAGGAAGGAGCTCAAGATTGCTGAGACTTCAGATGTACAAATGGGAGGGAGATACGAGGATCCTCTCTTTGCACATTTTATGTTATTTAATCTTGCCAGCTAATTTGGAAGAGAAATATTATTTTATGCTCAAGGAATTTGAGGCTCAGGGAGGTTATATTGTAAGCAGCTCTTTGCAGGAAACCACCCTCAGCAGGAAGGCACTTTCCTTGACACTTTAGCAAAGCTATTGTAACTAACTTTTATTTTATTTTTTTAAATTTAAATTTATTTATTTTAATTGGAGACTAATTACTTTAAAATATTGTATTGGTTTTGCCATACATCAACATGAATCCTCCACGGGTATGCACATGTTCCCCATCCTGAACCCCGCCTCCCACCTCCCTCCCCGTACCATCCCTTTGGGTCATACCAGTGCACTAGCCCCAAGCATCCTGTATTCTGCATTGAACCTGGACTGGCGATTCGTTTCGCATATGATATTATACATGTTTCAATGCCATTCTCACAAATCATCCCACTCTCTCCTCTCCCACAGAGTCCAAAAGACTTTTCTATACATCTGTGTCTCTTTTGCTGTCTTGCATACAGGGTTATTGTTACCATCTTTCTAAATTCCATATATATGCATTAGTATACTGTATTTGTGTTTTTCTTTCTGGCTTACTTCACTCTGTATAATAGGCTGCAGTTTCATCCACCTCATTAGAACTGATTCAAATGTATTCTTTTTAATGGCTGAATAATACTCCATTGTGTATATGTATCACAGCTTTCTTATCCATTCGTCTGCTGATGGACATCTAGGTTGCTTCCATGTCCTGGCTGTTATAAACAGTGCTGCGGTGAACATTGGGGTACACGTGTCTCTTTCAACCCCCAAGCTCTGGTCATCTCTGTCTGGAGTACACCTTTCAAATCTTTTAATCACACAATATCTTGCCTGATTTGTTAGTTCTTTCAAAGAAGTAGAAAAGAATGACAAGTAATTAACAGATGACCAGATCTCTTCCCTAGTTTTGCCTTTAGTAATCTCCTAAACAAACTGTGTGAACAAGACAACATCTAGAGGAAGATCACAAGGAGTCCATGAACCAGCACACAAGCCTGTACACAGTGAAGGGATGGCAATGACTCTGACCCTCCTCCCCACCCATCTCAGTGATTAACTGAGATTACTTCTCTCCTTTCCTTTAAAACTTTCATGGCCAAGAATACTTTTTTGAGGTGGTTCTTTGGGGACACAGAGTACTTCATCTCCCCAGACTGCCAGCATTCTGATGAAAGACAGAATACCAATCTTTATGAGTTTGATTTTATAAGTGGTGAACAGCCGGGCCTGAATCATTTGATATTTACATGAATGACTCAGGGTCACACAACTGAGGAAGGAGGTAGATACAACCCCTCCCCACTCCTGCTCCCCACAACCCCACACCCCCACACTGGGTAAAGCAATTGAAGATTCATTCCCTGTGGACTGAAACTTCAAGACAAGAATAACAGGACAATTGAGAGAGAAGCAACAATTGAGATTGGAACAACAGACTGGCTCCAAATTGGGAAAGGAGTATGTCAAGGTATATACTGTCACCCTGCTTCTTTAACTTATATGCAGAGTACATCATGTGAAATGCCAGTCTGGATGAAGCACAAGCTGGAATCAAGATTGAAGTGAGAAATATCAATAACCTCAGATATACAGATGACACCACCCTTATGGTAGAAAGTGAAGAGGAACTAAAGAGCCTCTTGATGGAGGTGAAAGAGGACAGTGAAAAAGTTGGCTTCAAACTCAATATTCAAAAAACTAAGATCATGGCATCTGGTCCCATCACTTCATGGAAAATAGATGGGGAAACCGTGGAAACAATGGCTGACTTTATTTTCTTGGGCTCCAAAATCACTATAGATGGTGACTGTAGCCATGAAATTAAAAAACACTTTTTCCCTGGAAGAAAAGCTATGACCAACCTAGACAGCATGTTTAAAAGCAGAGACATTACTTTACCGACAAAAGTCCATCTAGTCAAAGCTATGGTTTTTCCAGTAGTCATGTATGGATGTGAGAGTTGGACCATAAAGGAAGCTGAACACCACAGAATTGATGCTTTTGAACTGTGTGGTTTTGGAGAAGACTTTTGGAGTCCTTGGAGTGGCAAGGAGTTCAAACCAGGCAATCCTAAAGGAAATCAGTCCTGAATATTCATTGGAAAGACTGATGCTGAAGCTGAAGCTCTAATACTTTGGCCACCTGATGTCAAGAACTGACTCACTGGAAAAGACCCTGGTGATGGGAAATATTGAAGGCAGGAGAAGAAGGGGACGACAAAGGATGAGATAGTTGGATGGCACCACTGACTTGATGGACATGAGTTTGAGCAAGATCCAGCTGTTGGTGATGGACAGGGAAGCCTGGCATGCTGCAGTGCATGGGGTCACAGAGTAAGACATGATTGAGCAACTGAATTGAACAGAGGTATGTTGATTTTGCACCGGAAACTCTGGAATTGCTATCAGGATTGAGAAAGAACTTGCTCAGATTAAGAAGTTTCAACACTTATAATATATAAATGCTTCACAGATTTCATCAGTAGATTTCAACAAACATCCTTTGTAGGCAGGCCACTCTGCAGGCACTGCAGCCCAAATTTGGGGAGTTTTGATCCCATTGTGAAGATGTGGTAGGTGGATTCAGTTTTTTTAATATATCTTTCTTTTTCTCAAATAGTCAGTGGGGGACTATAAACTCTTTATACATGGGCATTCAGGGCATAATTCCATACTTCTGAGTATATTAGTGCTTGGAAGATGACCAAACAGTTTAAAAGAAATTCAGGATCACTAAAGAAAATAAACAATGAAACAACAACAAAGATGAGTCTGATAGGGACAATCCAATAGGGTGTAGAAAGAGTAACGAATTTTTTCTAGCAGCTGGAGATGTGGTGGTATAATTTCACCAGTGATTAGGAGTGGTTTTGCTGTTAACTAGCTGTGTGATTAGGAAATCCCTGGGGGCGGGGGAGGGGGGGAGGGGGGAGGCTTCAGTTTCCTTACCAGATGAAATTCCTCTTAGGAAAGGTCCCTGGCCCCATGTTTGCTCTCCAGGATACCCATTTCCTATTTTGCTGCCTTCATGTACAGATGAATCTGGTCTTTCTCCTTGTTCTCTGGGTCTCATCCCTTCTTCCCTACCCAAGGGGGCAGTTCCAATGAGTCCCTCTATTTTATGCTCAATATTTTTATTCTCTTATATCATTTCCTTGAACTCATAACTTGCTTTAATATCCTCCCATCTGAAATAACCCTCTTTTATCTCAATCTTTTCTAACTTCTCCTTTATTTTTCTTTATAGCACAACTTCTCAAAGTGCAGTTAATACTTCCTCAGCTCCTCCTTTTTTGTGAAATAACTCACAGCAGTTTTTCGTCCTTGATGCTCCTTTAGGCTGATCTTGTCAAGGTCATTGATACTTGAACATGACCAAATCCAATGCTCAGTTTTTTCCACCTCATCTTACTTAACCAATTTTGCAGCATCATTTGAAACAGCTTCCTTCTTAAAGCATTTTCTTCTCAAGGCTCCTAGGATACTACTTTCCCTAGGTCTCTGCCTATCCCATTTGCTCCCCCTCCCCTCTCCCCTCCACCAGATCCCTCTTCTCTTTTTGTCCTTTAAAGATGCTCTGAAGGCTTAATCTGCCATCTTCTCTTTTTCTCACTCCCTAGGAAAATGTATCCCACTCAACATGTTAAAGACCATACACTGAAGATTCTTCAAAGCCTTGGAGTCATTACTGTCCTGCCCAGCTATCATTAAGTTTGGTATTTATTTATGAAAAGTACAAAGGCTGGTGCATAGTGAAAGTGAAAGTGAAGTTACTCCGTCGTGTCCGACTCTTAGCGACCCCATGGACTGTAGCCTACCAGGCTCCTTCGTCCATGGGATTTTCCAGGCAAAAGTGCTGGAGTGGGCTGCCATTTCCTTCTCCAGGGGATCTTCCCAACCCAGGAATTGAACCTGGATTTCCTGCATTGCAGACAGATGCTTTACCATCTGAGCCACCAGGGAAGCCTCTTGTGCATAGTAAGTACTCAAATAATCATTGATATATTATTATTTACAATACTATCCTTGACAAAATTATCAGTATGGCTAAAGGTTATTTAAAGTGTTCTTTTCTTTTGGCTTTGAGCCTGTCCCTCTGGTAGGGCTCTATTGCTCTCAGTTTCTCTCCTGGTGGTCTGGGATCCATTGCTCTACCTGATCCAGGTGGGCTTTTTCTGGATGAGAGTCCTTGTTACTCATCTTCTTATTTCTTTTCCATGAGAAACTCAACATAAATGTTTTTGAACTTTGCAGTTATTATACTACCATCCCATGCGTTGATTCATGCTTGCACTCAGTTTGTGACTTTTTGGACTGTAGCCCACCAGGCTCCTTTATCCATGGGATTTTTCAGGCAAGAATACTAGAGTGGTTTGCCATTTCCTCCTCCGGGGGATCTTCCCAACCCAGGGATTGGACCAGCATCTCCTGTGTCTCCTGTATTGGTAGGTGGATTCTGTACCGCTGAGCCATCAGGGAAGCCCCACCATCCCATGGTGCTCCCTTTATGATGTTTCATATCACAGTAATTTGCACTTATGTGTTCTCTTCCCAACTACAATATCCATTTAGCATGTGGCACAGACAGGACAGATAACACATATTTGTTAGATAATGGAGATATTGGCTTAAAAAAATGGAGGTGTCAGTAAACTTGCTTGCATTTTGGGGGCACATATTAGATCAGACCCTTATTATTTATTCCCAATTCTCACAATAAGGATGTGATCATTTACTCATCTTTGAAAGATGGGGAAACTGAGGCAGAGATGTCAAGTTGTTTTCTAAACTCACTCAGGTGAGTGGCTGAGTGGATGTAAGCCTGGGTCTGTATGACTCCTGTGTCTGTCGCATGCCCATCAGTGTAACCAGATGATTTCCTTCAGAGAAGCTCTCTTGTGTAGATGGGCATATTTTTGGAGTAAGGAATAGCAAGGGAATCATCTGGGAACTTTTCAGGAGTTTAACTTTTCAGGCCCTACTGCAGCCCCACTGAATCAGAAACTCTGGGGTTGGGTCCAGCTGTCTGTGCCTTAAAAAGCCCTCCAGGACCTTTTTAAAAAAAAAAAAAAATTCGGATTGGAGGATAACTGATTTACAATGTTGTGTTGGTTTCTGCCATACAGCAATGGGAATGAATCATAATTAAATATGCATCTCCTTCCTCTTGAACCTCCTTCCCCCTTCCCCCATCCAGGACTTTCTAATGCTCAAATTTGAGAACCCCAAGTTTATTTTATATTCTCAAGACTGTAATTCTCTCCTTCCTGTGGTTTTCTAAAATCTTATTCTTTTCTCCACATATTAGAATTTTCTATATTCTTTCAAGTCTGATTCAAGTCCTTCCTCTTTTATGGAGCTTCCTCTGTCCCCTCAGCCCATGAGGATTCCTCCACTGATTGGCCCTGCACTCTTGGATGATTCTTTCTCCTGTGTGAAGTGCTCTGTCTCTAAGCTATATTGGAAGCTTTTTGCTGTTTGTTACACTTATATGAAGTCCTTACAGCTTCTTGTACATAAGAAGGCACAAGAAATGCCTTGTGGTGACTGATGGAACACTGAGTCTAAATATTTTATTTCTGACTATCCATCACTTTATGTGCCTATGTGTAACATAAAAGGGAAAAGATTCTTCTGGTAACAAAGGGGAAACTTGTTTTTATTTTGTTATATTGCTTTTTGTTCCAAAAAGGCTTTAAGAAGGCTTAAGATGTATCAAAATAAAATATATTAAAAATAAGAAAAAAAAAAGGCAAAACAAGGTGAGGAACATAAAATGGATTCAAGAGTGAGACCAATACAAAAAAAAGCTGTTACATAGTATAGTATATGCACTGCAGAACCATCAAATATTAGCTCTTAGCTTTCTTTTTGGGAATTTGGAAAATAAGGGTTTTAAGCCCCAAAGAGAAGAAGACTGAATAGACTTCCCTGTTATGAATTCATGGTAAACTCCCAAGTTATTACTTAGTTCCTTTCCCTGATTTTGGGTTGGCCAAAGAACTGCAGGGTGCCAAGAAGCCATCTTGGATTATTTTGAAAGAAGATTCCAGAACATGATGGTCCTCATCACTGAAGTTGGCAAGATGGTCATTATTGTGAATAAAGACATTCTTTCTACCTCTGAGGGGCTGGGAAACATCCCAAGGGAAGTAACTGGATGGAGGAAGAGGGCCTTGGTCCCCTGGGAACCTGAGCAGAGACTTGGCCTCTGTCTTGTATAAGGTTTCCATTGTCAGCAGAAACATTTGTTAAAGTGAGTCAGTACCTGTATGCTTTTTGGATTACAGTGACAGAAACTCACCCGAACTAGTTGTGGCACAAAGTGGGGCTCTCTATAAAGATAGTGGAGTGCTTCAGTGAATGGACAAGCACCAGATCATGGGAGCTGTAGGGTGGGCTTTGAATGCTCAGCTGTGTCTGACTCTTTGTGACCCCATGAACTGTAGCTTGCCAGAGTCCTCTACCCATGGGATTTCCCAGGCAAGAATACTGGAGTAGGGTTCCATTTCCTTCTCCAGGGGACCTTCCTAACTCAGGGGTTGAACCCCTATCTCTTGTGCCTCCTGCACTGGCAGGAGGATTCTTTACCACTGAGCTACCTGGAAAGCCCAGGAGAGCTTTGGCCCCTGTCATCTTGGCTTCTCGCTGCATGGCTGCTTCTCCTTTCTTAGCAGACTGGCTTTACTGGCTCCTTGGGTCACCAGGCAAGGGGACAGCGGCCACCTTAGTAACCATGTTATAAATTCTGGTCTCCAGAAGGACCTGGAAATTGACATTTATTACAATTCCAGTTTCCTCTGGAAGGAATTCTGGAACAAATGCTCACTCCTGGTCCAATAGATAGAAATAGATAGAAATACTCTACCCAGTAAACTCTATAGAGAATTGTGATTCCAACTTCTAAAGAGGTTCTAGGTCCTGAATTTAAATCAGGACAGCATCTCTTATTTCTACTAGAAGTGTATAGTTATTTTCCTACACTTCACTCATTCTGACCACACTTCTCTAGGGGTAAGGAGCCTGGAGTTCTAGCTCAATTTTATATATTAAATATAAAACCCAGAGAGTCTAAGTGACTTTTCCACAGTCACACAGCTGGTTACCAGCAGGAATGAACTGGGAGTCAGTAAGTCATTTTGGACTTAGCTCTACCACTCACTGGTTTGTCATTGGTCAAATCTGATGCATCCTCACTTTCCTTGTCTCTAAAATAGATTATTTATTTCATCTGAAGCCAGCATGCAGAGTGATTACAAGAATCAAGTGAAGGACTTCCCAAGTGGTCCAGTGGTTAAGAATCTGCCTTCCAATGCAGGGGACAAGGGTTTGATCCCTGGTGGGGGAACTAAGATCCTACATGCCTTGGGGCAGCTAACCCTGTGTGCTGAAATTAATGATCCCGTGTACTCTAGAGCACCTGCCACAACTAGAAAAGCCAACGGGCCACAGCAAGGGCCTGCATGCTGTAACTAAGACCCAGTGAAGCCAAATAAATAAATGAATCAATATCTGGAAAAATCAGATGAGTGGTTCTTGAACCTGATGGATCATTAGAATCATGCAGAGATCTTTAAAAAATATAGATCCCAGGACTCCAGCCCTGTTTATTCTGATTCAGTAGATTTATAGTAGGACCCATTTATGTGTTCTTATGAAAGTCTCCAGGAAATTGTGATGCTCAGCCTGTATTTGTTAATCCTTAAACAGCTGAATAAAATCGTTCATAATTTGCACAGCCTGGTGTGAAATACACTGTGACCCAAGAGGCAGGGTCAGAATAATCTCTTCTGTGTGATGTCCTGGACTGGGTAGAAATGACTTTCTCCTCCAAGATCATTTACAGGGCTTATCTGAAGGACAGTGGGGCAGAGTGGCCACTCATTCTAGGCCATGCATTTGAGCGTGTGTGTGAGTCTGTGTGTTCATGTGTCAGTGTGTGACTGTGTGGGTGAGTATATGTGAGTGAATGTGTGTTGTGTACCTGTGAGTGTGCATGTGTGTATAAGGTTGTCTCTGTATGTGTCAGTGTGAATTTGTGTGTGTGAGGGTGTGAGCATTTTTGTACACATGAATATGTGTGTGTGTGTGCATGTATGTGAGTATGTATACAGGGAGAGGGTAACAGCAATGTAGAAGGTGTAGGTTGCACGACACATTTCTGCCCAAGGTTGAAGAGGCTTGAACCTCTTTAGACTTAGGGCTTAAAGAGACAATGTATTGTATATTGTGATATTTGTGGTGTCCCTACTATACACTGGGCTTCTCTGGTGGCTCAGTGGTAAAGAATCTGCCTGCAATGCAGGAGACCTGGATTTAATACCTGGGTCGAGAAGATTCCCTGAGAAAGGAATGGCAACCCACTCCAATATTCTTGCCTGGAGAATTTCATGGACAGAGAAGCCTGGCAAGCTACAGTCTGTGGGGTTGCAGACTTGGATACAACTGAATGACTAACACTCTACTGTACAACATGCATCTTAGACTTGCTGCTGCTGCTGCTAAGTCGCTTCAGTCGTGTCCGACTCTGTGCAACCCCTGAGACAGCAGCCCACCAGGCTCCCCCGTCCCTGGGATTCTCCAGGCAAGAACACCGGAGTGGGTTGCCATTTCCTTCTCCAATGCATGAAAGTAAAAAGTGAAAGGGAAGTCACTCAGTCGTGTCTGACTCGTCGCGACCCCATGGACTGTAGCCTACCAGGTTCTTCCGTCCATGGCATCTCCGACTTACCAAATATAATTTCTCAAACAAGCAAGTAGTGTGGGTATTATGAGCTTCATCTTACAGAGCAGGAAGCTGAAACAGTTTTCTTTTGCCTAAAGGCAGCAGTGGTGGAGCTGAGACTCAGGTTGAGTTCATAGTTTTCAACGTGGAGAACTTTTTGTGTGACAAACTTAGGAATGATATCTAAATGACCAGAGAGTGTTGACAGGAAAGCCTGACATCATACTAGGATCACTAAACAAATTTGGAGAGTTGCTTCTCTCTTCTATCACATTATTTGCCTTTGCTTTGGTCTAATGTTGGCTGTCTTGGGGACTAAATAATAATGGGGGATTGTCAAGGCAGGCAGATATTTTAGTCTGAATAGTGACTGGGGTAGTAGGAGCAACAGTAAAAGCTGTATTAGTCATGGCATCTGCCATTCCTTGCTGACACTACTGTATGGACCAGGCACCATGTTGCTGTTCAGTTGCTAAGTTGAGTCTGACTCTTTGAAACCCATGGACTGCAGCATGCTGGGCTTCCCTGTCCTTCACCATCTCCCAGAGTTTGCTCAAACTCATGTCCATCGAGTCAGTGACGCCATCCAACCATCTTATCCTCTGTCACCCCCTTCTCCTCCTGCCCTCAATCTTTCCCAACATCAGGGTCTTTCCCAATGAGTCAGCTCTTCTTCTCAGGTGGCCAAAGTATTGGAGCTTCAGCATCAGCATCAGTCCTTCCAATGAATATTCAGGTTTGATTTCCTTTGGGCTTGACTGGTTTGATCTCCTTGCTGTCCAAAGGACTCTTCATATTGAAAGATGATCGCCGCAACTGATAGCAGCTCTACAAGGCAGCTAACACCATCCCATTTTTCAGATGAAACTGAGGCTCTGGGCTAAGTAGCCGAAGACCACAAGGTTCACAGGTGCCAGAGCAAGGATTCCTTAGAACCCAGGTCTGCTTGGGTCTTGGTGTTAGGCAGAGCTGCTTCTGTCTTCTTTCCACAGCTTCCGCTGCTCCCTGGATGATGAGTCCCAGCTGATTTTGTTTCCTTCTGCTTCCCTCTGCCTCAGCAAGACTCTTCCTTTCTTCCCTGACTGGCACTTTTGTTCCTTAATTCAGAAAGTGAAAGAGACATCAGCTGTACTTGTGTGGGCCCCTTTAGAAGCAGAGAGTTTCAAAATTAATAAGTGTCTCATGGAGTTCATCAAGGAAGTAATTAACACCGGGGCACAGAGGGCACCCTCAGCCTCCGATGTCTGGCTCCAGGAAAGTCGACTGTTCATCATTAGCACACGATTAAGTAGTTTATCATGTGAAGGCAGTGATTGTAGAGTGAATGCACTCATTTGTACTTATTTGAGGCCTGATTTTGTTCTATTTTTCTCACAAAGTCTAGAGAGGTGGGATGAGGGGCTGTTCACATGGGCAGGTGCAGGAGGGCTGTCTCAGGTCTCTATGGGGCCAAGTGCAGAAGCAATAGGGATGGAAGGATGATATGATTTATCAAGAAAAGTGAAAGTGGAGGTAGTTTCATCCTCATTTTTGTCCAGGTGAAGCTTAACTATCAGAAAGAAGCCAATTTTCCTAAGTTTGTACAAGGAACAAGAGAGCGATAGTGTCACTTACTAATTTTGACACTTATTAATTTTCAGACCCAAATTCAAGCTATTATATCTTAAAGCTATTGGCAGAACATGGAGGCAAAGGTCAAGACCTGAGAGTAATCAGAACACCATCAAAAAGGAGATGGAACCAGAAGAAGAGGAGTCAAAGATTGACCAAAGGAAAAAAGGTAGGTGTGGCAGGTTGTACTTCCTGACAATGACCACGCTCTAGATGCTCCTACTCTTCTTACAGTGTAAGGCTGAGCTTCACCATCAGAGTCTATTTCCCTCCCCTGGAACCTTGGCTCACTCATTCTTGGAACACACACCTTGGGAGCCCTGAGCCAACAAGTGAGGAGTCTGACTATACTGAAGCTGCCTGGTAATGAGAGAGCACACAGAAAAAGAAATTCTAGAAAAGCTCCAACCTTCCAACCTCCAGCTATGTGAGGTGAACCTGGACACCAGGTATGGGAGCAAGTGAGCTTTCAGAAAGTGATTCCAGCTCCCATATTGAAAGTGCCTCATCTATTACAGAGTAAAATGGGACACATTTTCCCCATGGAATCCTGTCCAATTTGCATATTTGTGAGCAAGATAAATGTTGTCATTGTTTAAGCCATTACATAGGGGCATAATTTATTATTACCAAGTCATGGTGATTGCTGAAGTAGTATTTGGTGAAGCAGATATTTCAGAACCAAAATCTTTGAGATCTGAGTCTGTCTCAGTGTCTATTTTTTTATTTTTTTTTATTTTTGCAATTTTATTTATTTTTTATTTTTTTACTTTAGAATATTGTATTGGTTTTGCCATACATCAGCATGTGTCTTTTAGACAGGCTCAAGCATACACTCTTTTTTCAAAATTTAATTTTATTTATTTGCTTATATTGGGTCTTAGTTGCGGTATGTGGGATCTAGCTCCCTGACCAGGGTCAAACCCTGGCCCCCTGAATTGGGACCACACAGTCTTAGCCACGGGCATGCAGGCCAAGGTGCTTCAGTTGTGTCCAGCTCTTTGCAACCCTATGGACTGTAGCCTGCTAGGCTCCTCTGTCCATGGGATTCTCCAGGCAAGGATAGTGGAGTGGGTTGCCATGCCCTCCTCCAGGGGATCTTCCTGACTCAGTGATTGAACTCACATCTCTTATGTCTCCTGCATTGGCAGGCCAGTCCTTCACCACTAGCAGCACCTGGGAAGCCTCTTAGCCTCTGTACCACCATGGAAACCCTTTAAGCTGCTGCTGCTGCTGCTACGTTGCTTCAGTCGTGTCCGACTCTGTGTGACCCCTGAGACGGCAGCCCACCAGGCTCCCCTGTCCCTGGGATTCTCCAGGCAAGAACACTGGAGTGGGTTGCCATTTCCTTCTCCAGTGCATGAAAGTGAGAAGTGAAAGTGAAGTCACTCAGTCGTGTCCGACTCTTAGCAACCCCATGGACTACAGCCTATCAGGCTCCTCCATCCATGGGATTTCCCAGGCAAGAGTACTGGAGTGGGGTGCCATTGCCTTCTCCAAACCCTTTAAGCATACAGTCTTAAATGAGCCAAGGAGGCCACTTGATTTTGGATATTCTTCTGAGGAGCATCTAGAAATGACTGTCTTCATACGACCCCAGGAGCATCCCAGCAGTTTGTGGTTTTAGGCTTATACACATGAAAATATCCCTGTCAACACAAGACAATGCATTCCAAGGGCACATTCAGAGAAGCTGAGATGGCTCTGGGCTGGGACACTTGGGGAAGCATGCCAGAGTAGGCTTCGAGATTCAAGCTAAGTCCTGAAGAATTTTGTTGGCACAGAATCAACAGGGCATCCCAGTCAAGAGGCTGATCTGGGAAAAGGCATAGGGTAGGCAAACTTATGGTAAGCTTGTAATTTGAAAGACCAGCCCAGTCAGAGGGAAGCATCCAAACCTGGGGAAAGGCCAGGGGGACGGCTTGGAGGACTGATCTACCTGAGAGGATTCCAAAGGAGGTCACTGAGAGCTGGGCCTACAGGAGAAGGCAGGGGGCAAATTCTCCTGAAGAAGGAATAGGAATTCTGTTACTTTCATTCATTCATTTAACAAATACCCCTTAGGATGACCAGGTTCCCAGATCCTGCTCTGGAATCATGGCGGACACCATTCCATGTCTAGAAATTTGACAGTCAGCAGAGCAGGCAAGGAAAGGTCTGAGATGATTATAAGTTCTCCACTTCGGCTCGAGAGGGTGGCTCTTTCACTGTCTTCCAGACTCTTGCTCTCCAGATTAACTCTTTTTCCTCTGGCCCATGTAATCTAGACCACTCCACTGCCATTGAACACAGATATCAAATCACAGCTAGTATCTGCTTTTCTTACAATTGCATTTTTCTTGAACATATGTATCTACTGAATTTACTCTTCAAAATATTTTTCCTCATCCCCCTTTAGTCCAGTACCAACCATCAAGCTCTTCATCGCCCACAGGTTTCCCATGGGAATGGTGATCTTCAATGATGTTCCTTCTCTCTGCTGCATTGGAGAATGCCAACCATGTTCTCTGAATTAGCACCTTTCCCAGTTGACTTTCTATCAATACATTGTTACCTACCACAGTCTTCTCTTGTGCTTGTCTGTCGTGCTGCTACTTTCTTCTTTTCCTGAATGCTAGTGTTTTCCAAGGTTCTTAAAGGATCTCTGCACTCCCATTGACCTTTTCCATACCCCAGTCCTTTAACCATCACTTCTAAATGAATAGTTCAGTATTCATGATAGTAGCAACTGCCATGCTCCCCAAACACTTAGCACAAGCTTGAGCTGGCTACCATGATAAGTCATCATTGTTGTTTAGTCACTAAGTTGTGTCCAACCCTTTGCAACCCCATGGACTGTAGCCTGCCATGCTCCTCTGTCCATAGCATTCTCCAGGCAAGATACTGGAGTGGGTTGCCATTTCCTTCTCCAGGGGATCTTCCTGACGCAGGGATTGAACCCGCGTGTTCTGCATTGGCAAGTGGATTCTTTAGTGCTGAGCCACCAGGAAAGCCCACTATGCTAAGTATTTTATGCTCATTTAAAATGTCCTGTGAGATTGTTGGTAGCATGGTTTAACAAATAAGCAAACTAAGGCTCACAGAAGTTAAATACATATGGCTCTTCAGAACCTGGTTTTGCCTGACTCTGATGCCACTGCTCTTAATCCTTGGGCTGGACTGAGTCTTTCTACACTCCCCTGAGCACCCACATATCAACTGTCACTGAATATATTCACCTGGCTGGTTTCATGTCATTTCTAGCTTTTTTTTTCTTTTTTGTTCAAAATCTCAAAATTCTCCTTATCAGATCTGCCTCAGTTCTCAAGATGAGAACTGTCTCTAAGCTTTTTTTATTAACCATTCTTCTATCTGCTCCCCTCCCCCCCCAATAGAAAACACACAATTAGGACAAGGACAGAGACATCAGTGTAAGCACTGATGATCACCGTGGCGGTGGTCACCACTCTTCCCCGCTGGAATGGTGGCCATCACCTGACCTTGTGAATCAGAACACAGCCTGCAAGCAGTAGAGGATGCTTTTTACCTGTGCAACTTCAAGGATGTACATTCAGTGGTTGAAAAGAAACCAGAGGATTGCAGTGTGTGATCTGCAAACATGATGTTGGGCTTCTCTGATGAACAGCCTCAGCAATCCCCAGCATCTACTGCTTCCTATTCTCACAGCTGACCTGGGAAGAGCAGCCCCTCAATCCTGGACTACTGTGGAATGTAGTAGGAATGTCTGAACTGTGGGCAACTTTAGCAATTATTTTAGGCTAATTGCCTTTTTATACATAAGGAAATGGGGGCTTACAAAGATGAGGCAGCATCACCTCCTCCATGAAGTCTACCCTGATTACTCCACTAAAAATAGCTAAAAATTTCCCTTAACTCACATTCCAGGCTCTCC
Source organism: Bos mutus (assembly GCF_027580195.1). Lineage (NCBI taxonomy): Eukaryota > Metazoa > Chordata > Mammalia > Artiodactyla > Bovidae > Bos > Bos mutus. The sequence goes on from NC_091618.1 coordinate 66,582,389, forward strand.
TCACTCTGCACTGCTTTTCTTTTCCCCAGGATGGCATGACCCCACATCCCCATTTTCCCAGGACAGTTGAAGTACATAACAGCTGTTTCAGTATAATTATTAACATTGCCTCCTTCCACTCTCAAGTATCCCGGTTTGGATGATAAATTATCTGGTGACCCTATCCAGAGGTCTAAATAGTTATCTTCTTCTCCCTGAAATATTTCCTTCCAACTGGCTTCCCAACTGCAGAGAAAACAATCCTTTCTTGATGGAAGTTAACTTATGGCATTCCTCTGCCCAAATTGCTCCATCTCTTCTCCCAGACAGTGTAATCCAAACTCCTTAGCATCTTCTAACACATTTAATTTACTTGTTTAGTGTCTCTCATTGACTGTCTGGCCTTCCCTCCTGGAATGCAAGGTCCACGTGGACCATGGATCTTTGTTTCATTAATTGCTGTGTCTGTCATAATTAGAATAATGAAACCACATAGTAAGTAAGACTGATAAGAAGGCTTCTGATCTCCCTTTCCTCCCTCCAACCCTCCCCAACATGGGCACGGTGGGCTGGGAGGTGAAATAAGTGGAGTTTGGTCAAACACAAAGCCTGCACCTGCAAAGTTCGGAAGCATGAAGGGCGGGTGAGGTGTGTGATTCCCACGTCTGCAAAGTCCCTTTATTTCCCATCTCCCTGAGAGATGTAGAGGAAGTCAGGATATAGAGACAGAATGATTGACGTTCTAGGAAAACTGTTTCTTCTTGCTCATCTTGCTCTTGCCCTTGGCTTCCCACAGTTTCCTTGCCCACACTTGACCTTGCACTTGTCCTCCAATTTCATAATTATACTTCGTTCCCCAAGTTGGTTGTAATGTAGGGTCATCAGTTCATTGTACAGATTTTAAAAAGCTGCATTGAAATTATCTTAGGCCCAAAGAAGACTGTCATTTATTAAGGTGAGCTTCTCTCTCTCTCTTTTTTTTAAGGAAAAATGAGCAAGAGTGACTCCATGCTTCCTCTGTTTCCCTGACTGTCTCCAGAAGGCTGCAATCTGTCCCAGACAGGAGGAAGGGTTATGTTTGCCAGAAACATGGGTTGTTTTTCCCTTTATTCCATCCTGTAGATCACATTCTGGAGCTTTGGCGGATTACCAGTGATGTCGCAGTCTCATCGCCGCCCAACTGCGAGATCATACTTTTTCATTTAGAGTCAAATCGTGGAAAGAATCAGAAAGGATTATATTGTCAGAGGTAGCAGGAAGGCAGTAAACAAATGTCTTATTAAATAGCCTCTGTGGAGCCTCCAGGTGCAGGCTGATTTCCCTGTTGAGGGGATGGAAATAACAGCCCTGGCATTTCCACAAGACCCTGGGGATGAGGTTGCTCTGTTATCTGTCTGTGCTCTTGCCCAGGCTGGCCATGGCATTGGCATTACTGACACGTGTATGATTCATGTGCAGCCCAGACTTTCCCGTGTTTCTAGAGGTCTTTGTTAGGGGAACGGGGGCTGTCTCAAATAGGATGATCAGAGGCCTTGGGGAGAGGGTCCCCAGGCATTGCTTCCCGCTGGTGGGACTGACTGGAGTCTAGGTATCACAGCAGCAGCAGAATAGCTTTTTCAAGGATAAGGGGATGAGAGGGTGAGGGGGGAGAGATTCTTTCTCAAGTTGAGAGTGTTACTACTTATTAATATCATCCAAATGCCATACGTGTTCTCAGCCCTGTGCTTCTTATAGAAAGTCCTTTTCTGCCCTCTTCTCATTCTTTCCTTCATCAGATCAGATCAGATCAGTGGCTCAGTCGTGTCCGACTCTTTGTGACCCCATGAATCGCAGCATGCCAGGCCTCCCTGTCCATCACCAACTCCCAGAGTTCACTCAGACTCACATCCATCAAGTCAGTGATGCCATCCAGCCATCTCATCCTGTCGTCCCCTTCTCCTCTTGCCCCCAATCCCTCCCAGCATCAGAGTCTTTTCCAATGAGTCAACTCTTCGCATGAGGTGGCCAAAGTACTGGAGTTTCAGCTTTAGCATCATTCCTTCCAAAGAAATCCCAGGGCTGATCTCCTTCAGAATGGACTGGTTGGATCTCCTTGCAGTCCAGGGGACTCTCAAGAGTCTTCTCCAATACCACAGTTCAAAAACATCAATTCTTCGGTGCTGAGCTTTCTTCACAGTCCAACTCTCACATCCATACATGACCACAGGAAAAACCATAGCCTTGACTAGATGGACCTTTGTTGGCAAAGTAATGTCTCTGCTTTTGAATATGCTATCTAGGTTGGTCATAACTTTCCTTCCAAGGAGTAAGCGTCTTTTAATTTCATGGCTGCAGTCACCAAAGCCCATCTTGTCCTGGGACACAAAGTTCTCTCATTTATTGCTCTTCTGCTTATACCTCTTATTTTTCAATGACAATAGATGGTATTGGATTCTGACCTGTGTTTAGTGGGAAAAAAATGAGCACAATTAAAAAGTTGAGAATTATTTTTTATTTTGCTGACAAAACTGGGGACTTAAGCCCAGGACAGAACATCTCAGATAGCTCTGAGAGACTGCTCCAAAGAGGCAAGGGGGCAGGGAGTCAGTATATATAGGGCTTTTGCAATAAAAGACCAGGTAGTTTGAACATTGAAAGATTATTGTTAATGAGAGAAAATCAGACATCTCAAGTTAATTAATTTAGTGCTTTTATTTATTTATTTTTTAAATTTAGTGCTTTTGTATATGGGAAGATGCAAGAGTCAGGGCTTTTGAAGTTATTCCTGTGATATGCACCTTAATTATCTGGGGCCAGTATCCAGTTTTTCTCCATCCTGAATCCTTTCATGGTACACAGCTGGGAGTGGCTGCAGAGGCTGAGGATTTGGCCCATTTGTCTCCATTCTGAGTTCCCTCACTGTCTGGCAGCTGCAATATGATGGCTTGATGGCTGCAACATCCTTTGTTGAAACCTGTGGTGCTAGAGAACACTCTTGAGAGTTCCTTAGACAGCAAGAAGATCAAATCAGTCACCTCTAAAGGAAATCAACCCTGAATATTCATTAGAAGGATGGATGATGAAGCTTCAATGCTTTGGCCATCAGATGCGAAGAGCCAACTCACTGGAAAAGGCCCTGATGCTGGGAAAGATTAAAGACAGGAGGAGAAGAGGGTGACAGAGGATAAGATGGTTGGATGGCCTCACTGACTCAATGGACATGAATTTGAGCAAACTCCAGGAGATAGTGAAGGACAGGGAAGCCTGGTGTGCTGCAGTTCATGGGTTTGCAAAGAATCTGACATGACTGATGTAGTGTCATGTAGTGACTGAACAGCAACAAATGGCAGGAAATATTTTTTACTCACATCTGGAAGAAGATATGGAGAAAATTTTGGTTAGTCTATTCTTTTTACAGAGATGAGAAACAAGAGCAAGATAGATGAAACACCATGTTAAAAATTAAACAGCTGAATTGTGGCACAATAAGAAGTACCATTTGGGGTTTTCATCTCCCAGGAAGTTTTCCTTCATTAGCCCATCATGAGCAGGGCTATAAGTACTGAAGGTTTTGACTGATTCGTGCTCATTAAGGACTAGCTCTATGTGACTGTCTTGGTGATATTAAATTATTTTACCCTTTATGTATATTAAAGTTTTATACCTGTATCTTTCTTTTTTCATCAGCTGTTGTAGTCCTTGTGGTAATGACCCATCATTCATTTAACTACAGAAATGTGGAATGTCTATTACATGTGAGTTAAGGTGCTAGGTGGTAAGGATACTGCAATAAAAAAAAGGAAAAAAAACAGACAAAATTCCTGCCTTCTTAGAGTTTAATGAATGTAAAAACAGAGCTGTGATCAATGCTAGGAGAGAGAGGTATATGTTGTTGACTGCAGTTGCAGTAGGGGTTCAGAAAAAGCTTCTTTCAAGAAGTGACATCTGAATTGAAATCTGCAGGATGAAGAGGTGGGAGGAAGGGTAGGCAGGGGGAGGGCTGGAGAGAAAGCCAGAGGGGCTAGAACATGGAGAGTGAGGGGTGAATGTCTGCAGAGGCAGGAAGGGCCAGATCATGTCCGATCTTGTAGAAACTGTGGTAGTTTTAAGTTTTAGATGAATTGCTTTGTCACAGGAGATATGAGTCTGGGGACATATCAGATCTGAATTTAGAAACTATTTCTCTGCTTGTACTGAGAAAGTTTGATCTGAGCAAGGTGAGTGTGCCTGCAGCCTGGCAGGGGGGATAGTAGTCTAGACTTGGGTGCTTATGGTAGTGATGGGGAGAAGTGGCTGGTTTCTCTTAAGAGCTCTTTAATGATTAAAATTGATGGGAGCTAGTGATGATTTAAGTGTAGAGTATAAAGGGAATATCAAGAATGTCTCCTAGGTTCTGGTTTATGGAACACGATAAATGGTTCCATGAAATGGGGAGTTGTGGACAGAATTAGGTTTCTGGGGAGGAGATCATTGATTTGACACTGGAAATGTTGAGTTTCAGATGCTTGTGAGTTATTCAAGAAGAGATGTCAAGAAAGCATGTGAATGGCTGGGTCTGAAACTTAGAGGAGATGTTACAGCTGGAGACAAATTTGGGGGTGAAAAGTATTTAGATGGTATTGAAAACATTGCTAAGGTAATGTGGCCAATGAAGAAATTATAAAAGGAAGTAAGAAGTCCCTGCACAGAGCCTCTGCCTTCCAGATAGAGGAAGATATGATGAAATAGGAAGCACTGCCGGAGAATAGGAGAAGCAAAAGAGGATGGAGTATGCAGCCAAGTGAAAGGGATGCCACAGACCATATTCCCACCTATTCCCACTATCAACTTGATTGAATCTATCCCCAAATATTCTGCCTTTTGTCCTGTTATAAGAGACAAACTCTCTGCCTCTTAGCTAAGACCAGCTCTTTCCTTGTGCTTTGTATCCCATCCCCTCTGATCTGCTTTTGCTCTTGAATCTGCTATTGGTTCCACAATTGATTTTTCCTAACCATGGTATCATTTCCATAAGCATTGAAGCATGATGCAATTGCTCACATTATTAAAAGCAAAGCCTTTTCTTGGCCCACACTCCTTTCCAGCTACCCCCATCTTTACATTTCTTTTTCCCAAACAAATATTTGATAGTGTTAGTCCTTGTATGTTCTTTACCTCCTTTACTTTATCTCCTTCAGTCTTTTCTGTGCCCACTTGGTGGGTTTTACCTCTACTACTTTATTGAAAATGCTCTTGTCTAGGTGACATGTGACTTCCACACTGGCAAATCTCAGTAATTCTCAGTTCTCACTGATTTGTCCTCTGAAACACTTTCTTTGCTTGGCTCTGTAGCTCACCTCTCTTCTGGTTCTCTTCGCAATCTAATCAATTGCTTCTTTTCAGTCTCTTTCTCATCTTCCTGGCCTCTAAATGTTAAAGTGCCCAAAGACCTCAAAACTCTTCTTTTTCTCTAGTTACATTCACTCCTGAAATCATCTCATTTAGTCCCATGGCTTTAAATACCGTACAAACACTGATAACTCATGTAATCTTACATCCAGTCCAGGGTTTTACAAACTCCAGATTATAAATGATTTGCCTGCTGCAACCTTCTCCATCTCAATAACTGGTACCTCTATTTTTTCAGTTTTTAGACCAAAAAATTTAAGTAATGATCGCCTCTTTCTTCTGTTTCTCCCATATCTCACAGTACTGTACTAGCAAATTTCATTGACTCTTGCCTTGAAATATATCACATCATCTGACCACTTCTCATTCTATTTTGTTGTTGTATTCTGTTTTGTTGTTTGGTTGCTAAGTTGTGTCCAACTCTTTTGTGACCCCATGGACTGTAGCCTGCCAGGTTTCTCTATCCATGGAATTTTCCAGGCAAGAATACTGGGGTGGGATGTCATTTCCTTCTCAAGGGGGTCTTCCCAACCAGAGACCAAACTCATGTGTCTTACACTGGCAGGCAAATTCTTTGCTGCTGAGCCTGTTTATCCTGGTCTGAGTAGTTATCCTCTCTTCCCTGGAATATTCATTTCCATATTGGTTCCCTCAGAGCAGACAGACAAACCCTTTTAAATCAGAACTTAAATTATGTCATTCCTCTGCCCAAATCGTTCTATCTTTTCTCCCATAGAGTGTAATGCAGGCTGCTTACCATGTTCTACAAAACGTTATACAATATGGCCCCCACGAACTCTCTAATCTCTACCACTCTCTCCCATACTAACCACACACCAGCCACACCCATCTCCTTATTCCTTACTCTTCTTCAAACAGGAATGTCCCAGCCTTAGGATCTTTGTACTTGATAATTTCTCTACCAAGAACTTTCTTTCCCAAACATCTGAGAAGCTGGCTGTCTCAATTCCTTTAGGTTTCTATTCACATGTTTTGTATAACGTAGCATTACAACCTTCTCATCTGGGTAATCTCTAGCCCTTTTACCCTACTTTTTTATATTTATTTCATACTCATTATACCTGACATGTTGCACATTTCTTTGTTTTATTTATCTGTGAAACATCTTTCCCTACCCCTATACAATGCTGGAGGCCAGAAGTCAGAGTTCAAAATACTGGAGGTCAGAGATTTTGTGTATCTTTTACTCTGATATATGTCAGGGTCTATGATAGCTGAGGGCACATGGTAGGTAATGATTAATTATTCTTTGAATAATTGAATAAAATTATTTGCAGGAGGATAACTAATTTGTAATTACTTTCAGGACAAGTAATTTGGTTTTCTAAAAAACAACCAGTAGAATTAACTACATGTGTGTCAGTGGAGTTTTTAGTAAGAGCTATTTCTGTTTAATCAGTCAGGAGTGAGTGAGTGATGAGAAAGCAGAGAAAATAAGAATAGAAAATGCTTTCAAGCAGCTTGACTTTGAAAGACAAAGACAGGATGATGCTAGGGTAGAATGTGGAACCAAAGTTAGATTATTTTTAAAGATGGATTAGAACTGAAGACGCTTAAATGCTTATCTCTGAGAAGATTCAGTTTAGAGGAAGCTGTTAATTATACCTGAAAGGGACAAATAGTCATCAATGGGGTATTCCTGAGAAGGAGGACAAGTCTGCTACCTAAATAGAGACGGAGGGTCTGGTCTTTGAGAAGAGAAGGGTTACAGGTGGAGTTGGGGTTAGAAGTGTTTGTCTCAAGGCTTCTTTGTGGAGTAGATGGTGGTGTCATCTGAGAGTGAGAGTGTAGGTGGGGTGAAGCACTAAGGGTAGGGGTCTGAGGAAACTGGAGAAGGTTCACAATAGTCATCAAAGAGAGCATGGGAGCATGAATTCACCAGGGCAGACTAACTTTATTGTCAAACAAGGGGAGGGTTCCTTTGAAGTTTGTGATCATGAGTTTATAAAGACACAAATCTAATCTGGTATTTATGGCATGGTTCAACTGTTCTGGTAATGGTGTGCAGACAATTGAGATAAAGAGGTGATGGGGAAGATGATCATTGGAGATGTGGAGGTCAGAAAGTTGAGACGTTTAGGTGATATGTCATTTATGCACATAGAGAAGTCATTCAGGGTCATGTCAGGACTTGTATGGTGAGGGATACTGAGCTGGTAGTCTAGCTAAGCTACACTTCAATGGTTGATCTGGGCTTGAAATTGGCTAAAATGATGCCTTGAATATGATTTCTCCTCAACCAGCAAAGGACATATGTGAGATTGAGGGTGTAAATAAGAGGCTGGGGATTCTTGATGTCTTCCTAATTCTTCATGGAGTTATAATGACAACATAGCAGCCTCACAACTTGATCCAAGTGAGGATCTGCCTGGCCAGAATTCAGATTTCTCTGTCTTTCATGTTGACAACTTTTAGCACTATTTAAATAAAACTTTCTGTCATAATTGTATTGTTCTGCTTTCTGTTTCTCATCAGGCTTCAACAAGCCTGTAGATAATAGGTTTGTACATGTGTGTGTGATCAGTCACTAAACTGTGTCTGACTCTTTATGATCCTGTGGACTATAGCCTACCAGGCTCCTCCATCCACGGGATTTCACAGGCAAGAATACTGGAGTAGGTTTCCATTTCCTCCTCCAGGGGATATTCCCAACCGAGGAATTGAATCTGTGTCTTCTGCATCTCCTGCATTGACAGGAGTATTCTTTACCACTAAGCCACCTGGAAGGCAGATAACTGGTTAAGAAGTAGAAATGGAGCATATAAACAAATGTCTTAATTTTCAAAGGAGGAGTCTTAATTGTTTGAAAGGGCAGTGGGGGAGAAGAGAAGACTGTTATATCTGGGATGTGAGAGAAACAGTGGCTACCCAGACAAGAGAAAGTCCTACCATCAGTAAAATTCCAGTGAGAATGAGTAGGTAGGGATTTCTCTGGGAAGTGTTGAAGAGCTGGAGAATCAGCTGTTTACATGGAGAACAGAATGACTTGTGTTGGATAGTCTGAGTTCTGGACTCAGATTACTTGGTTCAAATCTCTATTGTGTTATTTGGTACTTGAGTGACCTTGGGCACTTCATTTAACTTTTTATTTTTTCAGTTATTGCCTTAATAGAGATAACAACAATAATAATACCCAACATTTCAGAAGTGTATTAGAAAACATTGTGAGCAGAGAAACCTGTAGTTTGTTTATTCTACAATATATTGTAGAATATATTGTGTTCCCCTGAAATCTGTATAACCATTACAACAAGTTTAATTCTTATTTCAACAAAAGATCATTTACCTTCTTTGGTGGTAGTTCTGGAGGACAGAGTAAGAGGATCTGGAGAATAAGGGAGGAGTGGAGAACTGGATGAAGTAAAGGAGGTCCTGGGCATTGCTGGGGGTGATGATATAGAAGAGAGGTGGCCAGGTGGGCTTACACTGCAGCCACTAGTGGGTGGAAAGAGTGATGAATGGTCTTGTGCAAGTGGTCTCAACCATCTTTTAAGAAGGGTGGTCACTGGCTCTGATGGCTAGAGGACTTAGTGCACAAGTCCTCACAGATTGTGTGTGTTCTTGGGGTCTACATGTATAGGAGAGTCAAAGAGAGAAGGAGATGCATGAGTCAAGAGAGACAGATATAATAAGAAGAAAATACTGGAGTGGGTTGTTATTTCCTTCTCCAGGGGATCTTCCTGACTCAGGGATTGAACCTGCATGTCTTGCGTCTCCTGGATAGGCAGGCAGATGGCTTCTTTACCACTAGCACCATCTGGGAAGCCCACTAATAAGAAAAATGCATGGTGATTGAGAAAAAGGAAAGCAGGGATTGACCTTATGCTTTTTTTTTTTTTTACAAAAAAGCATGTTTGAAACAGCTCTGAAAACAAAGATATGGCCCTTTTACCACCATCTAGATTAAAAGGTTACTTTCACAAGAATTTGTCTAGCAAGAATTTGTAACAAAGTGTTACATATGTTACTCAAAATTTTAAAGTACAGTTAGTGTCAAATTCTTCTATTTTGCTCATTACCAGTGAGAGCAAAATCTCAATTTATTGCTTTGCAATATGAAGACTGTGATATTTAATTTCACAGCAAATGGGTTTTCTATTTTCAGATAATATTCTCATTCTTCTATAGATATTTTCCTACTGAAGACTTTATAAAACCATGTTGCAACATGCTTTCCACAGTAGTCATGAAATGCGCTTCTTAAACTGAGTTGACATGTGGGAAAGAGTTGTAGAGGGATGAGGTCTCTCTGCTTTGCACAGTAGGTTTTGAGACTGCCTTTCAGAATACATAGATTTTGTGGATCAGCAACTTGGCTATTATATTTTGACTAATTAGTCAAAACTATAGCATTCACAAAAGTAAAGATCTATACACACCAAAGATTGGTTCATTGAAATACTACTTACTAGAACTGTTAGCATCTTTGCACATCTAAAAACCATATCTAGTAACTATAATCAAAATAATTGACATTTGTAATAACCTCAGATATGCAGATGACACCACCCTTATGGCAGAAAGTGAAGAGGAACTCAAAAGCCTCTTGATGAGAGTGAAAGTGGAGAGTGAAAAAGTTGGCTTAAAGCTCAACATTCAGAAAATGAAGATCATGGCATCCGGTCCCATCACTTCATGGGAAATAGATGGGGAAACAGTGGAAACAGTGTCAGACTTTATTTTTCTGGGCTCCAAAATCACTACAGATGGTGACTGCAGCCATGAAATTAAAAGACGCTTACTCCTTGGAAGGAAAGTTATGACCAACCTAGATAGCATATTCAAAAGCAGAGACATTACTTTGCCAACAAAGCTCCATCTAGTCAAGGCTATGGTTTTTCCTGTGGTCATATATGGATGTGAGAGCTGGACTGTGAAGAAGGCTGAGCGCCGAAGAATTGATGCTTTTGAACTGTGGTGTTGGAGAAGACTCTTGAGAGTCCCTTGGACTGCAAGGAGATCCAACCAGTCCATTCTGAAGGAGATCAGCCCTGGGATTTCTTTGGAAGGAATGATGCTGAAGCTGAAACTCCAGTACTTTGGCCACCTCATGCGAAGAGTTGACTCATTGGAAAAGACTGATGCTGGGAGGGATTGGGGGCAGGAGGAGAAGGGGACGACAGAGGATGAGATGGCTGGATGGCATCACTGACTCGATGGACGTTGAGTCTGGGTGAACTCCGGGAGTTGGTGATGGACAGGGAGGCCTGGCATGCTGCGATTCATGGGGTCGCAAAGAGTAGGACACAACTGAGTGACTGAACTGAACTGGGAGTTTCCTAGTGCTGCTATGTGTATTGTATCTTACTTGATCCTCAGAAAACCTTATGAGTTAGGTGGGATTATCTCTTTAGTTTTAGAGTAATCTGAGTTATCTACTTCAGATGACTAGCACTGTCATATTGCTAATGAGCTGAAGGATGGGAATTCCAACTCAACTTCTTTTGTGTTACATAGTTTCTTTTGAAATGTTAATAGAAATTAATGGGGGTATAATTTTATCATTAAGATTAACTGCAATATTTTTGAAATTGTTTTGATATGATGGTATGGAAAATGTGTTAAAGTGAAATTATCCATTCTCTACTCTGACAAGCAACAGAACACTGGCTCCATTATTACATGCGAATTCAAGTCAGATTAGTGATAGAAAAGTCCCTAAGATGTCAGGCTTTCTTGGGCAGGCAATTGGCTTTTGGATATTTCCTTTTGTTTAAGTGCTGGGGCAAAAAACCAAATAACAACAAAACAAAGAGGATTTGGCAGCTTGTAGCAGCAGTAGCAGCAGAAATAATTTATCTGAGGCAGAGCAGTTACCCAGCATATTAAGTGAATTAATGTTCTCATTAACATTTGGGGACAGGTTCAATATGCTTATTGGTTGAACAAGGACCTTTGCTTTCTTCATATTTAGAGGAATAAAGACATTGACACCTGGCTTCCTGCAATAAAATTCCTAATAAAATATAATTTGCTCATTTAAAAAGATAAACTAAGTGAAGGTACAAAATATTACAATGCTCAAATACATACACACAGTCTAATATCTTCCCACGTAAATAAACTCCCATATTTCAGCCTTTACAGCACACAGAATTCCACCCCAAACTCTATCTTCAGTATATATATAATAGGGTGCTATTAGCTTTCATGTAAAAACAGATAAAACTATACGCAGACACACAGATGTATAAGCTGTGTGTCTTATACAGCTATACAGCTATATTTTATACAGCTATATTTTAAACACATTCACTACCATATCTATTTCCTAATGTCATTCACGTCCACCTGTTAATGTTGGATTGCAATTTTGGGGATATGTACCCCAACAATTCCCATACACATAGCAACATATTTAACTATTAATACAAACAGCAAAAATGCTGCTTCTGTTTCCCTCATCCATGCACTGATATAACAGGGTTTTTAATTCCTGTGTCTGTGAAATTGTCCTCTGCCTAGAAGCTGCTGATACTTGGTAATGCATTTCATGTAGCTAATTTTCTATTTTGCAAGCACAAATCTCACTTGATCCCTGCTAATCTAGAGGATGCTGTTATCAGGTAAGAAGAAAAAAAAATATAACTAAATGAGTCTCCTCCATTTTTCATTCACTATGTTAGTCCATGTTCCTAAATAAACAGATTAAGTAGAGGAGTTTAGCAGAGTCTTGAAGGAGAATGCGGACACCAAAAAGCTTATTTATTCTCTGGGCCCATTGTGCACCAGGAAGAAAACATTATTTTAACAAAGCTCTTTTTGCAAAATTAGTTTTTGCAAGAACTAATGAAAAGACTTATGAAGAACATATGTAACCTATACATAAATTATAATCATGCTAGTAATGTACTATCTAGCTTCAGTTCTATAACATGATCAATACTAATTCTGTGTTTTCTCAATCTCTCTCTTTTTTAAAAAGCTCCTTTGATAGAAGAACTTAAAAACATTTTAACTCTGATCACACACCCACTCCCAATTTGTACTTTCTGTCCACTATTTCTGTCCTGTTAAACCCCTACATTTGACATTATTGTCATTTTTAATATTTTATAAGATAATTTTAGATTAGATTTATATATGTGTTAATTTAATTTGCTCATTTTTTCTTACCTTTATGATCACGTTCTTTAGGAGTTTCTTATTGGAAGTCTGGATATGCAATTCTAGGTTTAGTAATTTTGTCTCAACTATTTGAAGAAATTATTCCACTGTTTTCTGGCTTCTATTAGGGTTGAGAAGTTTGCTGCCAACCTTGTACGATCTTTTGTTTTCTCCTTGGCCACTTAATTGTCTTCTCTTTGGTCTTGATAGTCTGATAGTCTGTGTTTTCACTACGATATACCTAGATATGTACATGTGTGCTAAATTGCTTTAGTTATGTCTTTGTGATCCTGTGGACTGTAGCCAGTGAGGCTCCTCTGTCCATGGGATTTTCCAGGCAAGAATACTGGAGAGGGGACTCTCACAATTGTCTTCTTTTGATGTTTCTTGCTTTGTTGTAAGTGTTTCCAATTCATTTCTTCTACTTTGCTGCTGTCCCCAGAAATGGTCTCTAGATTTCACTGTTGCTGTTCAGATTGGCTCTTAGGGAAACCTTTCCTTTAAATTTGCTGACTACTTACAGGTCCTTTTTCAGCTTTGGTGGTAGGGTGAGGACCCGAGAGATTTCCATTTCTTCTTAGAGGTCTAGCCATACATTAAAAAGAATATAGTCTGCGACTCTGCCAAAAATGGACTTGCAAACTCTGATTTTAATTGATAATCTGCTCACTCTACTGATATTGAAAATCTCTCAGTAAGGTCTCTGCTTATAAAAAGGCTTTGATAAATATTTCAGGGGATATGACCATGGGAGCTTAGAGACTGATACAGAAACTAGGCCAGGCAGGCATTCTGAAGAATAAACATGGAGCCAACAAGCATATAGTCATCACTTCAGAAGACTGAAAATTGGTTTATACCTGCAGCAAGGAAAAACAAATGTCCAATTTATAATGAACATTGTTTTACACTTTCATTGTTAGAATATTATTATAACCCCTTTAATTAAGGCTTCTCTGATCTCCCCCAAGAACTACTCTTCTGCCAACCCTAGCTTAGCCCAGCTGCATTCTGTCTCTCCAAATGCATATCAGTAGTCCTAGGCTAGTCAGTAAACTCCCTGAATTTGAGGGGTATTTTACATGTTTGTCTCATCATCCCAGTACTTGGCACATTGCCTGACAAATCATGGCTGATCGAAACGTATTTGCTGAATGAGTTAATTTTATGTTGAATTGTAACCATTTGCATGGTGAGTCCCGAGTCCCTACACTGGGTCTTATTTATCTTTATATTCTTTCAACACTTCGTGTTGTCTTAAATAAGACAGGCTTTGAAAAATAAAAGTGAGCTAGGTAAATGTTAAGTAAATATGTCTTTGAATGTCAATTAAATCCTATGCTTCCATTAGAGGTATTAATGCCTTTAAGTAAGTGAAAACAAAGTTTGCATTTTCATAAGTAGATATAACCATCTCATCTTGAATTTCCTGGTGAAGACATACTGAACCACTCTTATATGTGTGAACCCTTGTACTTTGTACCACAAATGATTATTTTCCCAAATATAAGGGTAAATAGAATTTGGGATTCTAAATTTCCTATTCTTCCTGCTTTTAATTGTTATAGATGATGCAAAGTGTCATAGAAGTTTTCCCTCATTTTTATGTGTCTGAAGAACTGGAGTGCCTATAGAAGGGAGCAAAAGGGAATAATGTGACATACGTCCTGAGGAATCTTTACTTACATTAAGGTTTTAAAAAAATTTTTTGGGGTACGATTGACTTACAATGTTGTGTTATTTTCAGGTGTACAGAAAAAGGAATCAGTTAAACATATACATATATCTACTGTTTTTAAGATTCTTTTCCCACATAGGTCATTATTGAGTACAGAGTAGAGTTCCCTGTGCTACACTTGCATTCAGTTTTAAAGGAGACTAACAATATGGTTTATTTGAGGAGGGCATGTTAAGTTAGAAAGAAATGTAGACTGAGTTTATAGTTGTTCATTTAATCATTCAAAAAATATTAGACTTCCTTTTGTATGGAAAGTCCGCTAGATTCACAACTGAACAGAACAAACTACACAAAATAGTTCTTCAGTAAATTCTGAGGCCATAAAATACCTGTTTTTCTCATTCAAGGAAATGCACTTGCCTTTGTAGATGGGCACTTAATCTCCTTGACTGCTTTAGGTGGAGGGTACCACCCAAGGGTGGGAGGAAACCACCTTAAAAATTATTTTTATTATTTTATTATGTTTAAATCCCTTGTTTGGAGTCACATGGTTACCTGTAGCCAACCTGTAGTTTTTCTTTGAGTTGCTGCATTCCGTGGTAAGTCTTGCTCTTTGGTATGGATGAGAACCTCTACTTCGACCTTGGACAGCTGGATAAATTTAATGCGGGTCTGTCTCTTGAAATAATAAATTGCATTCTTCTCTAAACTGAAGTATAAGGCTTTCTCTGACAGATGAAGCCCACCAATTCTCATCCATTTGGAACTGAAAAAGAAGGAGCCTTGGATTACCCCAGAACTATTTGAGAAGGATCACAAAGATGGACCTTCTGTGTGTGTGAAACTTAATGGCCATTCCTAACAGCTTCAGTGTATTCCACCAGATGGTTTGCAGAGCAAGCCTACTTTGTTATCATTGATCTTTACTAGTTAGCGTTCATAAAGGAACCAAGTGTCAACATGAAGTATTCGTGTGTCCTATTTTAATGCTCTCTTTTGGACTGCAGAAAAAGCAAGGCTGCTGGAGATTTAAATACAGCAAAAATTTCATTTCCATCTAGGAGGAGAAAGAACTATGTTGTCCTGCATTTGGTCTCTAGGTCCAGATTTGAAGTGGAGACATTTGTAACTTACTTAAACTGACATCTATTTCAGAAAGGTTTAGAGAACTCTGTTTATTATTTCATTTTTAAAATTTTATGTATTTTTAAACTTTTTATTTTATATTGAGGTGTATGTAGCTGATTAACAATGTTGTGGTAGTTTTGGCTGGACAAAGGGACTCGTTCATAGACATATATGTATTCATTTTGCCCCTCTCTGTTTCTTAAATTGTACTAGGCAGTGTGCAAAAGGCAAGAGAGATTTGCAACACTGTCTCTGCACTCTGAAGCTTTCATCTCTGGTTCTAGATAGAAGAAATAGATAAAGCTAAATAATGGTTGTGCTACTTGCTAACCTAATCTGGGTTCTAGAAATTTTGGAGTGTTTTCTTTGGTACAGGTGATAGTGAAGGACCATAGGGTGCAACTGTTCCAGAAGAAAGACAGATCTTGACAACAGTCTTTCAATTCTGTCTGATTTTAAAGAGGAAATATTGTGGCTGAACCATGAGCTAGATCTCGGAGGTGAACAAAGACTGCTTTCACTGCAGTCATGTCATATACTATGACGGTCTGATTTGCCTTTGACTGAGCCCCCAGGATACCTTGGAGCAACGTGCTAAGTCTACAAGTAAGAGCTATCATTACTTTGTATTACCACAGAGAGAGATTCTTTTTTTTCTTGGTAGAAAAATCATGAAATATAGGAAAGGAGAAAACCAATAAAAATCACCTGAAATTCCACTGTCCAATGATAAAAAAAATGACTTTGCATTTTTTTGTATTTTTATTCTAAACATAGATAAATAGTTATGACTGAAGTGTATCTTTCAGGTTTATTTTTATTTCATCTTATTCTATTATCTTTTCAGGAAACACCAGTTACCTGTATTTTGGATCTCTCATTTTGTTTTTTTCTTACATATCTTCAATACTCTTCTTGCCATTTCCTTTAAAATTATATGAGATGCAATTTTTTGCTTCTAATTCAGTATAAATTTCTGCAATGATATTATTTTTCTCCTCAGTTTTCCTCCTTAGCTCTGCATATTCCTTTCCACACATTCTGTTGTCTTTTATATTTGATCTTTTTTATTTTTAAATGAAGTCTCCATTCTTGTTATTTGTCTGAAGATCAAAGCAGTCTGTTGCCTAAGATACTTGTCATCTTTCAGAGAAAGGCCCGTGTTTGACTTCTCTTGTTTTTTTCCTGTATTAGTCTCATAACTTTTGCTCGATTCAATGTTGACTTAAAAATTACTTTTTCTTTGACTGCAGGTAATTTTTTCAACTCAGTGGAACCTTTGTTTGCTCCTGTTTTCTCCCACTCAAGACAATTATTTCTCAACTACACTCAGTCTTTCTTCTTCTATGCCTGGCAAATTTGGTTGGCTTTTCCTGGCTACAGAGTGTTCTTTATACTCAGTTGGAGAACAGATTCAAGTGTATTAACATTTCTCCTTGTCTATCCATCTCCCCAACACCCAGATTATACATGAAGTAATAGAGGTACAGAAAAGTCAGGTGGCAAGCCTTAGCTTACAGTCAGTGATTACTGTTTTCCTGATTGACTCTTATCCTGGAGTTTATGCTACAAAATCTACTGTGTCAGAAAGTTCGCAAAGACTTTGACCTCCTTGTTAAACTAGTCAGCCACCAAAGACAGATGACATATTGTGTAGATATTTAGTTGTTGTAGATCAGTTGTAGGACTGATGCTGTCTCTGTGATTGGATTTATAAATATAATGATTTAGACAAGGAAATGAGGATACCATAGATTTCTTATCATTTTCCAACCCTGTCCAGTGATTTCTCATGTTTTTATAGAATTCTAAAATACTTTCCTCGGCGTTTTTTAGCTTCCTGTCTAGTGTGGCATGCTATGACAAAGTAACATAGGCTGATGCCTTATAAACAACAGAAATTTCTCACTGTTCTGGAGGCTGAAAGGCTAAGATCAAGATTTGGTATCTAGTGAAGCCTTGCTTCTGGTTCAGAGATGGCTGACTTCTTTGTGTGCCCTCATATGATAGAAGGAGTGAGAGAATTGTCTGAGTTCTCTCTTACAAGGGCATTATCCCTTTCATGAGGGCTCCACTCTCATCACCTGATTATATACTAATACTATCACCATGGAGTTTAGGATTGTAGCACCTAGGAGGTTTGCTACATCAGAACTCATATTCAGTGTCAACTTTTGAATCAGTTATCTACTGCCATTATATAGTGCTGCATCACAGGCAAGGCACCAGATGACAGATGATTGGTGCTAGGAAATTTATCTCTAGTTGAGTAATTCAATAGCCAAAATATATTAAGCATCTCCTGGCCTTAAGTATTGTTTTAGACACTGAGACTGAACAAAACTGATGATGAAAGCTGTCAGGAAGGGAGAAGAAGTTCTATGAATGGAAGATGGCACTCCTAGACAATGACAACTTTGCCAAGGAAAGCATAGTAATAATACTCATGAACAGTTGCTCAGGGACATCCCACCACTATTGTAGATACCGTCAACCTTTCCCTCACAGAGTCACACAGCAGATACTGTTCACATGGGAGACTTTCTCATACACACCTTGATCTTGTTATGATCAAGATCTTCACTTAATGTCCTCTTTTTCACTCCAACTCAAGAAAATATGTAAAAAAGTGAGTAACTAAGGGTTATGAATATTATAGGACTAACTTTGAGCCTGTAACTTACAAGAAGTTAATCATGTAAAAATCTTATTTATTTACATTTTTATTAGTGACACCTCCCTTGTGAACTGTCTCACTTCTCGTTGTAAAATGCCAGTTTGTTTCCTGGTTGGCAAGCACAATGATGGAAAAATGTTGTGTGATGAGACAAAGTCCAGATTTACTGACCTTCATTGATTCAAGACTCTCCATGGTGTCTTCTCTGCTTCACTCTTCCCCCAGTCTAATTATTCTACAGCTGGTTTACCAAACTGGTTGTAGGAACAACATATCACACAATTTCCTATTTTTAACCCATATATTTTCACAGGCTCTCTATAATGGGTGCCTCTCTATAATGATCTACTCTCCTTTACTTTCTCCTACTTCATGGACTGGTCAACTGTTATAGTCTTTAAATAACCAGTTCAACTTCCCCCAAGAAGTCTCCCTTGTCTCTCCCAGTGTGATTCCTCCAAATCCTCCTCTGAGCTTTCAGAGCATCTTAAGGATCCTCTATTCTTACTACATAGTGCACTTCATATACTAGACTATGGGTGAGCTCAAATATCTTTCTTTTGTTTGAACTCTTATGAAGACAGGTCTCTCCAGAGGTCTTGATTTTATTGCTTTCCAGTTGAGGGTGCTGCTGATTTGATTATCTCCCAATTCTCCATCCAACCTTTTTCGTTTTTTGCTTAATTAAAAATGCTTAACATATAACTATTAAATTGTTAATAAGCAGAAATAAGTATGTCATTAATTTTAAAATACTTTATTCAGAGAATAGACTTGCTGTAAGATTTCAGTGGTAGCTGCACAATAATTAATGAATTTCATTTCCAGTGCTAAATACACCATAATTGGAGGCTGAGTTTATGTGGTAATTGCAATTAGGCCTAAAAGAGAGTATAGCTTTCTGGACTGCTATCATCTACTTTATTTTTGGCCACAGTCCATGGGGTTTCAAAGAGTTGCACACAACTAAGCGACCAAGCATGCATGCACTTATCTATTTTTGGTTTTCCTTTTGAAAAGCATCTCCTAAAAGTGAACTTTCTAGGAGGATGAGCTGGAGAGAACACTGCCACCCCCGGGCCACAGAATGCTTATAAGTTTGTGTTTGCCAAGGATTATAATGATTGGCTCTGATATAGTGAGGCACTTGCAGGCAGGCCTGGGTCTAAGGCCCACCTTCATCTCTTGCTCCTCGGGTGACTTTGAGTAAGCTGTTTCACCCCTCTGAACCCCTTTCCTTATCCAATAAAAAAATTTAAGACTACAACTAAATGAGATTTAGTGATCTGACACATAATAGATGTTCAGTATATTAATAATTGGTGCTCATATTATAATCTTTTCTACAACAGAGTTGAGGGTCTCTATACCAGTTGCAGACTAAGTGCTGAATACATTGAGATTCAGCCTGCCTCTTCCACTCCCCTATGACCAGCAGCCTGGCTCAAATGCTCCAACTTTGAACTGTTAGTCTTAAAACAACTTGTCACCCACTACCCTTTCGATCCATCACCTGCTGCTCCTGGGGTGTAAAATGAGAAGAGCCGTCATTTGCAAAGCCCGAATCACCGATGGACAGGACCCTTCTGGCCCCAGGGCTCTGGCCTCTGCCTGCTTGACCTCCCTTGGTTTCTCTGATACCTTGGCTTCCTAATATAATAAGAGAGCCCATTTTCAAAACCCCAGAACAAAGGCAGGCAGGCACAAGCTTCGCGTCTTCCATTATTCATTTCCCCCCTGCTGTCTGGAATGGTGGTTGGATGCTGCAAACTCAAGAAGAGAGGAGACGTGTTTGGGGGTGGGAGTTCTGTGGTTTTAATTCCTACAGCTGCGTGCTGCAGAACCAACTGCTCGGCAATGTGTCCACTAATTACACGCCATATCCACCAGAGGAGCCTCGGCGCGTTCCAAACCCAAGCTCGCAGGCAGTCCCTGCCTTTCCAACTAATTGAAAGGCAGCTGAGGGGCTGGGCTGCTCATGCTGCCAGCCATAAAAGCCTTCTGGGATTTGTGTGTGCAGTTCTCACTGAGAGAGCCATTGTCTCAGCTCAGGACACTGCTTAGATTTAATTAACTCAGTGTTTCTTATCAAGTTGGAGTCGGGAAGGTTTTCAGGTCACCCTTTCTGGGAGGGCATTTTTGGTTTGTTGGGTAATGAGTTTCATAAATAAGAAATAGACGGAAATCCCTTTTGCTGTGAATCACAGTTAAGGTCCAGACTAAGGAAAACACTATTGAATTGGATTCCTCAGCTGACTGTATGGCTTTGTTTTCAGTTTTAGGAAAAAAGGTCAGATGAGACTCTCACAGTTTAATATTGTGGGTTTTTTCCAAAAAGGAACTTCCAGGCTATGACCTAGAATTAGCACACATTCTCCATTTCCTTTTCATAAAATCTTTGATGTTCTGAGTGATAAATTGAGACTGTGATTCTGACTTATTAAAGGAAGATTGAATTAGTTTCCATAGGTTGAGTTGGGACCAGACTTAGCGGTCAGTGGACTAGTCTTTGGCGATTGACTATGACATATGGTTCTAGTTATAGATCACTTTTTAAATTTCTCAATTGTTTAATATCCTGTTAACTGAGAGCCTTTTATTCCTCATCCGAGATAAAGCTTAGAACACAAGTCTGACGTGAAAGAAAATAACCCTAGACTTGCACACTCTCCTGTAAATGACCTTTATGGGTCATTTCCTAATTTTGCTGAGGAGGAAGTTAAGTAACAGGCACTGACACCTGGAAGTGGACAGGGCAACACCTAGAGGAAGATTGGAGAAGGTTGCAGAGGGGTGACAGGCTCAGCCCTAGTTTTTTAACCTGCTCTCTGCTGCTCTTTAAATATCCAGATGTCTGTTGGCTTTCATTCATCTTCCAGAATCAATCAGATGATAGTCTAAGTAGATGTTTCTTACATTTGTAAATAGAAGCAGTAATTTAAAAAACAGTTATTGCTTTTTTCCCTGGTTTTTGTTTTGTTTTATTTGTGAAGGAGGTAGAGGGCTAACATTACAAATGGTTTGGGAACAAAATCAGATTGGGAACAACACCTTGCATGCCTTTAGGGAGGTTGTCACACTAATAATATACATGGGCCAAGTACTATTAAATCCCACAACTGAGATTTAGAAAGGTTGACGAGTTTCCCCAAGATCACACAGCTAGAGATCAGAAACCGTGGGCTTATTTACTTAGCTAACTGCTCCTGGTGTCAATAACCTGGTCCTCAGGTCCTTAGGCAGGTGCATCAGGGCACTTATCCTTGAGTTTCCTGGCTTCAGGGGATTCTTAGTTCCCTTCAAGGCTCTTGGTGTACAGGATTGAATCTTGCTTTACCCCAGTCAGCTGAAGGAGACCTGTTCCCATTTTATTCCTGTTCACTCTGCGTTTGCTGCACTGGGCCCCACGGCTCTTTGCTCTTCTCCTGAAGAATGAAATTCTTCAGGTGACCTGACTTGGTATTTAATGCTACTACTGTTTCTGCTTTTCTTCTCCAAGGCCACCTTCTGGACACGGCCATTTTGAGATTTCTGTCATCCTAGATCCTGGTTTTGATTCTAGGAAAGGTTCCCCACTTCCTGTTGATTCTTGTAATTTCCTGAAGTTTTCTTTCTGTTTCTATGTTTGTCATTTGCTATATTCCCTTCTTTACAACTATGCAAACCCTGTCCTGGGCTTAGAAGAATCACTATGATCAAAGTAGCTCATTGCAAACAAAATAGATTTGTAAGAACATTGAATGAAATAAAAATTTCAATTAATTTGCAATCTATTTCATCAAAAGTTGCTTTTTTTTTCTCTCTGCTTATTTCAATCCATTGGAGCTTTGTTTTAACATGCCGAAATTACTGGACCAAAGGAAGAAAAAATACAACATTTTCAAGATGATCAAGTGATCTTTTGACCCCAGAAGTTTCAGGGTTTGTTGTGTGTGGGCGGGAGAGTTGGTCTAGGTTTGGGTATTATGAAATATCACAAACCAGGGCTAGTTGTTTGGAGAAGATGAGGACTATCTCACTAATGGTACCCAATGCTTGAAACCCCGCTGAGCAGGGCATGAAATATTTACCTTCTCCTTTTAGGTGAGACGGAAGAGCCCTCATTAAAATTTCATATTTACATTTCCATCTGTCAACCTCCTCCCCAGTTTGTGCCATGTTCTCAAATTGTTCAAAGAACTTGTGCCTTCAGGGGATGAATTCTGAGGGAGGCTCTACCCTATGTCTGTTGAATTTTTCCTAGGCTGGAATGGTTGGGAAAAGCTTGAATATTTTTTGGATGGGAGAGGGGGATTGATATTTGATATGTAACTTGAATCTTGCAGAAGGACCCACACATGCAGTGGCCTCTTGTATTACTGCCCTTACAGACAGCAACCCCTTACTACCCAACTCAGGAACTTTAACTAACAAGGAAAAATGATAATGGATGCTGATATTATCAATTTTAAAATGGCTGCAATGTGGGAGACCTGGATTTGATCCCTGGGTTGGGAAGATCCTCTGGAGAAGAGAAAGGCTACCCGCTCCAGTATTCTGTCCTGGAGAACTCCATGGACTGTATAGTTCATGGGATTGTAAAGAGTTGGACACAAACTGACTGACTTGCACACATATACTGTGTTTGCTAAATGTTTTTTGAATGAGATGACACAGTTTTCCATGGGAGTGATATCCTCTCCCACCCAAACCTGGAGCTTCCCTGGTTACACATGTTTATCATGATGGGCAATTTGTGGTGCATTGATCTGTCTGTACCTACTCTAATCATATTCACACTTTAATATTTAATTATTCTATTTGTTTCAGGGATGCCTGACTCATATTCTTCATTTGTTTAGATTTTCTGCATTTATTAAACACTCATTTAACAAATACTTGTTAATTACCTCTTAGGTATCAGGTGCTACACTGGGTGCTAGGAATACAAATAGAATCACATAGTTCTTACCCATGAGATTCTCTTTAAAGAGCTAAATAAGTAAATAGAAGGTCACAGACTTTGTGGTTCTGTGTGCATGTGTGTGTATCCACTTGTGCACCTGAAATGCCAAAACAGAGCCTAAGCTAGGCTGCACAGATGTGCTTGTCCTCAGGGGAAAGATGAGAAGAAAAAGAAGTCATTTTCAGTTGTGGTTTCATTTCCATGCCTCCTGCGTAAGCTGGTAAAGATCCTATAGGAGGGACCAAAGGACAGTTTTGGATGTTCCTATAGAGATAGAGATGGAATCAGAAAAGAAGCAAAGAGAAAGACAGTGACAGAGAATATGGGAAATAGAAAAATAGACGTGGAATTGGGAGGCAAGAGTGAGAAAATACAGATTCAGTGCTTTGCTTCTAAGGCTCTCACAATCTATGAGTAGAAAAACAACCAACTGAGCAGGAAAAAGGACAAGCAGAATAGCAATGTTAGCATAATTATAAAGGGAACTGTTGAAATGTAAGAGAAAATCTAACTCCCAAGTGTTATCACTTCTGACTTATTCTGTGGAGGTAATAACTTGTGACCTGGTCAATAAATTCTGCCCTGGTTGCTGGGGGTGCTGGCTGAGTCTTATACTTCCTGGCAGCGCCTCTGTCCCAGGGGCCTCATGTTTATGGCTGTGGGTAACTCCCAGGCCATCTGATCTGATAGCCCTTTCTGCAAATGAGGGCCTATGAGCAGGAATCCTGTACTTTACTTTAGTTCTAAAGTTGGAGGGTCTACTTTAAAAATCTTGTGGGTTTATTTTGTATCCATTTAATTCATGGTATTTTTATTTTTTGAAAACTTAGCTTGATGAGTTAGGAACAGGCAATGTCCTGGTTGACACATTCATTTAGAGAATGTTAACTTTCCCACCTGGAAATCAGGAACTTTGTTTCATTCTTTCTTAGTACTTGTTGAATCTATCTCTTTATTTTAATCTCTATTGCCAGTCCTTAAAGTCCTCTCTTTCCCTCCCTCCCCATTTCTCGTCTTTTATCCTCCCTCTCTTCCTTACTACCTTCCTTCTCTCCCTCCATCCCTTTTCACCAAGACTACAGAATCAGCATCCTCATTTGTTTTCTTGTCTTTAGTCTAATCACTCCATCATTCTTAGTCTGCTTTCTGTTTTGTGGCATCTCTGATGTCAAAGACAAAACTAAGTCCAAGACGAAATTAACACAGGCTGTGTATCATAAGCTTTTGGAGAGGGACCCATCTGCTATCACTTTTGTTTCAGCAGAGTTTCAAAGTTACAGCAAGGAGAGTCAGTTTTCTAGAGTAATAAGAGGAAACATGGAGACAATCTCTGATTTGCAAATGTTCTACTAAATTGAGAGTTTAAGATTTTCTCAATCCTCTTTGGTACATTTGACAGTCTTTGGCTGCAAGGGGCCAAGCAAGCAGTTTAGGGACATTTCACAAAATGAAGGACTGTTCACTAGTATAAGCAGAGGTTTTTCTGTGATGTGCTATTTCCTGAAACAAGAGGGAGTGAATGGGGAACTTTCTAGGGTAATGGTCCCTATGAGGCACTGACTGCTATGCAGGGCAGTTTCTCATGGCTAACTTCGTTCTTCAGTTCAGTTCAGTTCAGTTGCTCAGTCGTGTCCGACTCTTTGCAACCCCATGAATCGCAGCATGCCAGGCCTCCCTGTCTATCACCAACTCCCAGAGTTCACTCAGACTCACGTCCATCAAGTCAGTGATGCCATCCAGCCATCTCATCCTCTGTCGTCCCCTTCTCCTGCCCCGAATCCCTCCCAGCATCAGAGTCTTTTCTAATGAGTCAACTCTTCGCATCAGGTGGCCAAAATACTGGAGTTTCAGCTTTAGCATCATTCCTTCCAAAGAAATCCCAGGGCTGATCTCCTTCAGAATGGACTGGTTGGATCTCCTTGCAGTTCAAGGGACTCTCAAGAGTCTTCTCCAACACCACAGTTCAAAAGCATCAATTCTTCGGCGCTCAGCTTTCTTCACAGTCCAACGTCGTTCTTAGGCTTAACCTTCTTCGGTTACTTCCCTTAACCTTTAATAAAAGATCAATTACCTTGGCCTGATATATAGAGACTTCTTTAATTCTTGAATCTCATAAAGCAATTTATTAGCAGTCTATTATCACAAACACATGTAAACTCTCTTTCCTCTGGGACTTTACATATGTTTTTCCTTGTATCTGGAGCTTTCTGTCTTTCATCACTATTTCTACACCCAGATGTATGTGTAAAACCACACACACAGACATACACTTATACACAGATATGCATTCTCTTCACCTGGCTAACTTTTACTTCCCCTTTGTGAGTCAGCTGAAATGTCTTTTTCTATGGGAAATGCGGTTGACTTCCTCTTTGTCCAGACTGCAGACCTTTTCTGCCCCAGTTGTTCCAGGTGTTCTTAGCATTACTGTCCTCATTATAATCATTAGTTGTTTACTCTGGGTCTCTCTTACTCTACATTCCTAAGAGTAGGGACTTAGAAACTGTGTCATCATCTTTATAGTCTCAGTGATCAGCACTTAGCAGGAGCTCGATGAGTATGGGTGAGTTGATTAAACCATTAATTAATTCTTGCTTGGAGTTTTCCTTTCACACTGATCTCTGTCTCAGAATATTACAAAAAGCTGGCTCAAAGGAAGTGAAGATTCAGGGATAAGGCCCCAGACCCCTGCTTTCTGCCAAACAGAACTTGTAATTTCAACAGCCCATATTGAAGTTCCTCACTAAGTAGCTTTTTATGGTATAACCAGCCCCTGTGTGTTGTGTTTTTAGTTTTGTTCCCCAGTGTCTGGTGATACTGCTTTTATTCACAAAGGCAGGCTTCAGCAGAAACAATTGAAGTCTCTTGTAGAGGAGGGTGGAGGTAGGTGCAGATGCCTAACAGACTCCTTTTCTAATTCATCTGTGTACTGTGTATGCCCACACCCCAATCCTGCAGCTGATTAATCATTAGGAATAGAAGCAGTCCAACTGTGAAGTGTCTGATCGCATTGCCTGAAACATCGCAGCATGAGTTCAAATGTGCTTGTAGTTTGAGATTTGTTTCTCCTAACTTCTGGAGTAGGGAATCAATGCTTAGAATCATTTATTTTTTTTCCCATGCAGGTTCTAGTGTGATCCTCTTTTCAACATTCTCTACTTAAATATTTAAGAGCAAGTTTCCCTGGGTGCAGAGTAGGTGGCAAAACATATCACATGAAAGAAAGGAAACAAAGAAAACTAGTTGTGTTCTCAAGTTTCTCTCTCATGACTGGTAGCTGGTCAACTTCTAAAGTGTAGAGGCTCACATGAATTTTGTATTTACTTTTGACCTTCAGTATATCAGAAAATACTGTTTTATAAACTATTTGAGTACAAATGAAATATTAGCTAACCAAATTCAACAGCATGTTAAAAAATACATCAGGTTGATTTCAGGAATGTAAGAAAACTAGCCTTAGGAGAATCTATCAATATAACTCATCACATTAATAGACCAAAGGAAAAAAAGATGTGATTATTTCAAGAGATGCAAAACAAAACAGCTTTTGATAAAGTTCCAGACTTGTGATAAAAATATTTAGAAAATTCTGATTAAGATAATTTTCTTAACTTGGCAAAATCCATGTACAAACAGCTTACAAAATATGTCTTACATGACATACTGCTTTTAAGACCAGTTCAAAAATAAGACCAGAATGCCTGTTATTGCCATGATTATTTACCATAGCAATGCCTGGATAAATAAATGAGAGGTGAAAAAGTAAAAGATAAGAAATTGGAAAGGGAGAGACAAAATTTACTCCTTGGAGATGATATATTTATCTGCACTGATAACCCAGTAGATTATTCTGACAGAACGGAGGACAAAACAGAGAATTCTGAAAGTTTACTAGATTCAAGATGTATTAAAAATAATCAATGGCATTCCTCCAGCCCCCAAGTCGTCATCACATAATCAGTCACAAAAAACATTCTCAATAAAGAGCAAAACAACAATAATTTACAGATTCATCATTTTCTTTGCAGAGAAAAAAATAAGGAGTGTTTAGTAAGGCTTGAATAAATATATACTGGATTCATGATAGAAAGCCCTGGTCCTGTAATGATGTCTCTCAGAATTAGGTTATACATTCAATGTAATACTAGCAAAAATTCCAAGAGGAATATTTGAGTAGAAACATTCTAAAATTACTTCTGTTATGGAACCAAACTTGGGTCCATTCATCCACATGAAGCAAAGCCAATATACTGAGACTGAGCTGTGGTGAAGGAAAGTACAGTGTTTATTTTCAGGCACCATACAAGGAGTCTGGGACAGCTAATGCTCAAAAGCCTCAATTTGCCCATGGATTTTAGGAAAGCATTTTTAAAGGCCAGGTGAGGGAGAGGAGTTGCAGGGTGTGTAGTCAGCTTGTGCACAGTTCTCTGATCAGTTGATGGTGAAGTGACAGGGTGGTAATACATGTTTTTCCCTTGCTCCTTAGAAGAAAAACTATGACAAACCTAGATAGTGCATTAAAAAGCTGAGACATCAGTTAGCAGACAAAGGTCTGTATAGTCAAAGCTATGGCTTTTTCTGTAGTCATGTACCGATGTGAGAGTTGCACCATAAAGAAGGCTGAGTGCCAAATAGTTGATGCTTTCAAACTGTGGTGTTGAAGAAGACTCTTGAGAGTCTCTTGGACAGCAAGGAGATTAAACCAGTCAATCCTAAAAGAAATCAACCCTGAGTATTCATTGGAAGGATGGATGCTGAAGCTCCAGTACTTTGGCCACTTGATATGAACAGCTGACTCATTTGAAAGGGCCCTGATGCTGGGAAAGATTTAGGACAGGAGAAGAAGGAGATGACGGAGGGTGAGATGGTTGGATGGCATCACTGACTCAATGGGCATGAGTTTGAGCAAGCTCTGGGAGACAGTGAAGGACAGGAAAGTCTGACGTGCTCCAGTCCATGGGGTTGCAAAGAGTCAGACATGACTGAGCTACTGAAAAACAATATAATCCTTAGTCTCCATTAGGTCAGGGAGTTTTGTGCTCCGGATCATCAAGAAGTTAATGTCTTCCATTTGGTGGGGGTTTTAGCCTCTATAAAATAACTCAGGAAATGTGCATTGGATACTGTTATATAGGCACTACAGAGAGGAGATAAAGCAGAGACTGTGGGGGAGGAGTCTATCCCAGGAAGGCCCCTTAGCGTCCTACTTAGTTACACTTCTATGTGAGAGTAAATATTCACAAACAGGTCAGTTATTGAAGAGAATAACAAAGTACAGACTTGCTATACCAGATATGAAAGCAGACTATAAGTTATTGTGATAAAAACAGTGCATACAAGTGCAGAGGAAGAAAAATGCTTCAGTGGGAAAATAGAGATAACAAAAGACTCCAGGGTCCACAGAAGCTTCCTGTATGATAAATGTGGCATCAAAAATCAGGAGTAGGTTGGCGTGCTATTGTGATTTACAGATGTGTCATATGTATTTGGTCTTCATCTATGTCTCCTGATTCATAGCTCTCCAAACCCTTGGAATTTCCTGAGTTTTGACAGTAATAAAAAGTGTCCTTGTTTTGTTAATAAGATGACCTTCAGAAAGTACCTGAACTTGAGGGTTGGTTGCCAGGAGAATAAACCAGGTTGTTAGATGGGTGGAAATTTCAGTCCCACCCCGTGGCCTCTGGAAGAAAAGAAGAGCTGAAGGTTGCATCAATCACTAATGACCAATGATGTAATCAGCCTTGCCTGTATAATGAAGCCACCATGAAAACCCAATAGACTGGATTCCAAGAGCCTCTGGCTTTGTGGATGTGTGGAGGTTTGGGCAGAGTGATGCACACAGAGAGAGCAGGGAAACTCTCTGCCTTTGTGCCTTTTCCCCATACCTTCCCCCAGCATCTCTTCTATCTGACTTATATCCTTTTTTTTTTTTTTAATTAAATAAACCAGTGACCTTGTAAGTAAAATGTTTCTCTAAATTCTGTGAGCAGTGCTAACAAATTACTCCAACCAGAGGAGGAGGTTCTGATTTATATCCAGTTAGTCAGAGACCTACAGGTAACAACCTGAACTTGTGACTGGTGTTAAAATTGCAAAAGGAGATGGTGGGAACCTCCAACCTGTAGCAAGTTGGTCAGAAGCACAGGTTAACAACCCAGCTTGCAACTGGCACCTGAAGTTGGTGGGGGCAGTTCTGAAGGACTGAACCCTTAACCTGTAGGATCTGATATTATCTTCAGGTACATAGACTCAGAATTGACTTGAATTCGTGGCTCAGATGATAAAGAATCTGCCTGCAATGCAGGAGACCTGGGTTTGATCCCTGGGTGGGGAAGAGCCCCTAGAGAAGGAAATGGCAACTCACTCCAGTATTTTTGCCTGGGAAATCCCATGGACAGAGGAACCTGGTGGGCTACAGTCCATGGGGTCACAAAGAGTAAGACATGACTGAGCAATTAACACTTTCACTTGTTAGTGTTTAAATCATGGCTTGTTGGTGTGGGAAAGCCCTTCCTCCACACACTGAAGTTGGTGATCAGAACAGCAAAAGAGTCAGGTGAGAGAAAATAAGCTCACCTCACAGAGAAAAGTAGTCATTCCATATACCAAGATGAGGGCTTCCCTGGTGGCTCAGATGGTAAAAAAGCCACCTGCAATGTGGGAGACCTGGGTTCGATCCCTGGGTTAGGAAGATCCCCTGGAGAAGGGAAAGGCTACCCACTCCAGTATTCTGGCTTGGAGATTTCCATGGATGGTATGGTCCATGGGATCACAAAAAGTCGGACACTACTGAGCAACTTTCACATTCACTTTCTTTTCATACCAAGATGAACTACATGGAGATTAAAGTCCGTGTGTGGAAGGTAAAACTATAACACTGAAAGAACCCCTTCATGATATTGGAATGACTCTCAAAGCACACAAGCCATAAAGTGAAAGATTTATAGACTTTTCCATGTCGATCATAAGGAATTGCGTTTAATAAAAGTCACCAGAGACACTGGTATTAAATTGTGTTTAATAAAGACACCAGAAGGCATTTGCATGATCTTAAATGTCTGGGAGAAGACATTTGCATGATCCGAAAACAATACAGAACTCAACCTAAGAATGCTTGAACCTTCAATACAAAGAATGGCCAAAAATTAACAAAAAAAAGATGGGGGACCCACTAGAAGAAAAATAGGCATAGGATATGAGTCAGTGAGTGAATGAGGGAGAAATTTGGAGTGATACCATGAAAAGAGATGGATGCCAAATAATAATCAAGCCATATTAGTAATTAAATAAATGCAAATAAAAAAATACCACTTTGCCTTTATCAGACTGCTAAAAATCAGAAATGTGGCTAATTTCAAATACTGTGGGAAGGTAGGGAAGCAGAAGGACCCTTAACACACAGCCACGGAGAGGGTATAATGATACAGTAACCGTGGAGTCCAAAATCACAGCAATAAGTGGACTAAGTAGATAATAGTCTATGACCCAGAAATCCCACTTCAGAGAAACTCAGGTTCCCAGAGGGTTGTGTTTGAAGGTGTTCATTATAGTACTCTTTGTTGAAAGCAAGGAATTAGAGGCAACCCAAGTGTGCATTACCAGGGGCATGGTTTGGTAAAATATCATGAATACAAATGATGGATTATGTTTGCAAGAATATTTTGTGAACAAGATGCACAGATGATAACACAAATACATTTAAAAGCAGTATTAAGCAACAAAAATAAGAAACTGAATGAGATTCATTGTGTATTAAACAGCATTTTTCATTTCAAAAGGAACATAATTATCCATTGACATGTATGACTGTATGTTGGGTTTGAACATGTAGGGGGTTAGAAGCTGGATCAAAAATAGATGAAAATATTTACTTAAAATTAAAATAAAAAGGCGTTTCCTGACCTAAAGATGGTAGTGTGCCATGAACTAATAAAACAAAACAAAACAAAAACAAATAGACAAAAAAGCTTGAGCAGAATTTATACATGATTCTGGACATAACACCCAGTTGTGGATATAACTGGTGATGGAAGTAAAGTCTTATGCTGTAAAGAAATATATTGAATAGGAACCTGGAATGTTAGGTCCATGAATCCAGGTAAATTGGGAGTGGACTTCCACGGTGGCTCAGGGTTTAAAGCGTCTGCCTGCAATGCAGGAGACTTGGGTTCGATCCCTGGGTTGGGAAGATCCCCTGGAGAAGGAAATGGCAACCCACTCCAGTATTCCTGCCTGGAGAATCCCATGGATGGAGGATCCTGGTGGGCTACAGTCCACGGGGTCGCAAAGAGTCGGACACGACTGAGCGACTTCACTCACTCACTCACTCACTCACAAACAGGAGAGATGGCAAGAGTGAACATTGACATTTTAGGAATCAGTGAACTAAAATGGACTGGAATGGATGATTTTAATTTAGATGACCATTATATCTACTACTGTGGGCAAGAATCCCTTAGAAGAAATGGGGTAGCCCTCATAGTCAACCAAAGAGTTCAAGATGCCATACTTGGGTGCAGTCTCAAAAACGACAGAATGATCTCTGTTCATTTCCAAGGCAAACCATTCAATATTACAGTAATCCAAGTCTATGCCCCAACCAGTAATGCTGAAGAAGTTGAAGTTGAATGATTCTATGAAGACCTACAAGACCTTCTAGAACTAACACCAAAAAACAGATGTTCTTTTCATCATAGGGAACTGGAATGCAAAAGTAGGAAGTCAAGAGATAGCTGGAGTAACATGCATATGCTAAATAATTGCCTAGGGTGTAGTCTTAAAGTAACTACAAGCTTTTGAGATAGATGCTGCTGTTTTGCACAGATTTGTGTTCCTACTTCTCTTTGGTTGGTGGTTTCACTGCACACCCCTCCTTTTACTTGGATATATATAAAAAAATGGTGCAAGTTATATGTTCACCAATTTATGAAACAGGTTGTGATATAGGCCAAATTCTTGAATTCATTTAGTAATTAAAAATAAATGTGCATTTTTAGTTTATTGCTGCCAATGTAAATTGAAAAATAAAAAGAAAAAACAAAAGTATAAAATTAGTAAACATTCTAGAATGATACTATATAACAAATGACAAAATCACTGTAACAGAAGTGTGTCAAATCCTATCTATGTGCTTATATCAGGGGTGCTCAGCTTCCATTTCCTGTAAAATATTTTACATCTTACAACTCATCATTTAATAATATATGATTTCCCATGTTTCTCAATGACCCAGCTATCTGGAGGAATTTATACGTTGTGGCCCAGGCCGTGACATAACTGGCTGGTGCACCAACTGATGGCAGGGACAGCGGTTTTGAATACGTTTTTCACAAGCACCTTAGCAGTCTTTAGTTGCTAGTTTCTGAGAACGTTTTGTTTAAATCACTGAACATCCTGAGCAATGTGCTTAAAAGTAAAGTATTAGTTATATAATGCCTGAAAAGGGCCAGGAAAAGAAACATGGGTTATGGTTAGTCAAGTCAGATTTTACCAGGTATCCAGGTTGGAAATCTGCTTATAACCTATTTATTAGATGAGATGATGGCAGAAGCTGGAATACAAAGTGGAGGTCTCTATAGTAAAGTTGCAGGATATAAAATCAACACACAGAAATCCCTTGCATTCCTATACACTAATAATGAGAAGACAGAAAGAGAAATTAAGGAAACAATTCCATTCACCATTGCAACAGAAAGAATAAAATACTTAGGAATATATCTACCTAAAGAAACTAAAGACCTATATATAAAAAACTATAAAACACTGGTGAAAGAAATAAAAGAGGACACTAATAGATGGAGAAATATACCATGTTCATGGATTGGAAGAATCAATATAGTGAAAATGAGTATACTACCCAAAGCAATTTATAGATTCAATGCAATCCCTATCAAGCTACCAACGGTATTCTTCACAGAGCTAGAACAAATAATTTCACAATTTGTATGGAAATACAAAAAACTTCGAATAGCCAAAGTGATCTTGAGAAAGAAGAATGGAACTGGAGGAATCAACCTACCTGACTTCAGGCTCTACTACAAAGCCACAGTCATCAAGACAGTATGGTACTGGCACAAAGACAGAAATACAGAT
This sequence comes from Bos mutus, assembly GCF_027580195.1. Lineage (NCBI taxonomy): Eukaryota > Metazoa > Chordata > Mammalia > Artiodactyla > Bovidae > Bos > Bos mutus. Next base: position 66,615,383 of record NC_091618.1, read on the forward strand.
CAGTGGAACAAAATAGAAAGCCCAGAGATAAATCCACGCACATATGGACACCTTATCTTTGACAAAGGAGGCAAGAATATACAATGGATTAAAAACAATCTCTTTAACAAGTGGTGCTGGGAAAACTGGTCATCCACCTGTAAAAGAATGAAGCTAGAGCACTTTCTAACACCATACACAAAAATAAACTCAAAATGATTAAAGATCTAAATGTAAGACCAGAAACTATAAAACTCCTAGAGGAGAACATAGGCAAAACACTCTCCGACATACATCACAGCAGGGTCCTCTATGACCCACCTCCCAGAATATTGGAAATAAAAGCAAAAATAAACAAATGGGACCTAATTAAACGTAAAAGCTTCTGCACATCAAAGGAAACTATAGCAAGGTGAAAAGACAGCCTTCAGAATGGGAGAAAATAATAGCAAATGAAGCAACCGACAAACAACTAATCTCAAAAATATACAAGCAACTCCTCCAGCTCAATTCCAGAAAAATAAATGACCCAATCAAAAAATGGGCCAAAGAACTAAATAGACATTTCTCCAAAGAAGACATACAGATGGCTAACAAACACATGAAAAGATGCTCAACATCACTCATTATCAGAGAACTGCAAATCAAAACCACTATGAGGTACCATTTCACGCCAGTCAGAATGGCTGCGATCCAAAAGTCTACAAGTAATAAATGCTGGAGAGGGTGTGGAGAAAAGGGAAGCCTCTTACACTGTTGGTGGGAATGCAAACTAGTACAGCCACTATGGAGAACAGTGTGGAGATTCCTTAAAAAACTGGAACTAGAACTGCCTTATGATCCAGCAATCCCATTGCTGGGCATACACACTGAGGAAACCAGAATTGAAAGAGACATGTGTACCCCAAGGTTCATTGCAGCACTGTTTATAACAGCCAGGACATGGAAGCAACCTAGATGTCCATCAACAGATGAATGGATAAGAAAGCTATGGTACATATACACAATGGAGTATTACTCAGCCATTAAAAAGAATACATTTGAATCAGTTCTAATGAGGTGGATGAAACTGGAGCCTATTATACAGAGTGAAGTAAGCTAGAAAGAAAAACACCAATACAGTATACTAACGCATATATATGGAATTTAGAACGATGGTAACAATAACCCTGTATATGAGACAGCAAAAGAGACACTGATGTATAGAACAGTCTTTTGGACTCTGTGGGAGAGGGAGAGGGTGGAATGATTTGGGAGAATGGCATTGAAATACATATAATATCATATATGGAACGAGTCGCCAGTCCAGGTTCGATGCACGATACTGGATGCTTGGGGCTGGTGCACTGGGACGACCCAGAGGGATGGTATGGGGAGGGAGGAGGGAGGAGGGTTCAGGATGGGGAACACATGTATACCTGTGGCGGATTCATTTCGATATTTGGCAAAACTAATACAATATTGTAAAGTTTAAAAATAAAATAAAATAAAAAACAAACAAACAAAGTGGAGGTCTACCAATCCTAGTCAGCCTTATTTTAATACAATCACTAGTAATACCATCTCATAAATAAATAGAAAATCCAGATGGGGTAGAATGGTGAAGCAATAGGAGCAAACTAGGACTATCCTGAGCAAGGTGGAAGAAATGATATCAGTAATCTTTTGGGTAAAAGGAATTATTTTCTGGAAAGAAGTACGTGCTAGCATACATAGTTAGCAAACTGTCCTTTATCTAAGCTAATGGAGATGTGTCTTAATGTGGGTAAGATTAAACTGCCAGCAGTTAACCAGTTTTTGCTATCATGGTCACATCTGACTCTTATGTTTAAGTACCTAGGAGTTTATTTGTCCATGCATTCAAAAAGTTTTTACTGAGTACATAGTGTAAGTGGCCCTATCTGGGGTAGTCTTCTAGTTTGGAGAGAGGAGTCCAGACCTTCTTCCCTTTCTGACTCTTAAGTTCTGGCCATACATGCAAACATTCCCTATGTTTTAGGACAACAAACACACATGTGAGTCATGCAATAAAAATAATGGTGATCAAGAGTCATCATTTGAAGGAAGTCAAGTCCTGGAATGTGTCAGCACTGGAAAAAGGAGTGGAAGAAATCTTCCAACAGAGTCTGGAAATCAGCAATATGACTGGCCATACTGCTTGAAAAAAAAAAATGCAGTCATTTAAGATTTTACCATGTGTCCAAGTTGGAAATCTGTTTATAATTCCACCATATGAGACAACTGCTACACAACTGAGACATCTTGAATATATATGCAAAATATAAAAATCCCAAAGAAGAATTGAATAACTTTTTAAAGAGGATTCAAGAAAAACATCACCAAGACAGTTTCTTTCTTTCTTTTTTTAAAAAGATTTTTGATGTGCACTATTTTTCAAAGTCTTCATTGAATTTATCGCAATATTGCTTCTGTTTTATGTTTTAGTTTTTTGGCCCTAAGGCATGTAGGATCTTAGCTCTCTGACCAGGGATTGAACCCACATCTGCATTGGAAGGCAAGTCTTAACCACTTGACTACCAGGGAAGTCCAGAGATAATTCTTTCCTTAAAGGAACAAGAGAGTCATGATAGATGGACCCCAAGGATGAGATGTTCTATACAGAGAGAGCAGCATATGTGAAACCCCTTGTAATTTCGTGATAAGCTAAAAAAGCAGAAACTGAAATTTCACAGTGCACAAATTATGTGTACTAAGGACTAAAAGACAATGTGGGAAAATGGAAATTGTTTAGATTTAAAATTGTCAAACTTTTGTTACTGCTAAGAAAATAACAATCTGAAGAAATTATTTCGGTTGAATTGAATTTTTAAAAAGAATAATTTTTCAGTTGAACTTTTCTCTGTTTGGTCATTGTGTTCCCAATGAATAACCATACTGACACAATTATAATATGATTATAATAATTGAGGTCAACATATTCCTTAGCAAATAATTGTTTTTCTGAATTTAAGTAGGACTTTTTTCTAAATATGAAAAGCATGAACTCTTATTAATGATCTGCTTTTTCATAATTTCATTACTTTCATCCTACTGAGTGCCTTGAGGGAGCTTTCATCAATGCAAGGTTTAATTTTAGTTCAACCAAGCTCAGTGCCTTTGTGTTTACAACTGATAAGTGCTCTGTAAAAATACACGGAAACTGGTAGGGGATGTCACTGCTGTTTTAAAAAGCAAGGATTAATTTGTCTTTCACAGAAAAGGTAACTCTCCTTGACTGTGACATGTATTATTGGGTCTAGAATCATTATGTCTTTTCCTTTCCATTCTATTCTTCTTGGATCTACTTTGAGTGGTCTGGACAACCACATCCATGAGAAGTTCAAGCCACAAGTCAGGTGCAAGGGTATTCTTAGCATATTTAAACATTGATAACTGAGTTGATCTGGATAACTTTAATCGCCATTATTTAATTTTCCTCCCAAGTAAGAGTTCCATTGTGACATCTCCTTGGCTTTATTGATTGCAACTAGGATTGCAATGCCGTTTTCAATTTCAGACCTGTAATTTGGTTTAAAGAGTAGTTGAGGAGTTGGGAGATTGGGAATTAATCTCAGATCATTTATTTTGATGTGACACCTGAAGCAAGCTTCTTCTCTTTTGGGACTCAGATTCCTTTGTGAAAAATGAAATCATGTAATACCCCCAGGGTGTTGGAAAGGATCAAATAAGATGATGCTTGTGAACAACTTTCTAAGAGTATAAAGCACTGGACAACTTTGAATGGGTTTTTATGTTTATGAAGAAGCTAATTCTTACATAGAGGTATAAAATTGATTCATTTAAATATGTGGTTTTGAGCAGCGGTTTCTTACATAACTAAACTTAATTTACTTAATTCTCTTCAAGTTGAAAACATAATATACGAGAGTTTCTACCACCATAATCCAGTCATAATTATTTTTTATTATGTTTTTATTATCATAATCAATCTAGTATCAATATTTTATGACAAAGATGTATATATTCATTTCAAGAGCAGATATTTGGAAGCCAAGATGATATACCTAATCATAGTAATATGTATTATTTGTAGTACTTATTATGTGTCACTGTGATAAGTGCTGTATATGAACTAGCTCATTGAATATTGAGGGTGATCTCATGAGGTAGAGCCAATCTAGATCCATTTACACATGAATAAACTAAGATTCCCCAGGTGGTACTAGTGGTAAAGAACTTGTCTGCCAATGCAGGAGACATAAGAGACGTGAGTTTGATCCCTGGGTCAGGAAGATCTGCTGGAGGAAAGCATAGCAACCCACTCCAGTATTCTTGTCTGGAGAATCCTGTGGATAGAGGCGCCTGGTGGGTTACAGTCCATAGGGAAGCAAAGAGTCGAACACAACTAAGGTGACTTAGCATGGCACACGCATGCAAACTAAAATCCAGAGAGGTTCAGTAGGTTATTAACCAACACTGGATCACCCGAGCTCCTTAGAGAGGTGGTACTGTGTGGACAATAGACCTGAGTTTAAATCTCATCACTACTAATTAGCTCAGTGATTTTGTGTGAGTCACCTCAAAGGTGTGAGCCTCCTTAAATGTGTGAGCCTCCTCAAACGTGTGAGCCTCCTCAAACATGTGAGCCTCATTATTTCCTTTTGTATTGAAATAAATAAACGTGAATATTAATATTCAGCAATTGACCCTGGTAAAGATCAGATACAATTTGTGAAGTGCTTCTTACAGCACATTATAAACATTCAATGAAAGGCAGTTGCTATTAATATTATGATTACTATTATTGTTATTATTTTAATGATACCTTTTGTATTTACAAGGTCTCTGATTTCAAGGTGTTTAGGTTATTGTGTGTGTTTTCCCTTAACCTACACTCCTCATTGCTGAGGATAGTAAAAGTGTCAGTAGCCTTAGTTCCCAATCATTGGCCTTGCTTTACTTTGCCAGTCATCAGCCTACTTACCCTCTGTATGGCCAGGCCACCGGCGATGGCTATTCTATTGCTATTTGTACACCCTCTTCTGGACCTGGTCCTGCTTCACCTACACCCTGCTCACAGGACAGACCTTCCTTCATACTTGCCCCAGACTGCAGCTAGGGATTGTTCTAGCTGGGGTGGTGAAGGGCGTGTCCCTCTACTGGTTTCCCTGGTAACTAATGAGCCAATCAGATGTGATTCCCCTATAACTGGCAACCCCCAAACCCACCCCCAGTGAAGACTGCTGCCTCGTCCTGCCCACTGACATCTGTCTGCCACACCCAGTGGGGTGGTGTTGCTCCAGGACCTTGCTTCAGAGGTATAATGTCCCATATCCATTAAACTGCTGACGTCTCTGTTGCTGACTTCAGGCTCTGTCCTTGGTCTTAAAGCTGTGCAAGTGCAGGGCTGGGCAAGCACACAGCGTGTAGGCCTGTGTGATGCAGCCCGGCACCCTCATTCCCACTCTCACCCTCCCCTTGGGCCTGATGCAGGCCTGTTGCATAAGTGAGGCCTTGGCCCTCTCCTAACAGTGATTTTGGCTCTTCTTCGAGGTTTAACTGCCTTAGGCTGTTCTGGAGGACCTTTCTTGCTCTTACCCAGGCCCATAGTGACTCCCCTCATCCTTCTGTTTCGTGTTGCGCTTCCTGGAAGTTCCTTATAATGTGATGTGGGATAGTCAGAGAAGGGAGGGATAAATCTCTCCAGGAGGTCTCTTTTGGTGTCAGAATTAATGGATGCTTTTGGTGAACTAGACCCACCAGACATAAGGCATATCTTCTTTGTTGAGCCACTGTCCACAGATTAGAAGAGTAGTGAGACTGTAGTTGACCATCATTTGATATTTGAAGAATGCATGAATCTTCCAAGTTTATCTTCATAACAACTCCACTCAAGAGTAGATATTATCCATACTGTCATAAAATGTGCAAACTGAAGCTCAGAATCTTTAACTCACGTGTCTACAGCCACTGGGTAGCTGTTTGAGTCAGGCTTCTAACCTAACCAGTGTGACTCCACTGTCTGCCATTCTATCACTATGAGATATAGTGTCCCAGACACTTTGGGTCTCTAAAGAGTCCATACCTGCTAGGAGCATAAGAAATGGCCTTGTTTAGAAAAGTCAGATTGGACTGTGCCACTGTGTGTAAGAGGCAAGCTGTGCTCTGTTTTGTTTTTAATTTTTATTCGATATTGGAATATAGTTGATTTACAATGTTGTGTTAGTTTTGGGGATACAGCAAAGTGATTCTGTTATATCAGTACATACATATATCTATTTTTTTTCGGATTCTTTTCTCATATAAGTTATTACAGAATATTGAGTAGAGTTCCCTGTTCTGAACAGTAGAGTTGTGTCCTGCTTTCTGCTATGCTGGGTACTTTCCTACTTCATATCTCATCATGCTTTCTATTAGTGCTTTGGTCATGATAGTATATTAACCAGAGATCATTTTGTTACCAAATAGTCTCCATCCCTAGTGTATGAATATGAAATTAAAGTTGACATTCCCCAGCATCAGGAGGTTGTAGAACTCCATTAAAAATTTAGATGTCAGCCCACAGGCAACTTGAAATATTTAAATAGCTTGCCCTAATTCTGCTCCTAAACCCGGTTGACCATTTGCAATGTGACTGGAAGTCAATGAAAAAGACCACTAGGCTTCAAGACTTTGTTTTATCTAGTCTTGGCCTATCTCTTAGCTTCTCCCTGGCTCACTCTATTTATAACTTTTTAATATTTTGAATTTGTTTCCTGTTTTTGATGATAAATTTAGCTTGTCTTCCCCGCCCCGTCCCCGCCCCACCAGCCATATAACTTATAGTGTCTCAGTTGCCTGACCAAGGATTGAACCTGGGGCACTGCAGTGAAAGCATGGGGTCTTATCCACTAGGCTACCAGGAACTTTCCTGGCTTGCCTGTTTTTAACACTCAGCATTACTTGAAATACTCTTTATAGTATCTTTTGGCTTCTCTTCCATTCATTCACTCATGTGGAGTTTAGAAAACTCAGTCTGCAGATCTGAATCTTGATCTTGCTCCTGTGTGACTATGGGAAGTTTCTTAGTCTCGCTGGACTTATTGCTTTATTTTTAAAGTGGTGATAATGGTATTACCTGTCTCATAGGGTTATTCGAAGATTAAATGAATTAATACATAAAAATTGCTTAGAATACTGTCAAATAATGAGGGCTATATAAGTTTGCTATTTATTATTATAATTAATTTCTTCATTATTTATTTATTGGGAAAATTATAAACCAGACACTATGCCATACACTGGTTTATATACACTAACCCTCTTGGATCTCAGAGTTTATTAATGGGGAAAGCATATTTTTAAACAAGAGCTGATAGTACAGTTCATGAGGTATAGGGCAAGGAATTACAGAGAACTATGAAGGTGCAAGTCAGCAGCCTTACTAAAAGCATGAATTAGGGGATCAGGGAAATATTCAAGAAAAGATATTTTGGGGCTGAGTCTGCAAAATTAAGCGGATAGTACTTTAACTTTTTCTGGAACTGAGAAAGTATACAAATAGAAGCTCATGTGTCATAGGTCTGAATATGTGAATGTTTAAATCAAACTAACAAACTAGGTAATCAACTAAGTTTTATCTTTCCTGCATTGAAAAACATACCTTCCTAGCAACCTGGAAGGCTGAGTCCAAAATCATAATTCTCAGACTCTGAGTTTTGTGTTGAAATGGGGTAGCACAGGGGCAGCTGATCCCTGGCCCCTCCTTGGTCACAGACAAACTTGCTTTGCTTCCCATCCCCAGAACCCTCAGCACCATGAAGGGCCTTGCGTGCACATACATGGATGGATAAGTCCGTCCATGATACCTCCACATGATCCCCCCTTGCCTAATTCCCTCCTGACCAACTTCCAGACTTAGGGATGCACAGGCCTGTGATCAGCCCAACCCTTGGGACAGAATCAGAGAAGACAGACACTGGAAGCAAGCTTGAGGCCACTTGGACAGGAATTCTGGGATCCCAGGTCTCAGGAGTGAGGTCTTCAAGGAAAAGGCATGACTCTAGGATTCCTGTGCTATGGAAAGGGGCACTGCTAGGACAGGACCAGACTAGGTCCCTAAAAGCGGTGGTTCTCAAACTTTACAGTTAATCAGAATCACCTGGATGGTTTACTAAAACACAAATATCTGGGGGTATACCTTACTGATTTTCTGATTCAATAGGTCTGGTTTGTGGTCCATGAGTTTGCATTTCTAGCAAGTCCCTAGGTGATGTTGGTGCTGTTAGAACCATTTGACAACTATTGCTCTAAACATGAGGCTAAAAAAGGACCCTTCCTTCTCAAGTCGAAGGGAGCAGGGTATAGAATCCTGGAGTGCACCTGGTGCAGGGGGCAGTGTTTGAGATGACCTGGAGACAAGTAAAGCTGGTGGTTATAGTACATGGAACTTATCCCCAAACCATAACTCCAGCCATTGGGTTGGCCACAATATGTCCATATGGGGATGTTGTCACATAAAATATCATCTGACCAGGGTTAAATGCCAGAACTCTGGGGTGGGTTCCCTTCTTGTTATCTTTGTGTAGCAGCAGTGATCATGAATCAGAAGTCTGCAGAACTTAGACTGTATTCTGGGAAACCTTTATTTTCTTAGTTTCTTATACTGCCATTGCTATTCAGACCCTGTATTAATAGCTCTGCTCCAGCTGGACAGGGTAACCCTCCACGCTGGGAACTTTTGTAATGAGATATCCAATGGATCAGGTTGCCTCGTAATCTATAGAGGCCTCATCTGATGAGTAAAAGATACCATGTTTAGGTTCTTCCAGGAACTATCTGTTTACTCTGCTTTGATTGTAAGAATTACATTAAGGCTGAAACTTAGCTGTGGAGATCAATACCAAATGGATTTATTTAGCACGTGCAGGAGAAAATGGCAGAAGTGTCTGTTCACCTGATGACATTCTGTGATGGTATTGAAAGTTCATTATTTAACTGATGTCTCTGCACAGGAAGGCTGAACTTTGAAACATTATTAGATATGCTGACTGAAGCTGAGGCTGGAGCATGCAGGTCTGAACATTCATTTTTCCTTCCATGCAGCAGTGCCCCCAAACACTGATGCTGTGCTTTGCCATTTAGGCTACACAGATTTTCCTCTCGCCTTTCACTTTAATCATGGAGTATCTGCATAAGCTGTCTTAATTTCTTAGAATGAATTTATTCTTGTGCTTGGGAAATCCAGTCTTTCTTTCTTAGTCATATTCCAAGGCCACTTTCTCCAGGTGGGTCTGGTCTGATTCTTTTCTACAGAGTTCAGGGCCAACAGACAGTGCTTGTCAAGTTTCAAGGGCTGATTCACTGGTGCCAAGTCCAGGGCAGGGCTGAAGCAGGATAGGTAGCTGCAGTGTATAGAAGCAGGTTTATCCTGAGAGGCCAGAGCAACTGAACATCTATGTAGCAGGATCAGGCAACAGAGCCAAGAGATGAAAGAAAAATGATAGGGTGTGACAGGAGCAGAGAAGAACAAGGAGAAACTGCAGCATCAGAAGAGACCAATTGATATATCCAGATACAGGACGTATCAATGCTGTATTGACCTGTGGGGACTGGTCAATAAGTTGGACTGGTTTCACTAGTTATATATACTAGTGTTATACACATCAGCCTTATTTTATATTCTGATTAAACTTGGTGTTGGAGAAGACTCTTGAGAGTCCCTTGGACTGCAAGGAGATCCAGCCAGTACATTCTAAAGGCAATCAGTCCTGGGTGTTCATCGAAAGGACTGACATTGAAGCTGAAACTCCAGTACTTAGGCCACCTGATGTGAAGAGCCGACTCATTCGAAAAGACCTAGATGCTGGGAAAGATTGAGGGCAGGAGGAAAAGGGGACGACAGAGGATGAGATGGCTGGATAGCATCACTGACTTGATGGACGTGAGTCTGAGTGAACTCCGGGAGATGGTGATGGGCAGGGAGGCCTGGCGTGCTGCGATTCATGGGGTCGCAAAGAGTCGGACACGACTGAGCGACTGAACTGAACTGAAACTTGTTTTGTTCTGTTTTAACACTTTACATGTGTTGATCCCAGTGCATGTATTTTCAGATAATTGAATTGTTTGTGGTCACATGATTTTCTTGGACTTAAATGGAGAACAAAAAACAACAACAATAATAATAAAAAAAAAAAAAAAAAAAAGGAAAAGATGCCCAAAACTTTAAAGGCATTTTCTCGAATGGTGGAAGGTTATTTTCACGGATGATTGGAAAGTGTCAGAACAACCGCATTTTGTTGTAACAACTGAGTCCCTGCTAACCAGAAGCTAATAAGAACCATTTTAATCAATGCAAAAGTAGCTGAATAGTAGTGCATGTGTGGATGTTGGTTTATCCACTTACCAACTGAAAAACATTTGGATTGTTTCCAGTTTTTGGCATTTCTGAATAGTGCTGCTACATACATTTTTTTTGTTTAGGTTTTTCAGTGAATGCAAGTTTTGTTTCTCTAGAATGAATATCTGGAGGTGGAGTTACTGGGTCACATAAAATGTGTATTCAACTTCATAAGAAATAACCAAATTGTTCTCTAAGGTTGACTGAAAGATTTCACATTCCCAGCAGCAAAGTATGAGAATTCCTGTTGGTCTGCATTCTTGCCATCATTTGATATTATCAGTATTTTTAAAATTTTAGTCTTGTAATAGATATGATATTTCACTGTGGATCTAATTTGAACTGCCATAATGACTAATGATAAAAATCTTTTAGTATGGTTATTTGCCATCTGAAAAATTTTTTGGTGAAGTGTCTCTTCAAATATTTTGACCATTGAAAAAATTGAATGTTTTATTTTTGAGTTTTGAGAGTTCTTTAACTATTCTTGATATGTCTTTTGTCTGATATGTAATTTGCAAATGTTTTCTCCAGTTCTGTGACCTGTTTTTTTTTTAAACTCTTTTAATAGTGTCCTTAATAGATAATAAGTTATTAAGTTATTATGTTATTCTCTTCCTAAGCAATTCCATCTGTTTCCAAGGTTTTAATAACAATCTATAGGTAGGTGGCTTATAAACTTACATCACAAGCTCAGATTTCTCCTCTGAGCTGCAGACATTAATGTCCTTATGCCTCCTTGATGCCTCGATTTAAAACATGTCTGGAATAGTCTTATGATTATCTATGTAAAATATGATTATTTCCAGTGTTTCCTATCTATCTTGTTCTGTGGTAATATCCATGATACTCCTTTCCCTTATCCATCAATATCTAATATTCACAGCTGATTTCACCTCTGAAGTAATTCTCAAGTATGTTTACATCTCTTTATCTCCACTGTTGTGATCCAAGTCCACGCCAGTATCATCTTTCCCCATGATTATCACCATCACCTTTTAGATTATTGCTCTGCATCTCATATTTTCTCCTCCAATCAGTACGAGTTTTTAAGAGTTGAATCTGATCACATCAGCCTGCCTGCTTAAAATTGATTTAAGAATAATCTTTCTTGGACCACAGGCTAAGCTGGTCTTGCCTAACTCTCTGGCTTAATTAATTCATTCATGTACTTATTCAGTAAATATTTATTGAGTGCCTACTATGTGTCTGGAAACTGTTCTTACTGCTGGGCATGTAGCAATAAACAAGAAGTCCTTGTTTTTATGCAACTTAAATTCTAGTGGGAGAGTACATGCACAAAACACATACATGTATTAATATAAACAGTACGTATATGATTTGCTGATTAGTGGGAAAATGCAAAAATACCAATGTAAGGTGACAGAGAATTATAGGGGAGATATTGTTTTAATAGGGTTGATGGGGAAGCACTCACTGGGAATGTGACATTTAGCAGGGACCTGAAGAAAATAAGCAAGGCATGCCTATTTCAGGCTCTGGGGACAGTCTCAGGGCTCCATCCATATCCTGTCAATACTATCATCATTTTCATGCACTGATTCATAGCCTGCTTTTACACCCCACAGTCAGCACTTGTCTATCCGTTTGAGGGTTGCCCTCCAGGTTGCCAGAGCCCGCTTTCCTGAAGTGCTTGGTAATTTATGATTTTCTTGGGACATCTTTTTCCAGTGAGTGATGGGTGTACTGAGTGCATGAGAGTAAATATTTAGTTCCTCTCTTCCCAGTCAGAACTCTGGGTGTGACCTACTTGTTTCCAGATTTCCCTTGCAGGATTAAATGAAAGTTATCCTCTGCAAGGACTTTCCCTGGCATCAGGCCCTCACCTGGCTTCCTTCTATGCCACTCTCATTTCTCATTCCCCTACTAGTCTTTCCTGAGAGTGCTTCCTAATACATTGCATTAATTAGGTTCCTTGTCTTAGGGATTGCTTCTGAAGAATTCAAATGAAGTCAGAGGCTATGTAATATATGATAAAAATTTTGCATTAATTTGAAAAGAGAATTGCAAAAGTAGAATCAAATCATCATACAACACGTGGTAGTAAGAAATGCTGAATTAAAAGGGCTGATGACACATGTGTCTTGCCATGTATGCCTTATCTGTAGTGTGAATTCGAGATTTGTAATGGATCAGGCCATGGCACGTATCAACTTGAAACAGATCACTAGCAGCAACAGTATGGTAGTAAATACGTAATGAGAAATTTTCAGGTCCCCAGGTTCAGTGTTAGTTTCACTAGGTAACCATTTAATCCAGATTTCAGTAACACTACAATTCTCTTAGAATGCACAAGAAGCTATCTGCTAGGAAACATCATATTAAAACTGCCACCATGGTAGCGCTCACTGTGATTAAGTATAAGGTTGGAAACAGAGCCTGGAAATTATTAATACCATTTTGTAGAATATACTTATGCAAATAGCCTTTCCTTACACAAGTATTACAAAAACAGATTAAAAGCAAAATTGGTTTTGAGGTTATATGTTTTTTCTTCTTAAATGCAACAGTAGTCCTTTAATTTCAGCAGAACAATATATGTCACTTTAAAGTTAATGTTAATTTAAATTTTATTAATTTCACACTTTTGTTTGTATTTAATTTAAATGTGGCTTAGGTTTTATTGTTGTATGTGAGCTATATGTGTAATGAGTTTATACCTAATTTTATATCTGTATATTTTTAAGTACTATTGTAGTAAAAACAGAGGCAAGGTTTCAATAATGTATTTCACTAAAAGGAAATACTAATGTATTTCAATAATGTATTTCACCATATACCACTGGGGTTTGGGAAACAGTTTTTTAATCCATTTAATTTAGATCCACTTAGTCCATTCAGTTTAAAATATGACCCCTGAACCAGCAGTAGCATCATCAACTTAGAACTGATAAGTGTTGCAAATTCTTAGATCCCAGCCAGCCTGCTGAATCAAGAAACTCTGGGGTTAAAGCCCAGCAACCTGTGGTTTCACAAGCCCTCCAGGTGATGCTGATATGTGCCTGGCACTGAAGTTGCAGGACAACTGCTCTAATCCTTCCTCTTCACCTCTGTTTAGGTGCTCGTCCTCTGATGGGGCTCTCTGATTACTAATATAATCTCTACCCTCATAATCCTATATTTTTAGAGCATATTTATCAGGCCACTCCACTCCCTCTTTGAGTACCTTACATGATTGACTTCTCTAAGAATGTTATCTGTAAAATGAGAATAATAATGTCCTTCATCAAGTTGTAAAGGTAAGCATAATATAGGTATTAATTAAATGGTGATGATCCCAATTATTATTATTCCCCTCATCATTTTTGTCATCAGCAGCAGTATCCTCCATTGCCTAAATAATTAATTGCCAATGTTTTATAACATTTAGGAAATTATTCACCATCTGAGTCTTGTTTGAAGATGATTCCCAATGTACCAGTCTCTCTTGTATTGGGTAAACTGACCTTGCCCCTAAGATATGCCCGTCCCTGACTCTGAACTGGAAGTGAGTGACTTGGAACAGCACTGAAGTTTTCACACTCATCATGGGTCAGCAGTTGCAACAGCAGTTTTCTGGAGCAGCAATGGTAAAGCATCTAATGGGATCCAGCCTCAAGGGTCCAGCATTCACAGAGTCTGTGGGAGAAGCTGTGGGGACAGTGGTGTCATCTTTGGACTAATTTGGGGGATAACTTTTGGGATAATTGGCGGAGTGTGTAGAGGGGTGCTGCTTAGCATCCTTTTTTTCTTGTCTATTTTCTGTGCCTGATTTTTCTAGGTCTTTAGGAGATTCTGTTACCTATTTCAAATCTGTTTAATCCTACATCTCCTTTTGGGGCATCAGTCAGCTAGTCATAATGTCTCTTGCTTACAACTAGGAAAACGACTGATACAGTCCTCAAAGTCCATTTCCAAATTTAGTTCTCATCACTTCTCCTCCCTACAAACTTAATGTTTAAACAGTCCTGGAATATTTACCTTTTCACAAATATATCACATAATTTCATGCCTCTTTATCTGTGCTTATGATATTCTCCCTGCCTTGGAAATTCTGAGTCTCCTGAACTCATGGTAATCTGCTCTGATTTATACTTGATGACTGGTGGCTATGAAAGAACAACCCCTCATGACCCCCCTGCTAACAGGGCCAGCACACCATGATCGGCGTGCTTCTGATTTAGGTGTTGTCCCAGTGCCCTGCTGAGCGATACTGTTGTCCTTGCCATGTCAAAGCCACTCATAGAAACGGATGTGAGGCCATCTCCTCCACACACTGAACCTTCTTCTCACCTGGGTTCCATCCCCTTACTGAGTGCCTTAAGAAATGAGGACTTTAGGATTCTCCTATCAGGGCTCAGATATATGAGTAGACGAGGCTGGGGTCCAGGATCTTAGGTAAATACTATCTGATCTTCCTATTCTACTTATTTCCAAGAATTCTCTGGGCAAAACCAAAAAGTCAAAACTATAAAATCCCCTTGCAAGTTGGCTTCTGGCACCTTGCCCACTAGTCCATCCAATGTGCTCAGATACAGATATCTGAAGAATATGCTCTCAAGACTAGGCATATTCTGATGGGTGACAATGCAGGATGGAAGATGCAGTTCTTGCCTTGAGGAACCTTGTGAGTTTTTTTTCTCTCCAGGCTCTACCTAGTTAGAAACATGACCCCGTTCTCTTTACTGCTGTACCTGTACATTTTGCAGACACAAGACCTTCCTTGTACCAGCTATGCAAAACCATAATAGTACCTGCATCCAGCAAACACACTCTCCTCTATAGAGGGTTTTCAGGACTAAGAGGCTGCCAGTAACTAACAACATCTTTATCATTCCTCAAACTCATGCTTTATCAAACTCCAGACTAATAAATTCTGTTTGAGTAATTGGGAAAAGGGTTCATTAGAGGGGAATGAAACTACTTGGAAAAAATCTGGAGAAAAAATAAACATATAAAAATACACATTGATCTCTGATGTATTTTTCCTATCAAAACTGTTAAGTTTGGCTTTACAATAACATTTCCCCAGTGTCTAGAATTAAACTCATATATGATCCACAGAGGATAACACTTGCTCTGTGTTTGCAACAAACACTTCCTTCAGGCCCTAGAACGCAATTCCCTTTGGCCTTCCAAATCCGGCATCATAAATGCAAAATGACTAAAGTTATGTCATCTGTTCATATCAAGGGTGCCATTGCATTTTATATACCTCTCACTGGCTTCAACTAAGCATTTCCCACCAGTGTGATGAGGTAGTTTATATTCAACAGGATACTAGATTCTAAGTCTCTTAGTATTGATTTTACCTGGAAATTCTATGATTTATTTCTGAAGTTGGTTTTCAATTGCTAAGGATTCTTTGGGAGGGAATAGGAGTGATTAAAGTTGCAACAAGCAAAAGTCTTTGCCTACCCCTGTACTTCTTAAATATCCATCTTCTTGGATTCCTTTGCTTAGAGGCATGGCAAGACACAAATTTCTGTGAGGTCAGCTTTGCATTGAGGGATGTTTCTACCAAGATATTAGTCATGATATAGTAGGAGGTGGGCAGCAGTGTTCTTACTTGTAAGGATGTGACTTGTTATACTGTTAACAATGGTGTCATCCAGTCTTAATAAAACTTAGATATACAGTGGGAGGCAAACTGAGTCTGACAAAGCACACACTTTTTATCAATGGACAGAAATCTAGAATTCAGATGACCACAAAGAACAGAAAAGCAGAGATTCAGAAACAGGAAGTTAAGTTAGGTCTGCCTGCCCTAAGCTCAAGAGGTGACAGGAGGAGAAGGCACATTAGGCCTGGGCACAGGGAACATTTCTGTAGGGCAATAGTCCTTGAACTTGAATGTCTTTAGAATAACCTTGTGGGCTTGATGAAACACCTATTTCCTAGCTCCCGTTATGGAGTTTTCAATAGATATGAAGTGAGAAAAGAAAATTTGCATTTTTTATTCTTCTCTGTTTGATTGAGATATAGTTGAAAAAAACATTGCTTAGTTTTAAGTGTACAGTGTGATGATTTGATGTATGAATGTACTGTGAAATGAAATGAAATGATTTCCACAATGGAGTTGTTGTAATACCACATTAATGCCTCCATGCTCTGCTGCTAAGTCACGTCAGTCGTGTCTGACTCTGTGCGATCCCATAGACGGTAGCCCACCAGGCTTCCCTGTCCCTGGGATTCTCCAGGTAAGAACACTGGAGTGGGTTGCCATTTCCTTCTCCAATGCACGAAAGTGAAAAGTGAAAGTGAAGTCGCTTAGTCCTGCCCGACTCTTAGAGAGCCCATGGACTGTAGCCCACTAGGCTTCTCCGTCCATGGGATTTTCCAGGCAAGAGTACTGGAGTGGGTTGCCATTGCCTTCTTCATAACCTCACATAATTACCTCTTTTGTGTGTGTGGTGGAAACATAAAAATCTATTCTCTTTGCAACTTTCAAGTGTGTGATACAGTTTTATTAATTATAGTCCAAATGCTGTGCATTGTATATTGCATACATATGCAATACATATTCATATGTATTGTATATGCAATACAATACAATTGCATTGCATTGTATTCCTAGGACTAATTTTATAGCCTCAAGTTTGTAATCTTTGATCAATATCTCCCCATTTCCCCAGCCTTCCAGCCCTGGTAAACATAATCGATCCCTAGTCATTGGAAACATCTTTTATTCATCCAATTTCTTCCTCTCCAGGGCCTTCCTTTATTTTATTTTATTGAAGTATAGCTGATTTACTATGTCATGTTAATTTCAGGTGTATACCACAGTGATTTAATTATGTACTGTGCTAAGTCACTTCAATCCTGTCTGATACTTTGCCACCCTGTGAACTGTAGCCTGCCAGTCTCCTCTGTCCATGGGTTTCTCCAGTCAAGAATACTGGAGTGGGCTGCCATGCCCTCCTCCAGGGGGCCTTCCAAACTCAGGGATCAAACCTGAATCTCTGATGTCTCCTGAATTGGCAAGTAGATTCTTTACCACTAGTGCCACCTGGGAAGCCCAATTGGAAGTAAGAATAAAATCTTACTTCTCTTTGTAGCAAGACTCTCCAGAAAGTGGGCATAGAAAGAATACACCTCAATATAATAAAGGCCATAGATGACAAACCTAGGGACTTCCTTCTTAATATCAGCATTATATATATAATTTCAGCATTATATATATAATGCATCAGTTCAGTTCAGTTCAGTCGCTCAGTCGTGTCTGACTCTTTGCAACCCCATGAATCGCAGCACGCCAGACCTCCCTGTCCATCACCAACTCCTGAATTTCACTCAGACTCATGCCCATCGAGTCAGTGATGCCATCCAGCCATCTCATCCTCTGTCATCCCCTTCTCCTCCTGTCCCCCAATCCCTCCCAGCATCAGAGTCTTTTCCAATGAGTCAAATCTTCGCATGAGGTGGCCAAAGTACTGGAGTTTCAGCTTTAACATCTTTCCTTCCAAAGAAATCCCAGGGCTGATCTCCTTCAGAATGGACTGGTTGGATCTCCTTGCAGTCCAAGGGACTCTTCAAGAGTCTTCTCCAACACCACAGTTCCAAAGCATCAATTCTTCGGTGCTCAGCTTTCTTCACAGTCCAACTCTCACATCCATACATGACCACTGGAAAAACCATAGCCTTGACTAGATGGACCTTTGTTGGCAAAGTAATGTCTCTGCTTTTGACTATGCTATCTAGGTTGGTCATAACTTTCCTTCCAAGAAGTAAGTGTCTTTTAATTTCATGGCTGCAGTCACCATCTGCAGTGATTTGGGAGCCCCCCAGAATTAAGTCTGACACTGTTTCCACTGTTTCCCCATCTATTTCCCATGAAGTGATGGGACCAGATGCCATGATCTTCATTTTCTGAATGTTGAGCTTTAGGACAACTTTTTCACTCTCCACTTTCACTTTCATCAAGAGGCTTTTTAGTTCCTCTTCACTTTCTGCCATAAGGGTGGTGTCATCTGCATATCTGAGGTTATTGATATTTCTCCTGGCAATCTTGATTCCAGCTTGTGCTTATTCCAGCCTGGCGTTTCTCATGATGTACTCTGCATAAAAGTTAAATAAGCAGGGTGACAATATACAGCCTTGACGTACTCAAGTACTTAAGTTCCTTTTGTTATACAGCAAGTCCCTATCAGTTATTTATTCTATAGGTAAGTGTGTGTATATATGTTAACCTCAAACTTCTAATTTATCTGCTCCCACCTCTCCCCCTGCCCCCACAGTCTTTCTCCTTTGGTAACTATAAGTTTGTTTTCTAAGTGGTGAGTCTGTTTCTGTTTCGTCAATAAGTTCACTTGTATCATTTTTTTGATTCCAAATATAAGCGATATCATGTGATATGTCCTCTGATTTACTTCACTTAGTATGATAATATATAGATTAATTCATGTTGCTGCAACTGGCATTATTTCATTCTTTTTTATAGCTGAGTAATATTCCCTTGTATATACATACCACATCTTCTTTATCCATTTATCTGTTGATGGATATTTAGGTTGCTTCCATGTCTTGGCTATTGTAAATAGTACTGCAATGAACATTGGGGTACATGTATATTTTTGAAGTATGGTTTTCTCTAGATACATGTTCCAGATCAATGTCACTGAGGAACACAGACACAAAAATTCTCAATAAAATACTAGCAAAACAAATCCTACAATACATTAAAAGAATCATTCACCATGATCAAGTGGGATTTATCTGAGGGATGCAAAGACTTTTAAGTACCTGTAAATCCATCAGTGTGATACAATATATTAACAAATTAAAGAATAAAAACCATATGATCTTCTCAATAGATGCCAGCAAACCTTTTGACAAAATTAAATATCTCTTTATAGTAAGACTCTCTAGAAAGTGGGCATAGAAGGAATATACCTCAATAGAATAAAGGCCATAGATGACAAACCTAGGGACTTCCTTCTTAATCTCAGCAAGGTTGTCACCAATGCCAATGCCACTGATATCCCCCAATTACCTAAATAAAAATGCACAAACTTTATAACTAGGTAAAAACCTTCCCTAAGAACATTAAGCTATTCCCAATTATACAAAAATGGATTCTTATGCTTTCAGGGAGATGGAAATTAAATAATGTAGCAGAAAGAGCTTTGAAGTAAAAAGACTCTTCACCAGAGTATATACCATTTTATATTAACAACAGGATTGTCACACTTTAGGTAGACACGACACACTGGAATACTTTTCTTTCTTTCAAAGAGCAGCATGCCTGGAGCAGAGAAGCTGAGCAGGAGAATAGCTTCACCCATCAGATAGAAATTGGATACAAGAGGAGCTGTAAGAGGGGATTTGTTCCTGACCCACAGGAGAGCAAAGACCAGGAACACCTGATGCTCCAGAGGCCATTTTTTTTTTTTTTAAATCAAATCAACTGCTAACAACTTTCTGGATAATGATTTTACTGTGAACCACAAGTAAAGGAGTGCAAGATGTTAAAAATAACATCAAAATTTTGATAGCACAAGCTTTGATTGTTAACGAATCCTCAGTCGGCCAAGAGACTAAGGTGGTTGTCCTTTGAGCCTCTGTGTTTTCAAGAACAGACATTCGTGTAATGAAACAACTATGGTCTGGGGGAGACGTTCTTGAAATGTATTCATTCTATGGGAGAAAGGACCTGTGCTGCTGGTGTCAGGGCACTGGCCTCTCTCTGCTTCTCTTGGCATTTCACAAGGCAGGTGCTCCCCAGGATCCAACAATGGCCTCATTCTGGTTTCAACTATTTAAATTTTGTTGAAGAATAAAATGTTTTACTGTAACTCTGAGGACTATGGGACTGTGAACTAGGGAAATGGAGTGTTTACTATTAGGTGTCCATAATTTTTGCTCTCCTTTGGGTCAGGAATTAAAGGCCCCTATAGTGAGCTCTCTGCCACAAAACGGTCAGGAATTTAGGTCAGGAATTTAGTCCAGTGGTGGGGTCACAGCTCAAAATATTAGTCTTCTTTCTTTGTGAGCTGCTTTCAGATTTGATCTACAATACTTGCAATTAAACCAAACTATATCTTTGCTAAAGTCTTCCCTGGAATAAACCTAAACTCACCCAGGTGGCTACTTTGAAGGTGGAAACTCTCTATGTTGATAAAAAAAAAAAAAAATTTACCATGTAGTCATATCTTCTGTGTTAATTTGTCTTTGTCTGTAACACAGAGTGATTTAATTATTTTAGGTTCTGTTTTCTAAAATGTATTATTTTAGAGTCTGTATTTCTTAAATTTCTGGGAGTTATGGACCCATAGTTTGATGTTTCATAAGTCTTTGAAATGTATTTGCTTCATTTTAATGCTAAAAAGCTGCTGCTATACTTTGGCCACCTGATGCGAAGAACTCGCTCATTGGAAAAGATCCTGATGCTGGGAAAGATTGAAGGCAGGAGGAGAAGGGCATGACAGAGGATGAGATGTGTGGATGGCATCACTAACTTGATGGATATGAGTTTGAGCAAGCTCCTGGAATTTGTGATGGACAGGGAAGCCTGGTGTGCTGTAGTTCATGGTGTCACAAAGAGTCAGACACGACTGAGTGTCTGAACTGAACTGATCCATCAGTGATAGAATTTGATTCACAATATATTTCAGTTACATTTAAAAGCAGAAGGTAAACATAGGCAAAACACTCTCCGACATACATCACAGCAGGATCCTCTATGACCCACCTCCCAGAATATTGAAAATAAAGGCAAAAATAAACAAATGGGACCTAATTAAACATAAAAGCTTCTGCACGACAAAGGAAACTATTAGCAAGGTGAAAAGGCAGCCTTCAGAATGGGAGAAAATAATAGCAAGTGAAGCAACGGACAAACAACTAATCTCAAAAATATACAAGCAACTCCTACAGCTCAACTCCAGAAAAATAAATGACCCAATCAAAAAATGGGCCAAAGAACTAAATAGACATTTCTCCAAAGAAGACATACAGATGGCTAACAAACACATGAAAAGATGCTCAACATCACTCATTATCAGAGAAATGCAAATCAAAACCACTATGAGGTACCATTTCATGCCAGTCAGAATGGCTGCGATCCAAAAGTCTACAAGCAATAAATGCTGGAGAGGGTGTGGAGAAAAGGGAACTCTCTTACACTGTTGGTGGGAATGCAAACTAGTACAGCCACTATGGAGAACAGTGTGGAGATTCCTTAAAAAACTGGAACTAGAACTGCCTTATGATCCAGCAATCCCATTGCTGGGCATACACACTGAGGAAACCAGAAGGGAAAGAGACACGTGTACCCCAATGTTCATCGGAGCACTGTTTATAATAGCCAGGACATGGAAGCAACCTAGATGCCCATCAGCAGATGAATGGATAAGAAAGCTATGGTACATATACACAATGGAGTATTACTCAGCCATTAAAAAGAATACATTTGAATCAGTTCTAATGAGGTGGATGAAACTGGAACCTATTATACAGAGTGAAGTAAGCCAGAAAGAAAAACACCAATACAGTATACTAACACATATATATGGAATTTAGAAAGATGGTAACAATAACCCTGTGTACAAGACAGCAAAAGAGACACCGATGTATAGATCAGTCTTATGGACTCTGTGGGAGAGGGAGAGGGTGGGGAGATTTGGGAGAATGGCATTGAAACATGTATAATATCATGTATGAAACGAATCGCCAGTCCAGGTTTGATGCACGGTACTGGATGCTTGGGGCTGGTGCACTGGGACGACCCAGAGGGAGGGTAGGGGAGGGAGGAGGGAGGTGGGTTCAGGATGGGGAACATGGGTATACCTGTGGCGGATTCATTTCGATATTTGGCAAAACTAATACAATATTGTAAAGCTTAAAAATAAAATAAAATTTAAAAAATAAAAAAAAATAAAAGCAAAAGGTAATTAAAGGGTAATTAAAAAGATACTAAAATCTATTGCAAATGTATTTTATTTATCTATTTATCTGACTTCAAATTTATTGACAAATCTCTCTATCTGGAAACAAACAGAGAGGGGAAAAGAAAGAGAAGAAAGAAGAGAAGGGAAAGGAGGAGGAGCAGAGAAAGGATGAAGAAATAAATGAATTAGTGTCTGCAAGAAATATTTCATTTTAGAGCATGGAATTTTGATCTCTGTTAAACAATGCTTTCACATTTATAGTTGAAGTCTCAGAAAGATCCAAAACAATCTATATTATCTATGAGTTTTACAGGAAAAGATTTTCCCCTGTTTTCCTATCTTCTCAAAGAAAATACCCTAAACACTTCAAACCTAACATGTGGTTAATAAAAGGACAAAACATACAAATAAAAATGCCCTGCAAAGAATTCAGTCTTAAAGTTGACCTCAGTATCATCATATTAGAGTCAGCCATCTGCCAAAAATACTTGGTGAATGCCTTTCCTATTTAAGCCACACTGTCTGTATAGCCACCCACGCCCATGGACATACCCCAAACCTCACTAATTACAAATAATGACATCACCAATTTCAAAGATTCCATCTCTGAACAGTTCTATTTTTCTAGAATATTGCCTTTGGTCTGTGTACTTTAATATTTCTTCTATCTATTGACTTTTACAATATCCATCATTCAGTCTCCTGTGCTGTGCTGTGCTTAGTCACTTATCATGTCTGACTCTTTGCAACCCCATAGATTGTAGCCCACCAGGCTCCTCTGTCCATTGGAATTCTCTAGGCAAGAATACTGGAGTGGGGTTCCATGCCCTCCTCCAGGGGATCTTCCCAACCCAGCATTGAACCCAGGTCTCCTGCGTTGCAGGCGGATTCTTTACTATACCTAACCAATACTATAGGTTAACTATACTATAGTCTTATACTATACCTATAATAATATATACCTATATTCCATGTCTCTTCAACTCCCTTCTCCTGCATCACAGTTCCTGGAAAAACCTGAAGGCGGTTACATCCAGCACTCTGTATTCTGTGCTCCTGATAACAAGTAACTCTAGCTGGACATGAAAAATACACTGTTAGGCTCACTAGTCTGATGTTAAATAATCACCACTGATTTCAAGTCAGTCATTATCATGCTTATTAGTCTCACTACACTTTCTTAGTCAATTTACTTTCCCACGTTTCAATATAACTATTTTACACCTTCCCTCACTTTAAGTGCTCAAAGCACCTTTACTCTTAACTAATTTCCTTGCTTTTTCGTTCCACCGAGAAAATATACTTTCAATTGTACTGGAGGTTGCTTTCCTCTTCCATCAAGATGTAAGATCATAAGGGCAAGAACTATTTGATTAACCACTGAATTTCTTGCACCTAAAATAGTGCCCATCATGCCTTTAGGCACTTAGTAAAAACCTTTATTGAATAAATGAGCAAATTATTAGCATTCTACCTATTCTGTCATATTCTAATCAAAACACCGTGACAATGATTATCTTCCATTATTCTTCCCACCAGCCTATGGAGTAAGTGGTACAAGATTGATTGTGCTCATTCTTTAGGTAAGGAGAACTGTCTCCAGATTTAATACACTGCTCGGGATCACCCAGCTCATAGTGGCAAATCTGAATGCCTATTTCTAGAACCCCAGTTCTGGAAATAGCCCAGTTACCACATTTGCACTCTCACATTTGCACTCTTTGAGTGTGTGTGTGTGTGTGTGTGTGTGTGTGTACTCAGTTGCTCAGTTGTGTTCAACCCTGAGCAAGTCATAAATATGGACTATTGTATCCCAGTGAGCAGCTTAAGGTCATCTTATAGGGCAAATATTTTAGAATGCTACTTTGCACTAAAAACACACTCTCCACTTCTTTATGGCCTTTAAATATTTATGGTTTTCTGGACAAAATATATTCAAAATTCCTGTTAGAAAAAAAAAGAAAATGGAGGTAGTCTTCAGTTCAGTTCAGTTCAGTTCAGTCACTCAGTCGTGCCCGACTCTTTGCGACCCCATGGAATATAGCACACCAGGCCTCCCTGCCCATCACCAACTGCTGGAGTTTACCCAAACTCATGTCCATTAAGTCAGTGATGCTATCCAACTATCTCATCCTCTGTCATCACCTTCTCCTCCTGCCCTCTATCATTCCCAGCATCATGGTCTTTTCAAATGAGTCAGCTTGTCGCATCAAGTGGCCAAAGTATTGGAGTTTTAGCTTCAACATCAGTCCTTCCAATGAACACTCAGGATTGATTTCCTTTAGGATGGGCTGGTTGGATCTCCTTGAAGTCCAAGAAACTCTCAAGAGTCTTCTCCAACACAACAGTTCAAAAGCATCAATTCTTCTGTGCTCAGTTTTCTTTATAGTCCAACTCTCACATCGATACATGACTACTGGAATAACCATAGCCTTGACTAGACAGACCTTTGTTGGCAAAGTAATGTCTCTGCTTTTTACTATGCTGTCTAGGTTGGTCATAACTTCCCTTCCAAGGAGCAAGCATATTTTAATTTCATGGCTGCAATCACCATTGGCAGTGATTTTGGAGCCCCCAAAATAAAGTCTCTTACTGTTTCCACTGTTTCCCCATCTATTTGCCACGAAGT
Organism: Bos mutus; assembly: GCF_027580195.1. Classification (NCBI taxonomy): domain Eukaryota; kingdom Metazoa; phylum Chordata; class Mammalia; order Artiodactyla; family Bovidae; genus Bos; species Bos mutus. The sequence continues at coordinate 66,640,218 of NC_091618.1, forward strand.
AATGGGACCAGATGCCATGATCTTAGTTTTCTGAATGTTGAATTTTAAGCCAACTTTTTCATTCTCCTCTTTCACTTTCATCAAGAGGATCTTCAGTTCCTCTTCACTTTCTGCAATAAGGGTGGTGTCATCTGCATATCTGAGGTTATTGATATTTCTCTTGGCAATCTTGATTCCAGCTTATGCTTCATCCAGCCCAATGCTTCTCTTGATGTACTCTGCATATAAGTTAAATAAGCACAGTGACAATAGACAGCCTTGACGTACTCCTTTTCCTATTTGGAACCAGTCTGTTGTTCCATGTCCAGTTCTAACTGTTGCTTCCTGACCTGCATACAGGTTTCTCAAGAGGCAGGTCTGATGGTCTGGTAATCCCATCTCTTTCAGAATTTTCCACAGTTTATTGTGATCTACACAATCAAAGGCTTTGGCACAGTCAATAAAGCAAAAATAGATGTTTTTCTGGAACTCTCTTGCTTTTTTGATGATCCCGAGGATGTTGGCAATTTGATCTCTGGTTCCTCTGCCTTTTCTAAAACCAGCTTGAACATCTTGAAGTTCACGGTTCATGTATTGCTGAAGCCTGGGTTGGAGAATTTTGGGAATTACTTTACTAGCGTGTAAAGTATTTACTATTGAATGTAATTGTGTGGTAGTTTGAGCATTCTTTGCCATTGCTTTTCTTTGGGATTGGAATGAAAACTGAACTTTTCCAGTCCTGTGGCCACTGCTGAGTTTTCCAAATTTGCTGGCACATTGAGGGCAGCACTTTCACAGCATCATCTTCTAGGATTTGAAATAACTCAAATGGAATTCTGTCACCTCCTCTAGCTTTGTTAGTAGTGATGTAGTGATGCATCCTAAGGCCCACTTGACTTCACATCCCAGGATGTCTGGCTCTAGGTGAGTGATCACACCATCATGATTATCTGGGTCGTGAAGATCTTTTTTTGTGCAGTTCTGTGTATTCTTGCCACCACTTCTTAATATCTTCTGCTTCTGTTAGGTCCATACCACTTCTGTCCTTTATTGAGCCCATTTTTGCATGAAATGTTCCTTTGGTATCTCCAATTTTCTTCGAGAGATCTCTAGTCCTTCTCATTCTATTGTTTTCCTCTATTTCTTTGCACTGATCACTGAGGAAGGCTTTCTTATCTCTCCCTGCTATTCTTTGGAACTCTGCATTCAAATGGGTGTATCTTTCCTTTTCTCCTTTGCTTTTTCTTTCTCATCTTCCCACAGCTATTTGTAAGGCCTCCTCAGACAGCCATTTTGCTTTTTTGCATTTCTTTTTCTTGGGGATGGTCTTGATCCTTGTCTCCTGTACAATGTTGTGAACCTCCGTCCATAGATCATCAGGCATTCTGTCTAGCAGATCTAATCCCTTGAATCTATTTCTCACTTCCACTGTATAATCATAAGGGATTTTATTTAGGTCATACCTGAATGGTCTAGTGGTTTTCCCTACTTCAATTTAAGTCTGAATTTGGCAATAAGGAGTTCATAATCTGAGCCACAGTCAGCTCCCAGTCTTGTTTTTGCTGACTGTATAGAGCTTCTCCATCTTTGGCTGCAAAGAAACATAATCAATCTGATTTTGGTGGCCATCAGGTGATGTCCATGTGTAGAGTCTTCTCTCGTGTTGTTGGAAGAGGGTATTTGCTATAACCAGTGCGTTCTTTTTGCAAAACTCTATTAGCCTTTGCCTTGCTTCATTTTGTACTCCAAGGGCAAATTTGCCTGTTACTCCAGGTGTTTCTTGACTTCCTACTTTTGCATTCCGGTCCCCTATGATGAAAAGAACATCTTTTTTTGCTGTTAGTTCTAAAAAGTCTTGTAAGTCTTCATAGAACCATTCAACTTCAGCTTCTTCAGCATTACTGGTTGGGGCATAGACTTGGATTACTGTGATATTGAATGGGTTGCCTTGGAAATGAACAGAGATCATTCTGTTGTTTTTAGATTGTATCCAAGTACTGCCTTTTGGACCTTTTTGTTGACTACAATGGCTACTCCATTTCTTCTAAGGGATTCTTGCCCACAGTAGTAGATATAATGGTCATCTGAGTTAAATTCACCCATTGCATTAAATTAAAAACAAGGAGTATAAACATTCTTAAATTAATTTTTTTTTTGTACATGGCCCTCATCATTTACCTAGTTCATAAATGTTTCTAATTACTCTAAAGTACTTTCTGCAGTTTGGTGCCATTTAGACATATTTTTCTGCTGGTTTCCATAGCAAACTTTTCCTCAGAATTTCCTCATAACTGTAGGATATGTGAACAATGAGCTGTTTTCCACTTTGCTAGATGAAGGCATAGAAATATGACTCAAACCACAATTTCATCTCAGCAACCATCTATATTTCTGACACCACCAGCAGCATTTGCCTTCCTGGCATAGTGTCCTGGAGATTCCAGTTAGTTCATTATGGCACCAGGTGATGGGCAAGTTGCCTTTCAGTGCTCCCAATAAACCCTGACAAAGACTAGGCAGACTCTCATCACTCATGGCCAGCTTACGGTTAGAGATAATTGAGGACTGTTAAGAACCAGAAAATTCTGCGACTTTGCCTTCCTATTTAACTTGCTGCTATGCTCCTGTTCTCACACAAGATATTGTCCCTTGTACTTAGCTCTACTTAGTGAAGCTCTTATGTTAGCGGAGAGTGACAGAAATCATTTTTTATATTTCCATCTCCCTTAGCATTGTGAATATTGACATCTTTTTTGCATTTCTTATGATTGGTATTCATTGTCTAACTGGTTCATAGGTAATGGTTAACACCACAGGACCAACACTGAGTGTATTCACAATTCTAAATATAATATGGAATTATGCTGCTTTATTCTGTGAGTGGACTCTTCTCATTAATATTGTCATTAGGGTAAGTGAAACTATAACCAGGGTTTGATTTTAAATTTTGTCTTAGAGGAAGATGTTTAATATTTAGAAATGGATGTTATCAAGGTAAAAATAACTTTTTTTCCTCCTGCCACACATACTTATATCTGGATATCTAAAGAGAAAGTAAGGAGAAGGCAATGGCACCCCACTCCAGTACTCTTGCCTGGAAAATCCTATGGACAGAGGAGCCTGGTAGGCTGCAGTCCATGGGGTCGCGAAGAGTCAGATATGACTGACGACTTCACTTTCATTTTTCACTTTAATGCATTGGAGAAGGAAATGGCAACCCACTCCAGTGTTCTTGCCTGGAGAATCCCAGGGATGGGGGAGCCTGGTGGGCTGCTGTCTATGGGGTCACACAGAGTCGGACATAACTGAAGTGACTTAGCAGCAGCAAAGAGAAAGTAAAGAGGAATCTCTAAATTTGTGATAGTCTGAGTTGAAATGTAGGCTTAGTTCCTACCCATAATATAAGAGGTAAATTCAGTGCAAGGAGATTACTTTCTATTATGAGGGAATAGCTTCCTTGGTAGTTCAGAAGGTAAAGAATCTGCCTGCAGTGCAGGAGACCTGGGTTTGATCCCTGGGTTGGGAAGATCTCCTGGAGAAGGGAACGGTGGCTACCCACTCCAGGATTCTGGCCTGGAGAATTCCATGGACAGAGGCGCCTGGCAGGCTACAGTTCATGGGGTCACAAAGAGCCAGACACAACTGAGTGACTTTTACATAATAAAAGAGGAAAATTCAATGCAAGGAGATTACTTTCTATTATGAGGGAATAAGGCTGTAAAACTATTGATGAATATTTGAGACTGTACTCAAAATAATGGCTATTCTTGCTTCATTAAGCAATGCCAGATGCTTCTATATCCATTTAAAAATGATTTATTTACTGTGAGACTGTTTTTCCTTTCCTAACTGAAACTTACATCTCATGGAAAGATTCCCAACTTCAGAAGAGACACAAGTAAAGAAGCAACCTTCAGAAGCAGTTTAGCAACTGAAAGTTTTGTATTCTCAAGTTGGTCTGGCCACCTTTTTCTTTTCATGGTTGAGGAGACTGAGGCCTGGAAGAATGCAGTGACTTTTGCAGTCACTCATGTTTTATGAGCTTTCTCGTCCATCAAAATTTGGTGAGAAATCATGATAAGATTAATTTTACTCTTGTTATATACTAATAAAATTTGAGAGAGTCAAGTTCATACTCTAGAGGAAGTAATATTCAGAAAGGAATTTATATTAATTAAAAAGTGGTGAATAACACAAACAGGAAGACAAAAATTTCAAGTATGTCTTCCTCTTTTGATTGAAGTTCATTAAGGCCAATTTTTTATTATTGCCAGTCCTTTATATTTTTCATGCATAGCTGACAACATGAGAATGATCCTGGTAATTTTCTCTTGCTTCAATTCTAGATGAATGGAGGGGAAAGAAAGAATGTGAAATTTTATCCTTTCTATGAAGTTCATTCTGATTTTTGATGTTTCGTATGAGACATTGTAGCATATAGTTGTAGTATACTTAGAATATTAAAAGGATCAAAGATTTGAAAAAGATAGAATCAAGATGTTTTTGAGCTAATTTTTCCATCTCTTTTCCTCCCTCCTCCCACTTCCTACCCATCATAAGATGTAAGTAGTTACCAGAGAAATTGTTGATGAAAATTGGCTTATGAAGTATTTTTATGACTATATCAAGTTATGTCAGTCTTGGATGGTTCATCGCCCAATTCTCATGGAATTTTTGGCTTTCCGTACTTAAAAAAACCCCAAGCATATGTATCTTAATTTACCTAACCCAATTCCAACCATTTGTATTGATCATAACGACTAGAAAAGGAAATGGTTCTAGCTGTCAAAATATGTGCAGTGACTCTGCGTATGTGTGTGTGTGCTCATTCGCTCAGTCATGTCTGACTGCGACCCTATGGACTGTAGCATGCCAGGCTCCTCTCTGTCCATGGGATTCTCAAGGCAAAAATACTGGAGTGGTTTGCCATATACTCCTCCAGGGATTCTTTCCAACCTAGGGATTAAACCTGCATCTCCTGCATCTGTCTCTTGCATTGACAGGCAGATTCTTTTTACCACTGAGCCACCTGGGAAGCATATTCTGTTCAGATACACAGTCTCATATCCTATTTAGTTGAACATAATTAGACAAATGAAAATTCTAAATGATTTAACAGAAAAATTACCTTTTTATCACTGCACATTTTAAATGTCATTTGACATCTATGCACACACCCATGGGGCTTTGGAACTGAAAAAATGTCTTCAAATTCCAAAATTTTAACCAATATCTACTGTGTTTAAGGAAGGTTCCTATCGTTTCTATGAAGCTACCTGAACCACTCACAATTATCACTAATATTTTCCTTAAAAGAACAGTAGAGCTTTAAATAACTTTGTCTTTTAATCAACTTTGTGGTTTCAAATATGACTCCTGTGGTTGTTAATAAACATTTCTCTGCATATCAGAGAGACTGGAATAGTGCGTGACAAATCCAATTTTAACTATAATTTACACAAATTATTTTTTAAATTTAGTAACTTAGGCTGATAAATATGTTGAAGAGAAATTAAGAGTGAAGTAAGCCAGAAAGAAAAACACCAATACAGTATATTAATGCATATATATGGAATTTAGAAAGATGGTAACAATAACCCTGTGTACAAGACAGCAAAAGAGACACTGATGTATAGATCAGTCTTGTGGACTCTGTGGGAGAGGGAGAGGGTGGGGAGATTTGGGAGAATGGCATTGAAACATGTGTAATATCATGTATGAGACGAGTCGCCAGTCCAGGTTCGATGCACGATGCTGGATGCTTGGGGCTGGTGCACTGGGACGACCCAGAGGGAGAGTATGGGGAGGGAGGAGGGAGGAGGGTTCAGGATGGGGAACACATGTATACCTGTGGCGGATTCATTTCAATATTTGGCAAAACTAATACAATATTGTAAAGTTTAAAAATAAAATAAAATTAAAAAAAAAATCTCCTGGCTTACTGATGGCATTTTCTCATTTAAAGAATCATTACTAACTGTTTAAAATCCTTATATACATTTAAACTACAAGTTATGTAACTAAAATTAGATAATTTAAAATTCTTTTTGCTTTTTGAGGAAAGAAAGGAATATAGTACAGTATAAATAATCTTAGAATTCTCAGGCATGATCTCCAGTCCTAGCTCAATCTTATTTAGTTTTAAAAACTTGGGCAAATCACTTCTTCCTCTTCTTATTTATTTTTATTTTTTACTTAATATTATATGTACATTTTAATTTTAAGATTTCATACAAATCTATAATAGTGGATTAAAACTCATTATTAATAGAAATGTCAGAAGCCCCTTAGATTCACATTATACATATTAGATATAAACACATAAGACTACTTTCTCTGTCTCCTGATTCTGTTGGTCATTAATATTCAATAACCAGTGAGGTCACACAAACACAAAGTTTTCATGAATAATTGAGCATTGACTTAAATTCTTCCTGTAAAGTCCATCAAAATATGTTCACAATATCATTCTATTCTCAATAGCCTATTTCAGTGAAAAACTGAAAAAATATATAAAATATACTCAAATTATATAGAAGGAATGACTAAAATAAAATATGTTAGAGGAAATAAAACATTGAATCTTAGAAGAAACTAGAAATTTTGTCAAAGAACTATTCTTCCCAACAACACTAGACCCGGAAAACTTCATAAGAAAACTTAAAACTTCTCATATTCAGAGATCAAATTGTTCAAATGTTGCCAAATTATTCATAAAATTGGGAGAGGTGGAAAATTCCCAATTTACTTTTCCTGAGGCCATTATTGCATTGATAATATTATATCATAAACATATATAGCTCTTATATATGAGTATTAATATGAAATTCTGAAATAAAATAGTACATCAGCAAATAGGATTCAGCAACACATGAAGAAAATGAGTGCAATTACATAAGGAATGAAAGGACAGTTCAGTTTTAGTGACTCTATCAATATCAGATCAGATCAGAATATGCTGCTAATAGAGATCGCAGGAGGAAAGTCATATAATTCTTTCACTGTCTATAAAAGGTATTCCAAAGTAGTATTTGATGAAATTTAACAGACATATTGTATAAAAACTCTTAGTCAAAATGTTCACAGAAATAAAATGATACTTCCTAATATATATATAATTTCAAATCAGAAATCATTTGATCTTTGCTAAGATCAAAATATTAGTTTCCTAAGTACTTGTTATTCAGTTGCTCAGTCATGTCCAACTCTTTGTGATCCCCTGGACTGCAGCATGCCAGGCTTCCCTGTATTTCACCATCTTCTGGAGCTTGCTCTAACTCATGTCCATTAAATCGGTGATGCCATCCAACTATCTCATCCTCTGTCATCCTCTTCTCCTCCCGCCTTCAATCTTTCCCAGCATCATGGTCTTTTCTAATGAGTCAGTTCTTTGTAGCAGGTGGCCAAAGTATTGGAGTTTCAGTTTCAGCATCAGTCTTTCCAATGAATATTCAGGACTGATTTCCTTTAGGATTGACAGGCTTGATCTCCTTGCAGTCCAAGGGACTCTCAAGAGTCTTCTCCAACACCACACCAAAGAATATCAGTTCTTTGGTGCTCAGCCTTCTTTATGGTCCAACTCTCATATCCATACATGACTACTGGAAAAACCATAGCTTTGAATATATGGGCCTTTGTTGGCAAAATAATGTCTCTGCTTTTTAAAATGCTATCTAAGTACTAAATCCTAAGTACTAGCTGATATAATTAGATGTAAGGAAGAAAAAGAAGCATAAAAATGTAAGAGATAGAAATAACATGATTACATGAAAATGGTATGATTATTATTTGAGAACTAATGAAATTAAGCAAAATTATTAACAAAAAATTTAATTTTGCATTAGATTATAAAGTTAATATTCAAAAGTAATATTTTTCTCTAAAGACCCAAAACTAGAAAATATAATAGAAGAAAAAATCTTATAATGGCATGATATTTATAAAATACCTAGAAAATAAAATTAATAAAAATAAGACCTATTTGAAAGAAAAACATTGAATGACTACTGACAGACATTAAGGATTTGATTTTTTTACAAGATTGCCTTTTTGTATCCTGGAAGAGGATAGAAAAATTTAGTAGTGTAATGATATTATATCTATTAATAAATTGAATTATAAATATAATTTAGTATACATTTAAAAAACAGCAATATTAACTTGTTCAGTAAATCATGATATCTTTATATGTTCATATAAAAAATAGAATAGAAAAAATAGAAAAGACATTTCTGAAAAAGGAGAATAAAAATTTTCTTGTTATATATTTTTAAGTCATACTGATTAAATTTTGATAGAGTTATCTATTATTCATTTATTTATCTACTTGATTGTACTATATGAAATTGCTGATTTTCAGTCCTTTCTAACCTATGATAATGGCAGCTTCATATGGCTCAACATAATATGTATGTGGCATTTCAAATCAATGAGAAAAAGATGGTAATTCACAAAAAAGGCATTTAGGTGCATAGAAATCAAGTCAACTTCATTTATAATTAATGAAAAGCATGTTTAAAATAACATTTTCAAATGGATAAAGTAAATTAAGTGTAAATATACACTATGTGGAAATTGGGAATAAACATTATTGGTGATTATTTAGATTGGTACCAGCTATTGGGAAGGCAATTCAGTAATATCTGTCAAAAAGGCAATATTTTTCCTTTAAACTTGAAATTTTAAAAAACTTATCTTACAGATACATTTGAACATATGTTTCAAAAGATCTGTATAAGAATATTAGTTGCTGCTTATAACAGGAAAAAAAAATAGAAAACCATCTAAATGTTAATTAATAGGGGATAGGAAAAGTAAATTTTGGGGTGAGTATATCATGGAGTGATACATAGCTACTGAAAAATTAGGTAAACATATATGTGTCTTTATGTAAATATTTCTTAGACATTGTTAAATGGTAAAAAGCAAGTTGTAGAACAGCAAGGATGATAGGTTCTTAGTTACGTAAAACATGAAGAATGAGAAAAAATTATGTGTGTATATATATATATATGTATGTATCTTTGTAAATGTGTGGATGATCTCTGGAAGGACATATTGAAATGAGGAACAGGGGTTATTTCTGAGAAAAAGAGAATGAGGAAACTGGGAGTTTTAAGTGGGAAGGAGACAGACTTTTCATGGGATGCCCTTTGTACTGTTTGAGTTTTGTGATATCAACTAAAAACATCAATATTAAAAAAAACATATTGTCATATAAAAATTTGGGAGAAATTTTGGTTTTATTTCAACCATTATAAAAGTTTGATATATGTGTAGAGTGCTATTTATATTTCTAATACAGAATAAAAGAAGTTGGCAATCTCAGCCTGGAAGATTAAACTCAGTCAATAAATAGAACAACTGAAATATGTAACTTTTCTTACAATTACCTGTTCTCTATTGGAGACAGGACACAATATATTTTTCTTCGGGAAAACCCATAGATCACAGCATTTCTATTTTCTGTATCTCATAAACACTTCTGTGGATGGGGGTATACTGTTCCAGGCTCATTCCCAAACCCATGTATAAAATTTGTGTTCGTCTTTGGAAAAAGCCCATGAAGAAGAAGTCTGAATGATTAGAAATCTCTTTTTACATTTCCTTCTCTCTCAGCAATAGTAGCACCAGCAGGGCTGGAAAATAATGTTCGAGTCTGAAGGCACATTCGGTAACTACAGAGACCTCCTTTGATACTTCCGAAGTTATTTTAAATGGGCCCGTCCATTTTGTCTGAGTCGCACAGCTCATCCAGAACCTAGTACAGTCATCTATTGTTGCCCGCTGATCACCCGTTCCTCCCACGATCTTTGCGTTTGATCTTGGAGACATTAAGCAGCTTGGAGAGCAAAAGCATCATTGGGTACCCTGCCACCTGCCCTCGTCAATCGACTTGATGGAGAGATCCTTTTTATTTGCCATTTACCCACTGCCAGAGAGGGTATACTGGGGTGAGTAGCGTATGTCTGAAGATTTCAGCAGGGGGGTTCAGTCTGCAGAAAGATAACCAAGTTAAAACACAGAAAACGGTAATGCTTTTAAGTGAGGAAGTGATGTCAACCACCAGGTGATCCGCTTAAAGAATGAAGTTCCACTAAGAGGCTTGTACAATTGCTTCATGGGATATCTCCGCTCTTTCCTTGAAGGGTCAACTTGGTCTGGGAGTTCCTCTCAATAGACTCAGCATGTAGTGCCAACAACTCCCTAGCTAATAAAGAGCTCTTTCTATTTCCCTTTTTTCCCCCACTGGACTGTGATACTGAAGAAACTGCCTTGTGAAAGGCAGTCTGTGCCAGGGCAGTATTATCTATCTACCTGTGCAGCTGAGGTCAACAGCAAAGGAACTGATGCTGGGAGTAGTAGATAACTGGCGTTGGACTCTGCCCAACAGCGGAAAGCTGGACCGCTCTCAGAGTAAATGAGGCCTCTGTAGCGGAGAGCAGCAGCAGCAGTAGCTACTGTAGAGACCTGCGTAGTACAAGCATGCCTAGTTTTCGCACAGTGGAGCCTTCCGCTCCAAGGGAGTGATGGAAAATTCATTTGCCTGATTCTTAGAGTCATGGATTAGGGGATGAAATCTAACAGTCCTCAAACCCATTTTTTCTCAACAGATTTAAATAAAAGCTAAAAACTTGTACAGTAAAGTATACTATCTTCAAGTTTCTAAATCAAACTGAACAATATAAACTTCTTTGGAAAACATTTCCATTTGGAAACAAAATTAAATTCATGCCAATGAAATTATTTTCTTTAATAATAGATACTCATTTGTGATGTCAAAATAGATATTGTTTGTAGCATATTATATTATGCAACATATCTAAAATCCAGTTTTTAAAAATTAATTTAAAGAAATATATGTCTCTTATGTATCAGTTGGAAAACTAACCAACATGGTCAGACCATGCATTCTGCAATACAATCCAAGCTACATGGAAATGGTGGTCCAGGTTTTGCCCCTGGCTTCCAGGTTAGTCTCTTATTAAAACTTAAGCTCACATGTTGTGTTGAAGGAGGGAGACAGGAATCGAACACTTAAGTCTGGATTAGAAAGCAATGAAGGTTCTATTCAATAATACTAAGGAAAGAGGTAAAGGAGGGGAATTCCCTGTTACCACTAGCTTTGATACACTGTTGGTAAGTGTGCACATTTCCCCATCCTCCCATATGGCTATCATCCTATTTGAGACCTCAAAAGTGCTTCACTAAGAAGCATCCAATCTCAATGCCTTAATTTGGCAGAATAGTATAGCATTCCTTACACTTTAAATTCAAATATGCTGCCCAGAAATTCTTTTATGGATATTCTGATTAAGAAACTCAATAATGATTTTCAGATGCCATAATCTCTTTGCCAGAATGACTGATATGAAGAAATAACTGGCTTGTTTTATGTCAATAAAAATATAAATGTACAAACCCATATATGTTTTATAAATCTGTCTCTATATATATACATTTTATATATGTATGTATGCATGTATTAGAAATGGTCACTGGAAAGAGGAGCTCCTGGCTCCAAATACTGACAAAATTTCTGTTCTCAGAGCCCTTACCATGGATGGTTCATAGTCTTGATTCTCCTGCCATTAGTCTCCCTGTTTTACTCTGACTCAAACATTAGCAAATAATTTCTTTTCCTGGTTCTGCTTGGTTGAGCTGTAATATCATGGCATTTCTGATAATAACTTTACCAAGAAAGCAAAAAAGCACAGTGAAAAGTTAAAAGCATTTTGTTTCCAATGAACAGTCTTTGACCCTCTTGCAGGAGTCTTCTCTTTTAACCTTAAGAGGTTCTTTCGTTGACCCTGGGTCTCCTGGTCATTTATAAGAAGCACATGCCTCTTACCTCCTACTACAAGGGAGCAGCATGTAAATATTACACTGTTGCTTGCAGTCACCTAACACACAGCTCCAATCTAGACCACAGTTGTGAGTTTCAGTACCCTTGTTACCTTCATTCTGAGGAGCAGTAACCTTAAAAACTCATTTCTTTCTTCCCACATTCTGCAAACTTTCCATCATTTCTCACAGTAGTAATGTAAAACATAATTTCTCCCATTCTTCTTTCACTGCTTATCCCAATAATTAATGCATGGATGTACACACACACACACCTCTGCTGCTGCTGCTAAGTCGCTTCAGTTGTGTCCAACTCTGTGCAATCCCATAGACCGCAGCCCACCAGGCCCCTCCACCCACAGGACTCTCCAGGCAAGAATACTGGAGTGGGTTGCCATTTCCTTCTCCATCTAAATTCCATATATATGCATTAATATATTGTATCGGTGTTTTTCTTTCTTACTTACTTCACTCTGTATAATAGGCTCCTGTTTCATCCAACTCATTGGAACTGATTCAATCTTCATCAAGTCCTGGGGATTATACTTCAAAAACAGATTTTCAAATTACCCTGTAGCAAGTCCTCTACTCCATTGTCTCTTGCTTGGATTACTGAGTTAGTTTCTTATCTGGTTTTCACACATTCACACTCACCTTTTGGCATTTACAACCTATTCTCCTACTGAGAAGTGAGAATGATCTTCCTAAATTAAGTGTGTCATGACATTCTTTTTCCTTCTAACATTTTACTTTGAAATACTTTTAGTCTTGCAGAAGGGTTGCAAACATATTCATCTCTTATTGTACAGAGATTTCCTGTAATTTGTTTACTGAGTTCTTCTAATGTCAATGCCTTACATAGCTATGATACAATAATCAAAACCGAGAAATTAACACTATTAGCTAAACTAAGGACATTTCTGGAATTTCTCCAGTTTTTCTACTAATGTCCTTTTTCTGTTTCAGAATCCCATCCTTGTAACACTCTTCTGCTTTTAAAAGCTTACAAGAATTTTCTACTGTACTTAGAATAAAACCCAAATTTCTAATCATGTTTTAAAAAGCACCGCATGGTTTCTGCTCAGCCTTTCTTTGCAACTTCATTTTTCTGAATTCTATCCTTTGCTGTGTTCAACCTTCTGAGCATCTTTCATTTTCTTGAATACCCTGTCTCACACCTCAAGGCTTTTGCATGTCTGTTCCCTCTGCATGGGATGCTCTTACTCTGGTTCATTGAGCAGCCAGCTCCTCTTCTTTCTTTTGGTCAGCTTAAATATCACTTTTACCTACAAATCTTAACACTTAGGCCCCTTGGACATTCTTTCCTTCATCTGTTTGCTTACTTTTACAAAGCAATTATTTTATATTTTTGTAATTATTTTGTCAGCTTACTCTATTGTTTTCTTGCCTACTAGAATATAAGATCTAGGAGAGAACAGATCATGTCTTTATTAGTTTTCTATTGCTGCTGTTACATGCTCCTGCAAACTCTGCATGTTATAACAACACAAATTTATTGTCTAATAGTTCTGTATGTCAGAAAATCAGTGGATTCAGTTAATTTCCTTGCTCTGCCTCTCAAAAGCTGAGATTAAGGTGTCAGCAGAGCTTTCTGGATGCTCAGGGAGAGAATATGCTTTCAGAATATGGTTCCAGAATATGGTTCATTCAGGTTACTGGCAGAATTCAGTTCCTTTTGGTTGTAGGACTGAGTTCCTGTCAGCTGGGGTCCTTCTTTTCCTTTTTCAACATTAATCACTTTATTGTACATGGAAACCTGTGGTAGGCTGATTACACAATAATATAGCAAACAACCAGTGGTATTTTTCTGATATCAGAATAGTATATAAGACTGAAACATCACCAGAAGTACTTCAAAAACCCAACTGCATTCTGTGGTTCATGGCCCATTCCATTTTCAAAGCCAGCTACAACAGACTGAGCTCTTCTGATGCTTCAGATCTCTCCTCCCTTGTTTTGCACTCCATCTCTCTAACTTTAGTTGCGGGAGAGTCTCTGCTTTTAGGGGCTCATGTGATTAGATTGGATCCATCTGTATAACTCAGGATATTGTTTTTTATGGACTAATTTGTGTTCCCCCAAATTTCATAGGTTGAATCCCAAGCCTTCAGTGTTTCTGTGTTTGGAGATAGGGTCTTGAGGAAATCAAGTCCTGCCATAAATCTGGGACCTTACTTGATAGGACTGGAGTCCTTATGAGAGCAAGAAGAGATATCAAAGATCTCTCTTTATCTCTCTCTGTGCACACACAGAGAAGAGGCCATGTAAGGACACAGGGAGATGGCAGCCATCTACAACTCATGAAGAGAGGTCTCACCAGAAACCCACCCTGATGGCATCTTGATCTCAGACTTCCAGCCTCTAGAACTGTGAAAAAATAATTTCTGTTGTTTAAGCTACCAGGTCTGTGTATCTTGTTAATACATCCCAAACAGACTATTTCCATTTCTAGACCCTTAACCTTAATCACATCTGTAAAGTACCTTTTCCATGTAATATAACATACTCACATAGACAGGGATTAGATCATAGACATCTTTGATAGGTCACCAGTTAATCTGCCACATATCTGTCTTTTTGACTGTTTTATTACCAGGTCTAGCTCGTGTAGACATTAAGTAATTGAATAATAAATGATGTAATTGAAAATTGTTTTAAGAAAGCCAGCTGATTTAATCCCAGATACCACAAAGCCCCTCTCATCTGCTCCCTGTACTGATGCCTCATGTTGCTTCACCCTCTGGTATGCTCCTGAGCCCTGACCAGTGGATGGTTCAATTCTATTTATCAGAAAAATTAGGACAGTTGGAAAATGTTCTCAGTCTCTTGAGTTTACAATTGTTGAAGCAGGGATTCCATCAAGGGTATTTCTAGAACTATATTTCTTATATTGAAAGGCTACTAGAAACAATATTTATTTTGGGACTTCCCTGGTGGTATAGTGGATAAGACTCTGCCACGCAGAGGATGTGGGTTCAATCCCTGGTCTGGGAAGATTCCACATGTTGTGGAGCAACAAAGACCATGCATGGCAACTACTGAGCCTGGGCTCTAGTGCCTGCGTGCTGCAACTGAAGCCTGTGTGCCTGGAGCCCATGCTCGTCAACAAGACAAGCCACTGCAACGAGAAATCTGTGTACCGTAACTAGAGAGTAGATTCCACTCGCCACAGCTAGAGAAAGTCAGCTTGCTGCAATGAAGACCCAGTGCAATCAAAAATAAATAAATAAATTGAAAAAAAAGAAACCTTTATGTTTTGATTTTTAAAAAAAGCAAAACAGAAATCCACTTGTCTCCACTGTAAATTTTTTCTGCAATCTACTATCTCATTCTCTGTGCAGTTTAATTTTCTGAACATGACACAGAAAAACCACACCAAACCCCTAACTTCTTTGTTAACTTTTGTTTGAGAAAAATCATTTTACACATCCCTTTGTCTTGGCCCTCTGACTGGGTCTTCACATTTGTTCCCTCCTTTCCATCTTCGCTGCTGCAGCTGATGCCAATGTAGGGGTTAAACCCATGAACTGTGGAGACTGTAGCTTGTGCCAATCCTTTGGCATTTAAGTGTGTACCAGCAGCTGTGAGACAGTGAGTTTCCTCAAACTGTGATTTTCAACTTGCTCTCTTATTTAACTTTGTGTACATATCTCTTGGAATGGTACGGTGAATGGTAAAAAGCAAATGTTTTGCAATCATCAAACTTAAATTCAAATTATGGCTTTAAACATGAATACTGATATATCCTTTAAAGTGTGTGAGCCTTAATTTCCTTGTGTACTTCCCATATCAAGTACCAGGATAATGGTGCTTCCCTCCTTGTGCTCTCATAAGGATTAATTCATGTAATTGCTGCTCAATAAACTCAGAAATAATGTAGGAATAGAAAATTTTCTATATACTTTATATCTTTAGATTCCACAAACACACATACACTCACAGCCTTACATTAAGTTGGAGTCAACAGAGGTTATCGTTTGATTTGGTCATGGGGAAAGAGGTTTGCTGATGATAAGAATCAGAAAGATGAGGTAGCTAAAATGAGTAAGAGAGGGAAAGGAATTTGTACAAATTGTTGGGTCCAGAGGTCCAGAGGGACTGAGGGCAGATCCTAGGAAAGATTTTAAATAGCTTGTCTCTTACTGTGAGAAGGGGGCCCCCAAATTTAAATTGGACCTGACTCATTCTTGGCATTTCCATACAATAGATCGATTTTAGAAAAATAAATAATGTAGGGTGGGGTGGGAGGAGGTGGAAAACAAAAGAGAGATTTTTAAAAGTATTTTTTGCAGTTTTTTTCCCCATACCTTCCCATACTCCTATAATTTTCATCCTGGAAGCTCTCAGCTTTTCAGCTCATCTTGTCTCATAGCTACATTTTGTAAGGCAATACAAATTTCTGAGATACTCTTGATCCCACACTAAAAGAAAAATATGCAATATTAGCCACAAAAAGAAAGAAATAATGCCATTTGCAGCAACATGGATGGACCTAGAGATTATCATACTAAGATAGTAAGGCAGAGAAAGACAAATATCTTATGATATCACTTATTGTGCAAGGACATCCAACCAGTCCATTCTGAAGGAGATCAGCCCTGGGATTTCTTTGGAAGGAATGATGCTAAAGCTGAAACTCCAGTACTTTGGCCACCTCATGCGAAGAGTTGACTCATTGGAAAAGACCCTGATGCTCGGAGGGATTGGGGGCAGGAGGAGAAGGGGACGACAGAGGATGAGATGGCTGGATGGCATCACTGACTCGATGGACGTGAGTCTGGGTGGACTCTGGGAATTGGTGATGGACAGGGAGGCCTGGCGTGCTGCAATTCATGGGGTCGCAGAGAGTCGGACACGACTGAGTGACTGAATTGAACTGAACTGATTGTGGAGTCCAAAAAGAATACAAACGAACTTATTTACAAAACAGAAATAGATGCAAAGATACATAAAACAAACTTATGGTTAGGAACAGGAAAGAAGGGAGGAGGGATAAAGTAGGAATTTGGGATTAGCAGATGTACACCACCATATATAAGATAAATAAACAACGAGGTCTTACTGTATAGCACAAGGAACTATATTTAACATCTTTAAAAATAAAAAAAAAAAGTGTTGAGATGTCCTTGTCATCAGGCCTCCCTACAAAGGCACAGTGGCAGCCAGCACCCCTGGTAACAGGTACTCAGAGGAGCCCTTCCATCACAGACACTAACAGACTCCGACCTTGGGCTCCCCAAGGAGGTTTTCAGTCGTCACCAGCAGAGAAAGCTGAGTGAGGCTGTAAGGAACTGGCGAGTTAAAGATGTCTGTTTTTCTCCAAACAGGTTTCTGGTAATGGAGGAGGAGGTTATGCCTTTTGAATAACAAGGCCTGCTGAGAGTGAGACTAATGCTGAGTCAGGGAGGTGAGGGAATCTGTGCTTTCAGAGAAAATGAGTAGAAACCCTGGCAGCTAAGATGCACTAACATGTTCTTTTGTTTTTCAAAAATAGGCTCGTGTCTGAGCTGGAGATCAACACCACAGGAATCAAAGTCCGCTGCTGACAGATAAGTATGTTCAGAAGAACAATGGCTTGTTGAAAGTTTTGATGAGGAAAAAATAGAGATTATCTTTTCAAAATAAACAAAGAGAAATATGTAGTTTGATTATTTTTCCTAGACTGAAAGAGCCTTGAGAACTAAAATTATTCCTACATAAGATCTTACCCCGTGTAGAATTTGGATGCTATTGCAATATATGTAATTGCTTGTTTAAATTTGAATGTATTTGTTTTTAGGGATCTTTATAAGAAGATAATGATTTCTAGTACCAGGATCAGGCCTCTCGTGTTCCTCCTCTTCTCAGAACTCACATTTTCAGTGATGCTGCTGCTGCTGCTGCTGCTAAGTCGCTTCAGTCGTGTCCAACTCTGTGCGACCCCATAGACGGCAGCCCACCAGGCTTCCCCGTCCTTGGGATTCCCCAGGCAAGAACACCGGAGTGGGTTGCCATTTCCTTCTCCAATGCATGAAAGTGAAAAGTAAAAGTGAAGTCGCTCAGTTGTGTCTGACTCTTAGCGACCCCATGGACTGCAGCCCACCAGGCTCCTCCGTCTATGGAATTGTCCAGGCAAGAGTATTGGAGTGGGTTGACATTGCCTTCTCCGTCAGTGATGCTAATACTTGTAAATTCTTTTAATTTATATCTTCTTAGGCAAGTGGGGGAATTTTACCAGTGTAACTATTAGGGCACTAAGCAGGTTAAAGGGAAATTCATCTTGATTCTAGAAAGAAGATCTAGATAAAAAGGTTAAAATTAAAACTTTGTTAATTGTTTAAAGAAAAAATTAAAATTTAAGAGTCATTGATACTGAGGATTAACCTTAAGCCATCCCTCTTGCTTGCCATCTACATGCCTCTCATGTGAATCAGTTGCTACAAGAGCAGGTGGAT
Organism: Bos mutus; assembly: GCF_027580195.1. NCBI lineage: Eukaryota > Metazoa > Chordata > Mammalia > Artiodactyla > Bovidae > Bos > Bos mutus. Next base: position 66,658,496 of record NC_091618.1, read on the forward strand.
TTGAACCATCTAAGTCATGGGCTGGATTCTTTCCTAGCACAAAAAAATAGAAATATCAATAAAAGCCTAAAGTTCAAGTTCCAATATTTTCTTCCTGGTCTGCTTCTTGTTTTACTTTTAATGATCTTGGATGGGCACCTGAAAGCCCAGACACTTGGGGACTGATCATGTGCAGTAGTATCTCTCCACTGGCTCCAGAATCTCTGCTGTTCTCTCTGAACTTCACTCCTAGGACCACCTGGGCTTCTTGGCTGCCACCCATTTGAACTTACCTCCACTTCCCTGGTGATTCAGATGGTAAAGAATCCACCTGAAATGTGGGAGACCTGGGTTTGATTCCTGGGTTGGGAAGATCCTCTGGAGGAGGGCATGGCAACCCACTCCAATATTCTTGCCTGGAGAATCCCCAAGGTCAGAGGAGCCTGCTGGGCTACAGTCCATGGGGGTCACAAAGAGTTGGACATGACTGAGTGACTAAGCACACATACATACTACTTTAGAATGGCCTCTTTCAAATATGGGAATCTGGCTACTGGATTTCTTCCTGGTTTGCACTCCAGTTAATTCCTGGACCAACTCTTGGCTCTGGTGACTATGTTCTACCACATATGTGGATTAAAGGCATGAACACTGTAGATGCCTCACTCTACCCTGTGGCATACCCTAGCATGGAGTCCCTTCCTAGTCCTTTTAAGAAGGGAAACCATAGAGAGAATGAGTAATGAAGTGGTTAACAATGATACTGAAACATCAGCCTCTGTGCAGTGGTAAATCAAATCTTGGAGACAGGATTTCGAGTGAAGTAGAAAAGAATAGCTTTATTGCTTTGCCACTCAGAAACTGTGTCCCAACCTGGGAGGATTTGGTGATGAATTTTATATCACTGGTTCAGAGGTGGGCTTGCTGATAAGGATTAGGGTGTGTAAAGGGCCTGTTCTCTTTTAATCTGACCTCAGGTGGTCTCCTAATGAACTTCTCTTGTTCCTTTAATCCGGCTGCAGGTGGTCTCTTGATGAGCTTCTAAAGATTATCAAACTATAATTTTCCCTGGAATGAAGAAGGCTAACATCTTTCATTTTGGGGGGATTTTAGTTCTGTAAAGAGCTCAAAGATATTATTATGTGTCCCTTGATGCTGAACCAGGACCTTGCCCCAAGGTTACACAATTGTTTCTTGGCTGCTCCTTCCTTGTCTCTGCATCCCTTCCCTTCCCTGATTAGCAACTGTTTGAAAGGCTTCCAAGCCCAGGAGTCCCACAGGGCCCTGCTTGGTTTCACCAATATTCAAGGAACTCCTAACCTAAGAATGTATGAAGCCTTTAGTTTTCATCTTTTGTTTTTCTTTTAGGAGATATAAGTTCAAACATATGTATCAGCAGAGGAAAATTGCCAGAAAAGAAGAGAAAAGACTGTGTCACCCTGATGACTTCCCAATTTGATATTTTATAGTGCACAATGAAGCAGAGTCACAGTATAAGTCATGTTGAGGCCCCATACAAAGTTGATTACATATATATTTCATAAGAACTTGAAAAAATGCTGGGGTCCAAAAGCCTGGCCTCTTATCTCAATTGGAGACAACTTTAAAGGGCCGTCCCAACTGCAGCTCTGTTGTTGGCTTTGGGGATGGAAGATGAGTGATGGGGATGCAATTAGATTGGTATCTATAGGGCTTTTTACTCTATTTTAAATATTCTATTCCTTAAGCAAAGTGGCTAGATGTTCATTATATTACATGTTACCTTGTTACCTGAAAACTGGGTACAACTCTTGGTGGGTTATGAGCCAAAAGACACAGCCAAGTCAAAGAGTGAGAAGCCAGAAGGATTTTGTTATTTGAAACAAGAAAAGAGAACACTGAAGATATTTTCCAAAGTAGTATCTCTCTGAAGAGCAAAATTGGGGAAGTTTTAAGTTAAGAGTTCATGCATATTCATGAGGGGCAGGTATAGTCATCTAGGAAGAGTGAGACTTACCTGTGCTTGCATGGTGAAGAGGTAATGTCAGCACAGAATTGGGACCAAAGTCACTTCAGATTGACAGAATCCAGGCTCTAGTTAATTAAGTCACAAGGACCAGCAAAGATCAGCATCATCAATTTTGGCTTCAGTTACTCTGGTGGTTGAATACTCAAGAAGATCCAAACTCTACAACAGGGGTCCCCAACCTCCTCCTGGCCGCATAACAGGAAATGAGCTGTGGGCACTTGAGTGAAGGTTCGTCTGCCACTCCCTGTCACTCCCCATGCCTTGTATTACTGCCTGAACAATCACTCACATTGCCGCCTGAAACACCGCTACTCTCTGCCCCTCCAATGGAAAAATTGTCTTCTAAGTAACTGATCCCTGGTGCCAAAAAGGTTGGGCCTGCTGCTCTACAAAATAGCTCAAGAATGTGCAACAGACTAACCTTTACCTTTGAAACAGAACTGAGAGTCTTTATGACTGATTTATTATTTCTGTTAGGGTTGCATTTTTTTTTTAATTTTATTTTATTTTTAAACTTTACAATATTGTATTAGTTTTGCCAAATATCAAATAGGGTTGCATATTTTCCCTGGCAATAGCTGTTCTTACATTCTTATGTTCCCCTAAAGTCATTAAATACAGAGACTTGTTCTTCTGTATGGGTGAACATTATGGCCAGGCTTGGATTACCAAGTGGTTTCTCTTATGTCAGGAAAGCTATATCTGGTCCTCTTCCTTTGCCTATACAATCTTTGTGTGTTTCTGAAATATTTAATGATATTAAATTAATTAATATTTAATTAATTAAATTAATTAATGAATTAATAATTTAAAAATGAACTGATATCAAGAGCTTGCAATTTACAGTCAAAATAGATCTAAGCCCAGATTCTATCTCTCCATCTCATTTACTTGATAAATCATACCTTACCGAAACTCAGTTTCCTTTCCAATCATTAAGAGTATGGATCTTATTATGCTTATTTACAGTGCCTACCTTGGTATCTAGCTTTTTAAAGATGCTCAATATATGTTAAGTTAAACATAAAGGTTTGGGAAAGAGATCAGTTGACTGCAGTGTGGAGATGATGGGTCTGCAATTTAAACCAGAAAAGTCCACTCATTGAGTGATGAAAGCCCTGTAATATTCATCTGAAAACTTCAGTGAAGAGCAATAACTATGTGAATTGTAACTCAAAGGGTGAGAATAGGAGTCATGGTCTCCTTTGGAAATGCTTTTTAGTGAAACATGTGGCTAGGAAAAATTCAAATTGCAGTTAGGATGAGATGACAGGAGAACGGGGCTTCCCAGGTGGAGCTAGTGGTAAAGAACCGACCTGCCAATGCAAGAGAGGTAGGAAGAGATGTGGGTTTGATCTCTGGGTAGGGAGGACACCTTGGAGCTCATGGCAACCCACTCCAGTGTTCCTGCCTGGAGAATCCCATGGACAGAGCCTGGAGGGCTACACTTCATAGTGTCTCAGAGTCAGACACAATTGCTGCAAGTTAGTATGCACACATGCAGGGCAGCAGAATATCTGTATAAAGCCATGGGCTTTCAGGAGTTGAATTTGCAACTTAAAAGTCTCTGCAGCAAGCTGGAGTTGGTTGAGAGAAAAATAGCCTGTGGAATGTAGATAAGAACAGGCTTGCAGATCCCTGGTAAGGGCAGGAGGTTGCACACGGAAGACAAATTTGAAGGACCAGGAGGACAGAAATAAAGAGTAGAAGGAAGGTTTAAGGATGTCTTAGTGTTGAGGAATTAGGAGGATCTGCACAGATCTGACTGGGAAGAGGTATTGGCCTTTGCACCCTTTTTCTCCAGAGTCTGATCTGGAAATGTTCTTTCTTGACTCTTTTTTGTCCCTGATAGGAAAATGCAAACATTCTAAGTTAAAAAACCTTAGTGCCATTAGACACTTTCTACTCTAATATTCAATGACACTAAAGAAGAGGAAGAAAACCTATCCTGTCAAATATCCTTCAGGATACTGGCATGACATCATTTTACCTAACAGAGATCTCTTTAAACTAGATACGGAGATTCTCAACCTTGGCTACACATTAGAATCACTTGGGTGCTTAAAAAAATTTCCATGCCTAGGCCCTCACCCTCAGAAATTCTCAAACACCAAACACTGGGGATGGAGCCCAGGCACGTTAAATTTTAAGAGCTTTGCAGGTGATTCTAATTTGCAGCCAAAATAGGTCTAGAATTTCTCAAATCATAGTCCATATACAAACAGCTTTCCAGGCCTGATCCTCAAACCATCAAATCAAAATCTTGGAATTCGGTGGCTGAATCTTGGAATCATAGTGTTCTTATACGCTCTGCAATTGATGCTTATGGAAAATTATGGACAGGTATGGGAACCACTGCTTTCACACTAAAGCATTTAGTTAATTCAGAAGAAAATACATCATTCCTAACCCTTTAAAAGTTTAGATGGATTTTCCAAGAGGGATCAGAACAAAGCCCAGCATCATTTTAGTTTGAATTTCATTCATCAAATTTCATGAGTTGAATAAATTCCTTTCAGAATTAGCATAGTCAGCACAATCTTCAGCCAAACTGAACGGTGTTCCTTGGGGAATCAGTTTTCAAAGATCCTTGAGCTTGGCTACAATAAAGGACTCTGGCTCCAACTGGCATCTTGTTCTCTGATTTCTTTCCTCAAGCAAACATTTGATGTCACGCTGAGCTTTCACTGCTGATCACAAAAAAATCCACTTTGTTGCTCAGCTGCCTAATTGAGTGTCTTTTCTCATGAGATGATCTGCTGCCTCCTGAAGGGTAAGACTTCTGAAACCCACACAGGCTAAGAGCAATAACCTTTTGCTTGCTGCTAAGTCACTTCAGTCGTGTCCGACTCTGTGTGACCCCATAGACAGCAGCTCACCAGGCTCTGCCATCTCTGGGATTCTCTAGGCAAGAACACTGAAGTGGGTTGCCATTTCCTTCTCCATTGCATGAAAGTGAAAAGTCAAAGTGCAGTCGCTCAGTCGCGTCCGACTTGTAGTGACCCCATGGACTGCAGCCTACCAGGCTCCTCCATCCATGGGATTTTCTAGGCAAGAGTACTGGAGTGGCTTGCCATTGCCTTCTCCGCACCTTTTGCTTAGGAGTCCTTAAAATTTAAGTTCGACTAGCAAGACATGGGGAGAAGGCAATGGCAACCCACTCCAGTACTCTTGCCTGGAAAATCCCACATATGGAGGAGACTGGTAGGCTGTAGGCCATGGGGTCGCTGAGAGTCGGACACGACTGAGTGACTTCACTTTCACTTTTCACTTCCATGCATTGGAGAAGGAAATGGCAACCCACTCCAGTGTTATTGCCTGGAGATTCCCAGGGATGGGGGAGCCTGGTGGGCTGCATTCTATGGGGTCGCACAGAGTTGGACATGACTGAAGCGACTTAGAAGCAGCAGCAGCAGCAGCAAGACATGACTTGTCTACACTAAAATAATACACTTCAGCAATAAGTATTAATTTAACAGTAGAATTGTTGAAACACCTTCAATAATTTTTTTAACTTTACAACAGTTCATACAGTTTAGCAAGTTCTAATTATCTTTCTATTTGGCAAATGAAGAACACGAAGTTCAGAGCTGTAAACTAACAACTACATAAACTCAGAGACATACTTGTGTAGTTGAGACTTGAACCCACTTCATCCTGAAACCAAGCCTGGGCTCTTTCTGAAACAGCACACTGCTCTGTGCAATTTAGTGAGGATTAGTTCATGAAACTCACTTGCTGGGTTTCTTTGCATTTATAAATCCTCATGGAGTTTCAGTTATCTTGTCTATAAAAATGTGAATGTATGTCTAGACAGAGGATTAGAAACTGAAAACTCACATCCAAATCAAGGACTAGTTTTATTTGGAAAAGTCAGGTTATGTATGCAGTTAGAAAGTGTGTGGTAATCAGTACTGCTGCTGCTGCTGCTAAGTCACTTCAGTAGTGTCCGACTCTGTGCAAATCAGTACTAGTATTAACCAAATATCTCCATTTGTCTTCCTCAGGCATATAATTAAATTAATTGTATTTGTGTGAGTTGCTTTGACCAATTAAACACACAGCAAAGATTTGAGAGCCAGTGCACAATTAGACACATTCTTGTTTTTCATGACAAGTGACAGTGTTTGGGGTGGTTGCTGCTTTGTCAGTCTGGACCCAGGAGTGAAGGATGTGGAACAGATCCTGCAGCCGATCCACAGCAGACATGTAGTCTTAGCAGAAAATAGTCTTATATTGTTATAAATTTCTAAAATGGTGGTGGGTGGTTGTTACAGCAGCATAACATTGCCTATCCTGGCTGTTATAGAAGTTAGTGCTGGTAGTGAGCTCTACATTACAACGCATCCATCTGTCCTTTGCATGGATAAGTGATTTCACTGACAAAACAGCTGGTCGAGTGGGCACACGAGCCTGGCAGGGCTTAGAGCTCATGATCTGAAAGTCCTCCTGTAAAAAATTCCTCCTCCCTGTCAAAAATTGCTTGTTGCAGTTAAAACAAGTTTGCATTTACCTCATCCTCAGTGTCGATAAACTTCCCACTGATTTTCAGAGATCTGAAGACTAACTTTCCTCAGAATTTCTTTGGAGGCCAAGTTATAGACTCAATCTGTACCCATCAAAACCAATCCATATATAACATCATAATTTTATCAGTTTTTAAAAATTATTTTCACTTAAATGCTTTGCCAAATAACATACCTCTATGAATGAATTTTTTCTATATACTAATAACTTTGTTTATATCTCTATTGTAGCACTTAACCCAATGTGTCTACATTAGAATCAGTTTTCTTTTACATTAACTTGTCAATGCTTTGAAAGATTATGTCTAAATATACTTTTGTACATATACAGATAACTTATTCAACTAACAGGTTGGATTTAGAATATTTAACTAAAATTAACAAATTTAAGTTGGTATATTTAAACTTAATTCAAATTAAAAGTCATTCATTCCATTTTTTTCAATGATTCAAAAATAGTACCAAGTAAATCATTACTTTAAAGTGTGCACTCTGAATTTCCAGCAATGACTTTTACATCCCATCTGAGTTGTGGAGAGTATATATTAAAGCTATTTCAAACAACAAAAATGTACTTTACTCAGAAAGAAATTTGTTTACATTGGTTCTTCCTGACTTGTAGTTTAAATGAACTTGACTGAAATCAAAATCGGTCACCACATATCTTTAAATCAATGAATAAAATACTGGATATGATTAAAATTATTTTTGTTTTTTGTCTCTGATTTCTCTGAAAACTTGTCAACCTCTATTTTTCTTTTACTATTTATATAATAAATAAAAAAACTAATTTATTCAATAACATCAATTTGTGGGACTTGATTCCCTGTAACCCATATTTCAACCAGTCCATCCTAAAGGAAATCAGTCCTGAATATTCTTTGGAAGAAATGTTGCTGAAGCTGAAACTCCAATACTTTGGCCATCTGATGCAAAGAACTGACTCATTTGAAAAGACCCTGCTGCTGGGAAAGACTGAAGGCAGGAGAAGAAGGGGATGGCCGAGGATGAGATGGTTGGATGGCATCACTGACTCAATGCACATGAGTTTGAGTAAGCTCCGAGAGTTGGTGATGGACAAGGAAGCCTGGTGTGCTACAGTCCATGGGGTTGCAAAGAGTCGGACATGACTGAGTGACTGAACTGAGCTGAACTGAACCCACATTTCTAAATAAAGGCAACTCAGACTTAATCTACTAAGTCTTTATTTTTAATCTTTATGTTTTTCTTGGGTGAGATTCTATAACACATAGCCACACAATCTTTAAGTATTGAAAATACATAAACACTGAAATAACTTGAGCATTTCTTGCTAACTCAAGATGAAAAGCTCATTTTCATACTCCACAGAGCTACAAGGCAGGAACTATTGAGATACATGTAGCAATTAGCGAGGTATGTGCAGATCTGCTTGCCCTAATTCTAAATGATCCCAAATTGTGGTGTGTTTGTATGTCTTTTACTAGATTCATTGTATTCTACTGTCAGCATTGTATCCACATGCTATCAGTTCCTCCACATTTTAGTCATAGCCTAAAGTCAGTAAAATCAGCTGAGCTATTCCAAATCCTGAAAGATGATGCTGTGAAAGTGATGCACTCAATATGCCAACAAATTTGGAAAACTCAGCAGTGGCCACAGGACTGGAAAAGGTCAGTTTTCATTCCAATCCCAAAGAAAGGCAATGCCAAAGAATGCTCAAACTACTGCACAATTGCACTCATCTCACACGCTAGTAAAGTAATGCTCAAAATTCTCCAAGCCAGGCTTCAGCAATATGTGAACTGTGAACTTGCTGATGTTCAAGCTGGTTTTAGAAAAGGCAGAGGAACCAGAGATCAAATTGCCAACATCTGCTGGATCATGGAAAGAGCAAGAGAGTTCCAGAAAAGCATCTATTTCTGCTTTATTGACTATGCCAAAGCCTTTGACTGTGTGGATCACAATAAACTGTGGAAAATTCTGAAAGAAATAGGAATACCAGACCACCTGACCTGCCTCTTGAAAAATCTGTATGCAGGTCAGGAAGCAATAGTTAGAACTGGACATGGAACAACAGACTGGTTCCAAATAGGAAAAGGAGTACGTCAAGGCTGTATATTGTCACCCTGCTTATTTAACTTATATGCAGAGTACATCATGAGAAACGCTGGGCTGGAAGAAGCACAAGCTGGAATCAAGATTGCCGGGAGAAATATCAATAACCTCAGATATGCAGATGACACCACCCTTATGGCAGAAAGTGAAGAGGAACTCAAAAGCCTCTTGATGAAAGTGAAAGTGGAGAGTGAAAAAGTTGGCTTAAAGCTCAACATTCAGAAAACGAAGATCATGGCATCCAGTCCCATCACTTCATGGGAAATAGATGGGGAAACAGTGCAAACAGTGGCAGACTTTATTTTTCCGGGCTCCAAAATCACTACAGATGGTGACTGCAGTCATGAAATTAAAAGACGCTTACTCCTTGGAAGGAAAGTTATGACCAACCTAGATAGCATATTCAAAAGCAGAGACATTACCCTGCCAACAAAGGTTCGTCTGGTCAAGGCTATGGTTTTTCCAGTGGTCATGTATGGATGTGAGAGTTGGACTGTGAAGAAGGCTGAGCGCCGAAGAATTGATGCTTTTGAACTGTGGTGTTGGAGAAAACTCTTGAGAGTCCCTTGGACTGCAAGGAGATCCAGCCAGTCCATGCTGAAGGAGATCAGCCCTGGGATTTCTTTGGAAGGAATGATGCTAAAGCTGAAACTCTCGTACTTTGGCCACTTCATGCGAAGAGTTGACTCATTGGAAAAGACTCTGATGCTGGGAGGGATTGGGGGCAAGAGGATAAGAGGACGACAGAGGATGAGACGGCTGGATGGCATCACTGACTCGATGGACGTGAGTCTGAGTGAACTCCGGGAGTTGGTGATGGACAGGGAGGCCTGGCATGCTGCGATTCATGGGGTCGCAAAGAGTCGGACACGACTGAGCGACTGATCTGATCTGATCTGAAAATCAGTATATTTACTGTGGAGAAAAAAGTTAGAGCTAAGTGAGAAAGTACTGAAAGCAATTTTCTCAAAAACCCTGGCTCATTACTTATTTGCTAGATTGTTGAAGAAACATGAAGTGTGATATTATTTAATTAGTTTAGGGTAGCTTTTTGTTGTGGTTGTTCTTATAGAGGTTGGTTAACTTTTTTTAAATATGGCAAAATATACTGAACATAAATGGGCTTCCCTTGTGGCTCAGTTAGTAAAGAAACTGCCTGCAGTGTGGATAGACCTGTGTTCGATTCCTGGGTTGGGAAGATCTCTTGGGGGAGGGCATGGCAACCTTCTCTAGTATTCTTGCTTGAAGAATCCTCATGGACAGAAGAGGCTGGTGGGCTATAGTCCATGGGTGACTAAGGGTTGGACACAACTGAGTGACTAAGCACCAAATATAGAACTTAGTATTCAAACTGCTTTTGAGTGTGGCATTAGTACATTCATATTATTGCCAACCATCACCACTATTCATCTCCATGACTTTTCTGTTGAGGTCCTTTAATGGACTGGAACCTGGTGGTCCAGATTGACTAATAAGAAAGTAAAGGAGAGAGAAAGAGGCTGATATTCCTTGGTTTACACAGAAAGCCAATAAAGCCCCTGCACGGGGCTCACTCTGTTCACGAAGGCCTCAGGTGCCTTCTTGAGAGGGTCTTAGAAGCCAGGGCAGGAAAGTGAACTCAGAGAGCCTCTGTGCTCCAGGGCATGAGCCAGAAAAAGAGGGGGGGGGGAGGGGAGAGAGAGAGAGAGAGAGACACGGAGACCAGAGCTCTGATGGAGCAAAGGTGTTTTAATCAACATGGTGTGGGCATATACACTGTCTTACAAGGTAGTTATCCTCAGCAAAGATAAAGATTAAAATTCCAGACTTACAAAACATAGGCGATCCATATTAAAGAGACAGAGAGTTGTAAACAATCACTTTTACTGTATGGTTCACAAGAAGGAAGAGGGTACTTATCACTGTATAGAAAAACTAAGGAAGGAAATGCCTGGATTCTTCAGCCCCCTGGAGAGGCTTGCTTCTCTTCTTAATTCCTGAATATTCAGGAATTAATAAGGAACAGAGGATTCCTGACAGATCCAAAACAGCACACAGGAAGCCTCCTGTTAAATGCTTCCTGCCACTTTTTCATCATCCCAAACTTAAACTCTATATACATTAAACAGGGACTCCCCACTACCTCCTCCCCTTGTTGTTGTTGTTGTTCAGTTGCTAAGTTGTGTCCAACTCTTTGTGATCCCATGGACTGCAGGATGCCAGGCTTCCCTGTCCTCCACTCTCTCCCGGAGTTTGCTCAAGTTCATGTCCACTGAGTTGGTGATGCTGTCTAATCTCATCCTCTGCCACCCTCATCTCCTTTTCCCTTCAATCCTTCCCAGTGTCCCCTTTCCCTTAGTTTCTTGTAATTATTATTCCACTTTCTGTCTCTATGAATTTGATTATTCCAGATGCCTCATATGGGTGATGGAGAAGGCAATGGCACCCCACTCCAGTACTCTTGCCTGGAAAATCCCATGGATGGAGGAGCCTGGTAGGCTGCAGTCCCTGGGGTCACAAAGGTTGGACACGACTGAGTGACTTCACTTTCACTTTTCACTTTCAAGCACTGGAGAAGGAAATGGCAACCCACTCCAGTGTTCTTGCCTGGAGAATCCCAGGGACGGGGGAGCCTGGTGGGCTGTCGTCTATGGGGTCGCACAGAGTCGGACACGACTGAAGCAACTTAGCAGCAGCAGCAGGATATGAGTGAGAGCAATATGTTAATTTCTCCTAGCATAATGTTTTCAAGGTTCATCCATATTGCAGAGTGTAATCTTATTCCTTTCTAAAGATTAAATAGTGTTGCATTGTATATGTGTGCCACCTTTGCTTACCCATTTATCCATCAATGAGCATTTGGGTTGTTTCCACCTTTTGGGCCATTGTGAATAATGATACTATTAACATTGTGATAGAAATATCTGTTTGAGTCCCTGCTTTCAGATATTTTGAGTATATTCCCCATAGTGGAATTTCTAAATCATATAATTCTGTATTCAAGTTTATGAGGAAATGCAAGTTCTTTCCACAGCTGCTGCATTATTTTACATTCTCACCAAAAATGTATAAGGCTTCTAATTTCTTCACATCCTCATCAACACTTGTTATTTAAAAATTTAATAATAGCTATCTTAATGGGTGTGAAGTAATGCTTTAGATGAGTTTTAAATAATACATTTTAAAATGTTAACTAATTGGGCTAAGAATTATGAGGATATGCAGCATTTGAACAATATTTAAGTGTACCCATCCCCAGGTAAAAGTTCCCAGATATAAAATTAAACTAAGATACACTCATTAACTGAATAAGTATTATACCACTCACTGTGTTGAGAACCATACTAGGCATGAGAGTGTTGTCAGGGTCCATGACAAGTTTAATGTACTTGGGAAATTAGGTTAAATGTCTCTTTAGCAACAGCTGTAACAAGAACAACTTGTCTGTTGAGATGTAAAGGCAATAATATTATCTTACATTTTGTTGTTCATTTCAGAGCTTGTAAGCTATTTTGACATATATATCATATTTGATAGAGTCTTTGTCCTTAAAAGTAAAACAGTGATAATCCCTCCTCTAGAGGTCAGAGTGTAAAACTAAAGTGTATATTGACTGTTATCTGATGGCTTCTTCAGACCCTTAAACATCCTTTGAGCTCTAGAACTTTTGATTACAGTCTGGTTATGTTCTTCAGATTTGAATGCACTTCAGATGTAATATCTTAAATCTTCACTCCTCATATGCCATCTCTCTTCCTTAATAGTTTGCATCTCTTTTAAGGCCATAAATATTGTGGTGAGAAGAAATATAGGTTGGCCCATGGCCTGACATTAATTAATCATGTACTATCCTTTTGGGCCAGTATGTCACTGCAGCATCTTTCTTAATATACACTCTTAACAGCCACTAGCAATTATTTCTATTCGGTTCTCAAAGCTACCTACCAGCCTCCCTTTATTGATATAATGATCTAACATTACAGATGGAGAAACTGAGACTCTGAAAGTTGATTTGTACATTAGTGCTCCTATTATTAGTCTTTTATTAAAGGGTGAGGGATCTAGGCTCAGATAGACTTGGATACTTGGCTGAGATTCTGGGATTCCTGAATCATAAGTCAGTTATATTCCTAGTGGGTATGAATGTGTGCTCAGTCATTCAGTCATGTATGATGCTTTGAAACTCCATGGACTGTAGCCCGCTGGGTTCCTCTGTTCATGGAATTTTCCAGGCAAGAATGCTGGAGTGGGTTGCTATTTCCTATTCCAGGTGATCTTCCCCACCCAGGGATGGAACTTGCATCTCTTCCATCTCTTGCATTGGCAGGCAGATTCTTTAACACTGCGTCCACCTTGGAAGCCTGATTTTCCTACTACCATTGGAAATTACTGACAAAGATGGAGTTTACCTTTCCTTTTGATCCATGATTAAAAGCAATAAAATATATACCAGAACCGTTTTCTTCTTCCTGCTGTAAGCCAAATATCTTTACTAAGACACTAAAGTTTAGGACAAAAGTTCTGACTATAAATTTACATTTTCTTTTTTGCTGAATTAATATTTGTTCAGTACAAGTTTATCTTGAGATTTTTCTGCTAATATTGTGATTTTAAGCCTTACTGAATTCTTGTGTAATTTTTAATTCAACAAAATAAAAAGGATAAATACATCTGAGAATCAAAGCTCCAAAATGTGATCTTCCATAAGTTAAAAATATTGCAGCCTGGCCATGTCTTCTGAACTTCAAATATTTATCTTAGGAGCAATCTTTCTTTGCCTGGCAATACCGGGCCAAACTTTAATTTGGCAGGCAACCAAACCCTCCCAGGTGACTTCGGTCCCTGAGTGACTGACTGCCTTTAAATGGCTCATGTTTTATTAGAGTGTGTGATTAAAACATGAAGACAAGTAGTAAAATCATGGCCAGGCAGACCATCTGAATATATGGTGCAGTCTCAAGAGAGGATTGATTTGGGTTCTATTAAAGTGAAATTATGCTGGATCATAATGTAGAGAAGTTGTGCCATGAGGCTTGTCACAGAGTATTTCCATATGGATGGCACCACCATGTACACAAGTGATCACAATGGCAGATTCATATATAATACCAGACCATCACCTAGAGAGGTTGCTCCCATCTATGGAGCTAACTTCCACTCAGACTTTATTTTTAAAAAATATTTTAATTTTTTAAATTATGAAAGTATGATAACATTTACAAGAGACATGGAAAATACATCAGTTCAGTCACTCAGTCGTGTCCGACTCTTTGCAACCCCATGAATAGTAGCACAGCAGGCCTCCCTGTCCATCACCATCTCCCAGAGTTCATTCAAACTCATTTCCACTGAGTCGGTGATGCCATCCAGCCATCTCATCCTCTGTCGTCCCCTTCTCCTCCTGCCCCCAATCCCTCCCAGCATCAGAGTCTTTTCCAATGAATCAACTCTTCGCATGAGGTGACCAAAGTACTGGAGTTTCAGCTTTAGCATCATTCCTTCCAAAGAACACCCAGGACTGATCTCCTTTAGGATGGACTGGTTGGATCTCCTTGCAGTCCAAGGGACTCTCAAGAGTCTTCTCCAACACCACAGTTCAAAAACATCAATTCTTCGGTGCTCAGCTTTCTTCACAGTCCAACTCTCACATCCATACATGAGCACTGGAAAAACCATAGCCTTGACTAGACAGACCTTTGTTGGATATGTATAGTTCCACTATATATTACAGTTATTTTTTAGGTAGATAAATTAAGATTTTTATTTGGAGTTTTGATATCAAACTTGCAAAAATTAATAAAATGAATATACAGAGAAGTAGAAGGATATAGTAGATCTGAAAAGCACTTTGAATAAATTCAACATAATTAAGATTTACACAATTTTCACACAACAGTAAGATACAAATTCTATTTAAGTTCCCATAGATTATAAACTAGAAGACACTGGAAGGTATCCGGGGACATAAAGTGCAAAAATTTCATGGTCTAAAGGTATTGAAACCATACAGAGTCTGTTCTGTTCTCCTATCACTGTGGAATTATGCTAGAAATCAATATAAAGAGATATTTGAAAGTAATCTACTTATTTTCCACTCAGCCTTTAATAAGCAACATTTGTCTTTATCTATAGTCTTCTTACCTGGTGGCTCAGATGGTAAAGTGTCTGCCTACAATGTGGGAGACCCGGGTTCAATCCCTGGGTTGTGAAGATCCCCTGGAGAAGGAAATGGCAACCTGCTCCAGTATTCTTGCCTGGAAAATCCCATGGGCGGAGGATCCTGGTAGGCTACAGTTCATGGGGTCACAGAGAGTTGGACATGACTGATCGACTTCACTTTCATAGTCTTCTTTGGCCCCCATGCTGGGTGCAGAGTTGTTCTCCATTCTCACATTGTGTTCTGTGAGTATCTTTGCCATGACTCTTATCATGCTTGGTGTAAATGTTAACTTTCCTGCTTGTCACATCTAGGAGATTATGAGTTCCTTAAGAATGGGGAATAATTTTCATGTGCTTTTATATTTTGAGTGCCTAATGTAATAGAAAGTCATCAATAAATATTTGCTGCATGAATGAGGATGACTTGGGGGAAAAACTCCATAGGCTTATTTCTTAGTTGGTCTTTTATCTGTGCCTATCTCTGTCATGGTACTAGAGTATGTCTTTGTTTAATAACTTACTTGTCACTGTGATATATTGTAAATAACTTTGGGACAGGAACTGTAAGATTCTCATTCAGGTGCCCCTGGTTTTTCACCATATTAAGGACCCAGCATGTGTTTGTTAAGGACATCATGACCTGCTGCTACCCTCCTCTCCAGCCTCATTTTTCATCACTTCTCACCTCTTCTATGTCAGTTTACACTAACCATCTCTCAGAAGGTTCACTTTTGCTTCTGTATGTTTGTACTTGTTATCCCATTTCTACTCTGAACACTCCTTTCCTCCTACCCTACCCCATAATTTCCCTTTAGGTCCAGCTTAACATCACATCTTTCATACAGACTTGTATCCCAACCTCAGAGGGATGCTCCTATGACATGCTCATACTGTCCCTGGCATTTGCTCCATCATCACCCTTTTTCTACTGTGTCATTAACTTGGAATAGAATATCTTTCTTTTTGAACTGACAAGTCCATGGATCTTGTACTCCAATGTTTCCCTAGTACCCACCACAGTGCCTAGCATCTATTCAATGAGAGATAAAAATAAAAATTCCCACAATCTGGTTCAGCCCTCCTTAATTTGCCACATACCTCAACTTAACTTCCTTATTTCATAAAATTTACAGTTTGTTTTCTCCCTACTGCTCTGTCTGCAATCTTTTACCACTTTTTCCTAACTCTGGTAAACTGTTTTCTCCAATAAATTTTTGTTGGCTTCATTAACACTCATTTATTGCCCAACTCTTAGAAGTCTGTGATATTATCACTTGCACCGCATAGACATTTTTGTGAGAAAATTTTACCTAGCACAGCTTGTCTGAATGTGACAAATAGATTCAAGGGATTAGATCTGATAGATAAGTACCTGAAGAACTATGGACAGAGCTTCGTAACATTGTGCAGGAGGCAGTGATCAAAACCATCTCAAAGAAAAAGAAATACAAAAAGGCAAAATGGTTGCTGAGGAGGCCTTACAAATAGCTGAGAAAAGAGAAGTGAAAGGCAAAGGAGAAAAGGAAAGATATACATATTTGAATGCAGAGTTCCAAAGAATAGCAAGGGGAGATAAGATAGCCTTCCTAAGTGATTGATGCAAAGAAATAGAGAAAAACAATAGAATGGGAAAGTCTAAAGAACTCTTCAAGAAAATTAGAGATATCAAGGGAACATTTCATGCAAAGATGGGCACAATAAAGGACAGAGATGGTATGGACCTAACAGAAGCAGAAGATATTAAGAAGGGGTGGCAAGAATACACAGAACTGTACAAAAAAGATCTTCATGACCCAGATAACCATGACGGTGTGATCACTCACCTAGAGCCAGACATCCTGGAGTGTGAGGTCGAGTGGGCCTTAAGAAGCATCACTATTTTTTTTTTAAATTTTTTTTAAAATTTTATTTTATTTTTAAACTTTACATAATTGTATTAGTTTTGCCAAATATCAAAATGAATCCATCACAGGTATACATGTGCTCCCCCTCCTGAACCCTCCTCCCTCCTCCCTCCCCATACCATCCCTCTGGGTCGTCCCAGTGCACTAGCCCCAAGCATCCAGTATCGTGCATTGAACCTGGACTGGCATCTCGTTTCATACATGATATTTTACATGTTTCAGTGCCATTCTCCCAAATCTTCCCACTCTCTCCCTCTCCCACAGAGTCCATAAGACTGTTCCATACATCAGCGTCACTTTTGCTGTCTCGTACACAGGGTTATTGTTATCATCTTTCTAAATTCCATATATATGCGTTAGTATACTGTATTGGTGTTTTTCCTTCTGGCTTACTTCACTCTGTATAATAGGCTCCAGTTTCATCCACCTCATTAGAACTGATTCAAATGTATTCTTTTTAATGGCTGAGTAATACTCCATTGTGTTTATGTACCATAGCTTTCTTATCCATTCATCTGCTGATGGACATCTAGGTTGAGAAGCATCACTATTAACAAAGCTAATGGAGGTGATGGAATTCCAGTTGAACTATTTCAAAAGTGCTGCACTCAATATGCCAGCAAATTTGGAAAACTCAGCAGTGGCCACAGGACTGGAAAATGTCAGTGTTCATTCCAATCCCAAAGAAGGGCAATGCCAAAGAATGTTCAAGCTACCACACAATTGCACTCATTTCACATACTAGGCAAAGTAATGCTCAAAATTCTTCAAGCTAAGCTTCAACAGTACATGAACCAAAAATTTCCAGATATTCAAGTTGAACTTAGACAATGCAGAGGAACCAGAGATCAAATTGCCAACATCTGTTGGATCATAGAAAAAGCTAGAGATTTCCAGAAAACATCTATTTCTGCTTCATTGACTATGCCAAAATCTTTGTGTGGATCACAAGAAACTGTGGAAAATTCTTAAAGAAGGGAAATACCAGATCATCTTATCTGCTTCCTGAGAAATCTATATGCAGGTCAAGAAGCAACAGTTAGAACCAAACATGGAACAATGGACTGGTTCCAAATTGAAAAAGGAGTACATCAAGGCTGTATATCGTCACCCTGCTTATTTAACTTATATGCAGAGTACATCATGCAAAATGCCTGGCTGGATGCAGCACAAGTTGGAATCAAAATTGCTGGGAGAAATATCAATAACCTCAGATATGCAGATGACACCGCCCTTAAGGTAGAAAGTGAAGAGGAACTAAAGAGCCTCTTGATAAAGGTGAAAGAGGAGAGTGAAAAAGTTGGCTTAAAACTCAACATTCAAAAAACAAAGATCACAGCACCTGGTCCCATCACTTCATGGCAAATAGATGGGGAAACAATGGAGATGGTGACAGACTTAAGTATTTTGGGCTCCAAAATCATTTCAGATGGTGACTGCAGCCATGAAATTAAAAGACGCTTGCCTTTTGAAAGAAAGACACTTTTTGACATTGACAAGTCACTCAGTCGTGTCTGACTGTTTGCGACCCTATGGACTGTATGTAGCCTACCAGGGTCCTCTGTCCATGGGATTTTCCAAGCAAGAGTACTGGAGTGGGTTGCCATTTCCTTCTCCAGGGGATCTCCCTCACCCAGGGATCAAACCCCAGTCTTCCGCATTGTAGAAAGAAGCTTTACTGTCTGAGCCAAGCTATGACAAACCTAGACAGTGTATTCAGAAGCAGAGGCATTACTTTGCCAGCAAAGGTCCATATAGTCAAAGCTATGGCTTTTCCAGTAGTCATGTATGGATGTGAGAGTTGGACCATAAAGAAGGCTGAGCTCTGAAGAATTGATGCTTTTGGACTGTGATGTTGGAGAAAACTCTTGAGAGTCCTTTGGGCTACAAAGAGATCAAACCAGTCCATCCTAAAGGAAATCAATCCTGAATACTCATTGGAAGAACTGATGCTAAAGCTGAAGCTCCAATATTTTGGTCATCTGATGAAAAGACCCTGATGCTGGGAAAGATTGAGGATGAGGTGGTTGGATGACAACACCAACTCAGTGGACATGAGTTTGAGAAAGCTCTGGGAGATTGTGACGGACAGGGCAGGCTGGTGTGCTTCAGTCCATGGGGTCACAAAGGGTCAGAAACAACTGAGCAACTGAACAACAAATTGCCCAACTCTATAAGTCTACTGTATTATCACCTGCACCACATAGATACTTTTGTGAGAAAATTCCATCTAGCACTGCTTATCTGAATGTGGCATTTTCCTCTCCAGCTAGAATATTTGCTTTTGTAGCTTCCACTGCAGTGCTAATCCTACTCTACTGTAATCCCTTCCCACATCAAAAAATATAGACTGGGTTGATCAAATTCCATAAACACAATCTTTTATTATAATAAATGGCCAAAGGGAAACAGAAGGCATGAAAAACAACTTGTATAAATTTATTTTTGATATTAAAAAAGCGGTATCAAAGTAGTCATCATAGACCAAAAAAAGAAAAAACAAAACAAAACAGGATTTTATTGAATTTCTTTGCCCTAATTTTATGGTTTTATGTTGATTTTTTCCTCTCTTTTCTTTCTTTCTTTCCTTTTTTTTTTTTTTTTTTTTTTTACGTTGTCTTTTCTGTGTTTGAGGTCTTTACAACTTTAAATCTGGCTCTAGGGTAGGTTTACAACCAATTAACTTTGCTCTCAATTTCAGACTCTTTTAAACTCTACTGGGAGGTGGGAGACTTGAAATCTGGTCTTCTCAAAATGTCTCTAAGTAGCTCTGTGTTTTGCTGCAAGTCACTTCCCTCTGCATCTTCACAATGAAAGATGATATTGAATGATCTTGAATGGCCTGGGAAAAGATGGCACATCTTTCTAAGTCTTTCACCACTCTTCTCTCTCACATTTATTTTTACACTTGGCTAGTGCAATTTCATTACCATTTCTCAGCCAGGAATTTCACCAGACAGGAAAGCCATCTTGATCATTTTCCACCGAGTGATGTCTACTTCCCTTACCCATCATGATTCAGCATTTGCCCCTTGAAGACATAACTAAGTATCCCACAAAGATGCCAGTTATTTCCTTGTGCATAGTTCATTTAATAGAATCTTTAATTTGCTGATTTGTTTTCCTACAGACTTCTGTAGGAAAGGGTGGGATGGAGAGGGTGGGATGATTTGGGAAAATGGCATTGAAACATGTATAATATCATATATGAAATGAATCGCCATCCAGGTTCAAAGCATGATACACAATGCTTGGGACTGGTGCACTGGGATAACCCAGAGAGATGGTATGGGGAGGGAGGTGGGAGGGGGGTTCATGATGGGGAACATGTGTATACCCGTGGCGGATTCATGTTGATGTATGGCAAAACCAATACAATATTGTAAAGTAATTAACCTCCAATTAAAATAAATAAATATATATTTAAAAATTTTGATATCCAAAAAAAAAAAAAGAAAGCTGAGCACTGAAGAATTGATGCTTTTGAACTGTGGTGTTGGAGAAGACTCTTGAGAGTCCCTTGGACTGCAAGGAGATCCAACCAGTCCATCCTAAAGGAGACCAGTCATAGGTGTTCATTGGAAGGACAGATGTTGAAGCTGAAACTCCAATACTCTGGCTACCTGATGCAAAGAACTGACTCATTAGAAAAGACCCTGATGCTGGGAAAGATTGAGGGCAGGAGGAGAAGGGGACGACAGAGGATGAGATGGTTGGATGGCATCACTGACTCAATGGACATAAGTTTGGGTAAACTCCGAGAGTTGGTGATGGAAGGGAGGCCTGGCGTGCTGTGGTTCATGGGGTCGCAAAGAGTCGGACACGACTGAGCGACTGAACTGAACTGAAATCATAATCTCAAATTTTCATCAGCTTTTTATCTTCTAACACATTTATAACTTCTGCATATATGCAATGTGATTATCTTTCAATAGTAGAACCAGAGGGCTTCCCTGGTAGCTCAGTTGGTAAAGAATTGCCCTGCAATGCAGGAGACCCCGGTTCGAATCCTGGGTTGTGAAGATCCTCTGGAGAAGGCTTAGGCTACCCACTCCAGTATTCTTGGGCTTCCCTTGTGGCTCAGCTGGTAAAGAATCTACCTGCAATATGGGAGACCTGGGTTTGATTCCTGGGTTGGGAAGGTCCCCTGGAGAAGGAAAAGGCTACCCACTCCAGTATTCTGGCCTGGAGAACTCCATGGACTGTATAGTCCATGAGGTCACAAAGAGTTGGACATGACTGAGCGACTCTCACTTCACTTCACTACAGTAGAGACTGAACAGAGAAGTTCAGGCAAAATGATAAAGTTGGCAAAAAGGGCTTTGCTTAAGCTTTGTACAGAGAAAGGATTTAGACAAAGAAAGAGCTGACTTCTTTTCTTTTTTTTTAAATTTTATTTTATTTTTAAACTTTACAATATTGTATTAGTTTTGCCAAACATCGAAATGAATCCACCACAGGTATACCCGCGCTCCCCATCCTGAACCCTCCTCCCCCCTCCCCCTCCCCCCGCCTCTGGGTCGTCCCAGTGCACCAGCCCCAAGCATCCAGTACCGTGCATCGAACCTGACTTCTTACTTAGGGAGGACAATGCCATATTAAGAATGACAAAAAGCATGTTATGTCCAACTCTTATTTTCTTCATATCTGCTATGTTTAAGAGGCTGGGCTTTAAACTGCTAAAGATTAAGCAGCCACCTCAATCACTGGGAAGAAGGTAAGAAAGCACCCAGTTGCATTAAATGGTTAAGATTCTGGATTAAAATCAGAGAAATCATATAAGATTTCATATAGAAAGGATATAAGACTTCATGTGTATTTTAAATTAATGCTGAGAAATCATGAAAGATGAGAGAGCTATGAGAAGGAGGGAGGGACTGGGAAAGTACGGGAAGTCCATCAGATGCAGCAGCACACCAAGAGACAGGGCAAGGTAGTGGGTAGTGCCAAAAATAATGCTTTCTGGCCCCAGAGATTTGCATCCTGGTTCTAGCATTCTGGCTGTTGGCGTTAGGAAAGTGATTTACCCCTGTGCCTCCATTTCCTGAGCTGAAAGATGGACATGGTAACAGTGACTTTTTGTTGGTTGATGTGAGGACTAAGTTAATAATAGTGGCAAGTTTGTAGGTTAGTAACCACCAAAGTGTGACACTCAAGAAATGTGGACAAACATTTCTTTTTGACATAGTTCTACAAAATTCTTGAGCAGAACACTGAATTGGTGGCATTTAAATATTTTGGAAAGAAAATGTTAATTACTGGGTATCCAGAACCTGTGTTCTTAGTCAAGCCCAATTACACTCCTTACCTTGAGGACATACATGGTGGTAGATCAGTAGAATTCTACACTGTCTGTTTACATTCAGCCAAGCATGAAAAGAAGCTTCTTACAATGATCACATAGACATGATGGGGAATCAAAGGGAAAGTTCATAAGCCCATTGCAAAGAGATGAGAAGATAAAACAACTTCTCCCAAATCTTGTTGATTAATAAACTACTGTCAGCCTGCAAGAAAAGTGCTACCTGTAGGACACAACACTCTGTTCTTAGTATCATCTCATTCAAAATGCTCAACAATATCTGTGTAAAACATGAAAGACAAGGTAATTAAATCAAGTCTGTGTCTTTCACCCAAAGGAGAAAGCTTTTATATAAAGGAAAACAGTCCAAAGATTTTGATTATCTGCAATGTTATAGGAATACCAAGATAGTTTTAGGGGTTAAATATAAAATATTACATTTATGGGAATTTCCTGGTAGTCCAGAGGCTAGGACTCTGTGCTTTCACTGCTGAGATGCAGGTTCAATCCCTGATTGGGGAACTGAGATACCACAACCTGTGCAGTGCAGCCAATAGATAAATAAATAGAATGCTACATTTAGATTGAAAGGAGTGAGAGGTTTGGCCTGGCACCAATTCTAGCTTTCCAGAGAATTAAAGTCTAAAATTTGGTAACAATATAACATGTCTTCAAGACACTTATAGAAAAACACTCTCTGGATCTGTTTGGAAGATCCATGGAGAAGAAGCAGAGACAGACCTGTTCAGCGCTTGTCATTTGTCAGGTACTGTTTTAACCAATGTGCAAATATTGATGGATTTAAGTCAGTGCCAGGTTCTTGGTGTTACATTTTATTTTAGTATTATTGTTTTTAAAGTCATTATTGAATTTTTAAAATACAATATGGCTTATGTTGTTTATGTTCTGGTGTTTTGGCTATGAGATATGTAGGATCTTAGGTCCCTGACCAGAGATAGAACTCGCATCCCCTGCATTGGTAGGCAAAGTCTTAACCACTAGACCTCTAGGGAAGTCCCTTAGTGTGACATTTTAAAATGGAGGTTAAGGAACTAGACAGGGCCCACAGGAAGTAACCAGGTTGGTAAGAAGTTAGGATGACCCTCAGTGATGAAGATGAAGATGGTACAAATACTTTTAATTTGTTTTAAAATACAATCTGGGGGGAAAAGGAGCCAGGATCAAGAGATGGGTATAACAATCAGATTCAATTTAAAGAAAATCTTTTACTGAAACTAGAGAGAGCTCTCTGACTCCACAAGGGCCCAAGTCAAGCTGGAGAATCTCTAGTGAAAGAACCTTTGTGTGCGATGCTGCCCTGGGTTAGGTTAGATGACTTCTGGGCTTCTTTCAATTCTGTATCCTGTGACAAATGATGACTGAAGACATTTAAGGGCTCCTTTCAATTCTGTATCCTGTGACAAGTGATGACTGAAGACATTTAAAATTTAAAAAATAAGATGTCACGATTTATGACATTACATTTGAGCCATAAAGTCTGTTTTCACTCTCTAATGGTTCACCAGCTTCTTTAACCACAAATATCCTGTTAAGATGAATCACAATTTTTGATGAAACAGAAGTAAAATAATGACCTAAAAATGTACGATATCCAGAGAAATGGCCCTGGTAACCACACTTTTTTCTTCAAGTCCATGAAGAAAAGAGACTTCAGTCCCTCATCTGATGCCATAAACACTCTATCCCCAGGAACTGAGATAGGAAGCTGGTGTACTGTGATCCTTCTCTGTGTTTTTAATCTTTCAGCTTCACAGAGGTGTGTTACTGAGGGGAGATGATTATATGCCATCAAGCACTCCTGGAATATCAAAATATGGCTCTCCTTAACAGTCTTTTCCCCTCTTTAAGTGTGCAACTCACAGAATTGTTTTTTGAGGTATGGCTCCTTTACAAAATTTTCTCTTCACTCACCATTTTTTTTTTTTTTTTAACAAACCCAGGATAGGGCCATACATTTTTCAGCTGGCTTCCCATATCTTTCTGCTGTTATCTGTCACTTCACTTTTCAGATGAAAATGTTTGCTTCTAATGTCTTTTTAAGACAAATAGGCTGCCTAAAGTGTACCTGTTCAAAAAATTGTTAATAATTCTTCACTGCACCCTTTTTCCTTCTAAAGTAAATGGCTTGTTGCAACCAATGAAAGCCTGATTCTATTTATAAGGAGGAAACTTCCTTTTCTAGAAGATTTTATCATTCTTTGGCATGAAGATAGACCTTGGTTTATTGGTTGAAGATGATTTTCAGCAAAATTGTGTCCACATAACTGTAGAAGTAATTAAGCCCACGTTGGGGCTATCTGTTCTGCTGTCAGGGAACAAGGAAAAGTCCCTGGTGCAATTTAACATAGGAAATGCTGACACTGACTCCTGAAGATAGCTGATAAAGAGACATGCTACATTGCAGGCATCATTTTTCCTCCAGCGGGTCATTGCCACCCATTATGAAGTTGAGACTAACTGAACGGAGCAAAGTACAGTGAATTTAGACAGAAACCACAACTGCCAAAAATTCTGTGTTAAAGTTCAGTAGAAGAACTTTCAGAGGAAA
Source organism: Bos mutus (assembly GCF_027580195.1). Classification (NCBI taxonomy): domain Eukaryota; kingdom Metazoa; phylum Chordata; class Mammalia; order Artiodactyla; family Bovidae; genus Bos; species Bos mutus. The sequence continues at coordinate 66,683,019 of NC_091618.1, forward strand.
CATGATGGTATGGTTCAGATTTGTCACCCCTGCTAAGCATGGGGCCTGCAGGATAGTGGTGATGTTACCAAACAAGACTTAGGTCCCCGTACTTACACACAGTAAAGCCAATCTACTGCACCAGATTGTAGTGAAGGACAGTGCAGCGTTTATTGCAGGGCAACAAGCAAGGAGCCCAGGCAGGTAGTGTTTAACAGGCTTGAACAATGTGAAGGTTTTCAGGGAAAGGTTTTAAAGACAGGGTGAGGGAGGGTGGTTGTAGGGTGAGTGACCAGCTTGTGGACATTCTTCTGAATGGTTAGTGGTGAGGTAATCAGGAGTCAGCATCATCAGCCTTCTGATTCTCACCAGTCTGGGGTCTATGTGCTTATGGGCAGCATACAGTTAACTTGTTCCACTTGAGGGGGTTTCAGTATCTGCAAAACAGCTTAAAGGACATGGCTCAGAATATTATCTATAGTCCCTGCTGCTGCTGCTAAGTCACTTCAGTCGTGTCCGACTCTGTGCAACCCCGTAGACGGCAGCCCACCAGGTTTTCTGTCCCTGGGATTCTCAAGGCAAGTATACTGGAGTGGTTGCCATTTCCTTCTCCAATGAATGAAAGTGAAAAGTTAAAGTGAAGTTGCTCAGTCGAGTCCGACTCCTAATGACCCCATTGACTGCAGCCTACAAGGCTCCTCTGTCCATGGGATTTTCCAGGCAAGAATACTGGAGTTGCCTTCTCCGATAGTCCCTAAGGAGGAACTAAAGGTTCTTGACTTTGTTTATGGCTAAACTGTTACTATTTCATCTTGTTTGACTCTTTTCCTTTCTTCCTGCGTTTTCTCACCTCTCTGATTAAATTTACTCTTTGGAATTCAGGGAAGCCCTAGGAGACTACAAAGAAAAGTCAGGTAGAGGAGATGGGGGAAGTCTGTTCCGGGAAGGCCCCATAAGGTTCTGCTCAGTTACAGTAAGAGGGTGGGCTGGGTTTGATTTCTGCCTAGGAATCAAGTCCCAGGTCTCCATGATACTAGATATCTGTGCTCTGTCCACCACATCAAGCTGCCTGCCTCTGTGCCCTTGTGCTTACTTGAGAACCCAGAACATATTAAGCCTTTATTACAGCTGTGTGAAGCAAGTGAAGAGGCCAAGCTATAGCATGGCCTATTCAAAACATACCACCCTAGTTCAAGTCTTTGAGTTCCACCTCTGCTGAGAAATTTTTGTAGCCATAGACAAGTCACTTTGGCTTTTGAGCGCTTATTTTGTGATCTTTTAAGTGGGACTAATAGTACCAGCTCTAATGCCTGGAGTTCTTTGAGGATAACATGGCATTATGGGTATAAGAAGACCTTTGATAGTATTTTTACTCTGGTGAAATAAGTTATTGATAGAAGATTACCAAAAATGGCTAGATCTGGGTAGCAGCCTGAGTTGCCAGTCTTCCAAATATGACAAAGCCCAGGACAAGATAACCATGCCTGTGTGTGTCCCCAGCCTTAAGATGATGTGAGCAGGAAGTTTCTTCACTGAGACCGTGTGTTAGGGATTTCTTTTTCCTGCTTCTCTGTGTATTGCATACTAGAATTTCCAGCCAAAGACAGTAATGTGGACACACTTAACATCTTCAGTGTTTCAGCCTCCAAAGGAGGCATTTTTTGGAAAAATAGAAGCAATTATTATTCTTAGATGTGCAGTGTGCATGCATGCTAAGTTGCTTCAGTAGTGTCCAACTCTTTGCAACGCTGTGGACTGTAGCTTGCCAGGCTCTTTTGTCCATGGGATTTGCCAGGCAAGAACAGTGGAGTGGGTTGCCTCCTCTAGGGTATTTTCTCCACCCTGGGATTGAACCTGCATCTCTTACATCTCCTGCATTGGCAGCCAGGTTCTTTACTGCTAGCACCACCTGGGAAGCCCCAGGTGTGCAGCAGAGTGATTCATATATACATATATATATGCATCAGAGCAGATCATATCAGTCGCTCAGTCGTGTCCGACTCTTTGGGACCCCATGAATCGCAGCACGCCAGGCCTTCCTGTCCATCACCAACTCCCCGAGTTCGCTCAAACTCACGTCCATCGAGTCAGTAATGCCATCCAGCCATCTCATCCTCTGTCATCCCCTTCTCCTCCTGCCCCCAATCCCTCCCAGCATCAGAGTCTTCCAATGAGTCAACTCTTCGCATGAGGTAGCCAAAGTACTGGAGTTTCAGCTTTAGCATCATTCCTTCCAAAGAAATCCCAGGGCTGATCTCCTTCAGAATGGACTGGTTGGATCTCCTTGCAGTCCAAGGGACTCTCAAGAGTCTTCTCCAACACCACAGTTCAAAAGCATCAATTCTTTGACCCTCAGCCTTCTTCACAGTCCAACTCTCACATCCATACATGACCACAGGAAAAACCATAGCCTTGACTAGACAAACCTTTGTTGGCAAAGTAATGTCTCTGCTTTTGAACATGCTATCTAGGTTGGTCATAACTTTCCTTCCAAGGAGTAAGCATCTTTTAATTTCATGGCTGCAGTCACCATCTGCAGTGATTTTGGAGCCCAGAAAAATAAAGTCTGACACTGTTTCCACTGTTTCCCCATATATATATATAAATCTTTTTCAGATTTTTTCCATTATAGGTTATTACAAGATATTGAATGTAGTTCCCTGTGCTATATCATAGGTCCTTTTTGTTTATCTATGCAGTCCATGGGGTCACTAAGAGTTGCACACGACTGAGCAACTTCACTTTCCCTTTTCCCTTTCATGCATTGGAGAAGGAAATGGCAGCCCACTCCAGTATTCTTGCCTGGAGGATCCCAGGGATGGGGGAGCCTGGTGGGCTGCCGTCTGTGGGGTCGCACAGAGTCGGACACGACTGAAGTGACTTAGCAGCAGCAGTGTGTATATTATTCCCAAACTCCCAATCTATCCTTCCCTCCACTCCAACTTTCCCTTTTGTTCCCCATAAGTTTGTTTTCTATGTCTGTGAGTCTATTTCTGTTCTGTAAATAAGTTCATTTGCATGTGTTTTTAGATTCTGCATATAAGTGACATCATATAATATTTGTCTTTCTATGTCTCACTTACTTCACTTAGCTTGGTAGTCTTCAGGTTCACACATGTTGCTACCAATGGCATTATTTTATTCTTTTTTATGGCTGAGTAATATGCCATTATATATATATATATGTATTTATGTATATATGTGTGTATGTATATGGGCTTCCCTCATGGCTCAGATAGTAATGAATCTGCCTACAATGCAATGGACCTGGATTCTATCCCTGGGTTGGGAAGATCCCCTGGAGAATGGAATGGTCTCCTACCTCAGTAGTTTTGCCTGGAAAATTCCATAGACAGATGAGCCTGGCAGGCTAGGGTCTATGGGGTTGCAAAGAATTGGACATGACTGAGTGAGAGTTGGACTGTGAAGAAGGCTGAGCACCGAAGAATTGATGCATTTGAACTGTGGTGTTGGAGAAGACTCTTGAGAGTCCCTTGGACTGCAACGAGATCCAACCAGTCCATTCTGAAGGAGATCAGCCCTGGGATTTCTTTGGAAGGAATGATGCTAAAGCTGAAACTCCAGTACTTTGGCCACCTCATGCGAAGAGTTGACTCATTGGAAAAAACTGTGATGCTGGGAGGGATTGGGGGCAGGAGGAGAAGGGGATGACAGAGGATGAGATGGCTGGATGGCATTACTGACTCGATGGACGTGAGTCTGAGTGAACTCCGGGAGTTGGTGATGGACAGGGAGGCCTGGCGTGCTGCGATTCATGGGGTTGGAGTCTGACACGACTGAGCGACTGAACTGAACTGAGTGACTAACACTTTCACTTTTCACTTTCATGTATGTATTTATATGTTTGTATATGTGTGTGTGTATGTATACATATATATATCATATATATATTTGCATATATATATAGATATATATCTCACAACTTCTTTATCCATTCATCTGCTGATGGACATTTAGGTTGCTTTCATGTCTCAGCTATTATACATAGTGCTGCTATGAACACTGGAGGGCCACTTAGTTTTTTGAATCAAAGTTTCATCTTTTCCAGATTCAGGTCCAGCAATGGGATTGCTGAATCATATACTATCTCTATTTTTAAATTTTAAGGAGCCTCCACACTGTTTTCCATAGTGGCTGCACCAATTTACATTCCCATCAATAATGTAGGTGGGTTTCCTTTTCCCCACATCCACTCCAGAAATTATTTGTAGACTTTTTGATGATGGCCATTCTAACCAGTGTGAGAAAGTCAATCTCATTTTCAACTCACAACTCTCCCCAAATCTAGTCTCATTGCAACACATATAAAAATCATTTTTATCAGTTATGATAAGGACAGTGGTTCTATCACTTACTGAGGATTTAGTATGTGCTAGATCCTGTGCTTTACACAAATGATTTCATTATGAAAAGAGCATTAAGAGAGATATATATATTCACTCCCCTCCTCTTTTTTAATAGATGAAGAACTTGAGAAAAAAGCATTTAAATACTTGATATATCAAGGGAATAGCAAAGGTACTATGTTATACTGCCTAGGAATTACCATGATGATCTTATTTTATCACTTTGCTTCAGACTGATGCAGCTACAGACCCCAATGCTTGATTTTAAGTTTGGTCTCCACCCTTACCTCCTGTCGTCTCCTATCTCTGCCAAGTTTGTATTTAAGCTCTGTCTCAGTATCTGCTTTCCTCCTGCATCCTTCATGTGGGCAAGTTTAAGCAAGGTTAAGTTCACTCTAATCTTGATGCAAACTGTAATATCTACAGTGACTATGGAGATTTAATTAGGCCAGTGTATAACATTAGTGAGTGGTGGGGACTGTGGCCTGGAAAGCATCTACCCCATCTAAATGGGACAGTTGCTGTTCAACTCGAATTTTTGGGGTGAGTGAGCAAGTGTCGTCAGTGAAGCTGAAACTTGGGTTTGCATAAGAAATATGCTTATTTTGGGGACACAATCAAGTCCAAACTACCACAGTTGTTTACTCATAGCTTGTCAGACTTTGAGTTCTAAATTTGATAACTAAATTTCAAAATATTAGGAGCTCAGGTGTGTAGTTTAAAACATTGATATGGCAAGTGTCTCTTTATGCTTATAATATCATATGAAGTGGGAATTGACTTATTTATGGCCTCATAGCGGGTTAGTGGCACAGCTGAGACTCAATCCAACCTCTCATCTGCCTGCAAAACTGCCATGCTCAGTTACAGTTCTGACAGTTTCCTAAGACTAACCAGACATAACCTTTCACAGTTCTGATTGGATTTAGAATTTAAAGAAGGCAGGGCAAGAAAATGATTGGATTTAGGTGGATTACGTGTTTGATTCAACTTAGTATTTCTTAAGATACTGTGTAATTGAAATTATCTTTATAATACACTCACTCCTTCATAGGTACTCAACCTTTGAGGGTCATCACCATTCCCACACAAATCAAAAAAATATATATTATATAGGGTTAAAACAGTTATCTCTAATAATTGACAATGCTAAAAATCTCAATAGTGTACAATGTACTTTCTTGTTGACACTAATTCCAATGCAGAAATTCCTGGCTGGGTGGCTCCCCCTGGGAAGAATTTCCCCAAATTTCTTAGAAACCCAGATTCATTCCACCACAGGACACTATGTTGTCCTCACATGGGGTCAATAAAGAAAAAAATTTCACATCTGGAAGACTTTTTTAGTGGGTTCAGGTTGGGAAAGGAGTACCTCATTTCTCCCACATTCCATTGGCCAGAACATAGGCCGATAGAATGGTCTGGTCATATGATGCACACCTAGAGGCAAGGAGAGTGGTGAATACACTTTTCATATGTTCCAAAGACTAAAAAGAAATGGATTGGAAAACATATGATATTATTTTTAGGAAGGAAAGATTTAAAAAAATAAAAAAGGAAAAAATGGCATTATTCTGCAAATATTTTTCTCATTGGAGACTTGATTCTCTATGGTTAAATTTTGAGAATTAAATTCTCTTGCTGGGAACAGAATTATTACTACACATGCACAGCAGCAGGTGAAACATAAGAGACTGAGGATGAGAATGTTAAAAGCTCCTGTCAATTGTCTCCAGAAGGACATTTACAGGTGTGGTGGATCCAAGATTGCTATGCAATCCCCTCAAGGGATCCCTTAATAGAAATGTTCCATGAGGGGGCAACAAGTCAGAGACCCTTCATGGCCTTGTTTCAGCCTCCTACAGGGAAAAGGGTATGCAAAAAGCCCATTTTCAGAGCATGAATCAATGTTTCCCTGATTGGCATTTTTGCCTTCTGAAAACATTATACTCTGCCATACCTTGGGAGGCTTGAGGCTTTGTTTTACAATTACAGTTTTTTCCACCAATTTTCAAAGACAAATAGCTGCTATTTTTTTTCTGAGGCTAATAGAGAAAAATTAGTTAAGAAGTGAGGGAAATAAGATGCCCTATATGCGACTACAATGGCTATAACTAGAGGGAAAACATCAAGCATACAATGGTCTTTAATTAAGAATAAAACTACTAAGCAGACTTGTACAAGAATATCATCTTTGCAATTAATATTCAGATTAAGTTTCAAGCCTCCAGATACTGTCTAAATTGAATTACTTCCCACCACATAAAATATCCATAATTCAGGAATAATAAGCTGAATAGTAAGCCTAACCTCAGCAGTAGTAAGCTGAGTTTACTCTGATCCACTCCTGTGTCAGGATATTTGGCTCACTATGGACATTTGTCCTCACATCTTTGTTTCTGTGTGCCTGGGCAGAAGCTCTCTCAACAAAAGTCACCATTCAAATGCTGAGAATTCTAAAATTCAGAATCAAATGTCTCAGAACCTATATTAATCTGCTAGGGCTGACATAACAAGTATCTGGGGGGATACTTGTATGTGTGGCTTAAGCAATAGAAAAAAATTTTCATAAGTTTGAAGCCCAAGATCAGGGTATCAACAGTGTTGATTTGAAGCATCTTTCTTCCTTGGCTCACAGATGACTATATTCTCCCTGGGTCTTCACAGGATTTTCCCTCCGTACCTATTTATGGTCAGATTTCCTTTTCTCAAAAGGACACCAGTAAAACTGGGTCAGGGCTCATCCTAAAGACCTCATTTTTAATTTAATCACCTACTTGAAGATCCTATTTCAAAATATAGGCACATTCTGAGGTACTGGGGGTTAGGGCTTCAACATTTGAATTTTGAAGGGGTTGAATTCAGCCTGCAACAGAGCCCAATTTTCCAAACCCTGGACAGTGTCCTATGGGGGAGTCAGAAGGTCAAACACAAATAATGCACGCATGTGCTATCTTCTTAGAGCTTCATGCTACACACAATGCCTGAAGATATTCTCCTAGATTCTTCAGTTCCTTGAGTTGATACATTCTCTTCTTAGTTAAGTGCATTTAATTTTGGTCTACTTTTGCTGGCTACTTGAAGAAATCTGACCTGTTTACATACCATATTCATAGGGAATTCCCACCTAATATGCTCCTCCAGTTGACAAAGATGACTCTTGTTCCCGCTCTTCAACCTAAGCTCTAAGTTGTCTTATCTCTTGGTTTTCCCTTAGGTGCCTAATGCATCTCTCCTTCTTGAAGGCTCTGTTCTTCCTAATTTTCCTTCAGAGGACCTCCTTCCCACTTATTTGGAGTAAGCATGAGGTTATTATAAAAGCCATCCCTTATTCGGATCAATTGGGATGTCTCAAGAAAGGAGTTCTCCAGACTTTGGGGAAGGCAGATACACAATACTGCTATTTGCAAACACGAATGTTGCTCTTTCAAAGTTTGTTCCAAGTCTAATCTCATCTTTGATGACCAAACATGCTATGGCAGACAAAATTGCCACTTCGTAGTGATGTGTTTGGCATAAAATCACCTGAATGTGGAATAGGAAACGACTCACACCACTCTCTGTCTCCTCTTTGATCCCATATACTCACACAATCCTTTCAAGTAACCTATAATCTCTGCCAAATTGTCTTTCTATTGGCCTATTCTAATAAATATAAAAATATTTAATTATGTTTATACAATCTTCTCTTTTCTTCCTGTGTTCCTGAACCAAGATCCAGAGAGTGGGAAGGAGTTGATTAATGTCTGAGAACTAGTTCCTAGGATAGCTCAACTGGAATCCAAGGTCATGGTTGCTCTACCCTGCTGAATGATTTGGACACAAGATGACATTTCTGATCTAAAATCAGCCATTCCTTCACTTGGAATGGTCAGGGGCTGCTTATGTGATATCACCTATTAAATCAGAGACACCATTGGCTGTTAGCTGGGAGCAAGAGAACAGAGAAAATCTAGGTGTCTTTGGGGTCAAGGTCCAAAGACATCTGTACTTTCAGTTGTATCAACACTTAAATAGACCAACGGACTGTAGCCAGGGGTTGATTTTGGACATACGCAGCAGTCAGTGGCAGCTTGCAGCAAGCAGCAGTGAGCAGTCGTCAGAAACAAGTTCTTAATTTCCCAGGCTGAGTGTCCTTACCAATGGACCACAGGAGCCAGCAGTTACGGCTAAGGTCCCTAGTCTTTGCCTGCCTAGTTAGAAGGAATTCAGGTGAGGAGGCAGAAGGTAAAGAGTAAGTAAAAAGTTTATTGAAAAGTATATGTGGAAAGGCTCATGGGTGAGCTGAGAGAGAGAGACCCTCGCCTTTGGGAAGTGTAAATTCCTTTATAAGTGGGCAGTTTTCTGGATATTTGTCTTCCCTTAGGCCAGTCATCTTGCTTTGTCCCTCCCCTAGTTATTCATCTCAGAACCCTTCCCTGTGGTATGCACACACACCTTAGCCAAGATAAACCTCAAAGTTAAGGCTTCTGGGAGGAGCAAGACTCATTATGGCCTGGAATTATTCTCTGACTTTTGACTCCAAGGAACATTTCTGTGTATGTGTATTGTCTCCCTTATCCTTTACTCAGAAAGATTTTTTTTTGCCTCACTTTGTCCTTGACATGATTATTCCCTTGAAATCTTTACAAGAAACAAAGATTGGCTATTTACCCTATTTCTGTTGTTACTTCCATTTTGGATAGCAAACGGGGCTGGTTGTAAATTCCTCAACTGGAGCCCACCTATCTCTTATCTCAGGAAATGCAAAGAGGAACTGGCTGATTGTGAATTTTCAGCCTGGAACCCATCTATCTCCTACCTCAGGATCACAAGAAGAAATGAAATATAATAATTAAATAAAAATCAAGGGGGACCCAGGAGTCAACCAAAAGATCAGGAATCATGAAAAAAGTAAAATCATTTACTTTTAGGTAGAGCTGAGAGACATTTACACTGTGTCATCAGGGAGTAGCAGCAAAGCATCCCTCTCCCCAAAATATATCCAAGTAATCCTGCCATTTCCCCAGCCTGTGCATAGATTGTTTTGATTTCTGGGTCTTCTCTGTTTTTTTTTTTTTTTTTTTAAGCCCTTTACTGAAGCAGAAATAGTCCTGGAAAATATGACACCATCTTAGGAATTAATTTGTCTGTTATGAATTGAATTATGTCTCCCATCCCCCAATTCATATGTTGAAGCACTAACCCTTGGTGTGCTGTATTTAGAGATAAGGTCTTTAGGAATATATTTAAGGTAAATTGAAGTCATTAACATCAGGTCCAAATCCAACAAGACTGGTGTCCTTACAAAGGGAGGAAGAGAGGCTGATCTGTCTCTCAAGCCTACAGCTCTCTTTGTCTCAGATCCCAGGTGGCCGCTGAGGCAAACCTATCCCATCCATCAGGGAAAAAAGCTCAGGTGGTGGTGCACCACCCAGTCCTTCCTGGGTTCTGGTTAAGACTTAGAGAAATCCCCCCCTTGTACTGCTAAGAATGCAACTCTCAGGACCTCTTGAGTTTGGGCAAATTAAAGTTAAGTTACTGAAGGGCAAGCTGTTGCTTTTAAGAATCCAAATGATTAGCTGGCTCTCGTTTTCAGCAAGCTGAAGATTAATAAAGGGCAAATTTGCAAGGCATATTTTACATGCCCCATTAAACTGGTGGGATTAAGTGTGCACAGAAAGTAATTGCCTTTTGATGTGAATAAAGCACAAAAAGCTCAGATAGAGAAAGCATGTCCCCTAATTTATGGTTCTATCAGAGACTTTCTCTGTAATTATCATCTTAACGTCAAAGGGCGTAATATACAGTAATGCTAAAAGGTACACAGCACTAAAGTCGCTGTGACTTTTGCGTCTTCTTGGAGGGCAAGCTGGTTTCTCTCCTGGCCAGGGCCTGCGGCTTCTCTCTCGTGCTGACAGTGTTTACAACAAAGGAAGTCAGTCGTTTTCTTACTGATGTCTCTCTGGAGTGGAAGTGGGAGGTACCCACTTCCTTTTTTATGGCAGGCTATTTTCAGTAGGCCTCCAGACGTCCTTCTGAGCAGATGTGACTAATCATATCCTCATATACCAATGCTTCCAATTATTTAGAAATCGTAGTGGTCAATCAGTCTTGAAAATGACAGAAAGCTTGGATTTTTCCCCCCAAGGTTTTAATAATTTGAATTTTCTCAGAAAAATTCTAAGAGATTAGCGTGAAGGCATGAATGACTGCCTAAAGAAATCCTTTAAAAAGGAATGAATAATCCCTGAAATACTTCAAAGTGCAGTAAAAGCTATACTAGGAAATATTTTGAGAAAGAAGAATCAGAAGGATAAGCTGAGTCACTGAGTCTATACCAGAATATTGCTTGGGTTTCAATCACTGTTAATGAAAATGTCTGTGTCCTTCATAAAAATACAGCAGAAGTTATTACCACTTAGGTGTTGGATGTCCCGTATTTAAGGATTTGAATAATAAATTTCTACTTAAAATTTTCTGGTCCTTTCTCCAATTCTCCCAAAAGATTTGCTTACTTATATACATTTTTTGACATAATAATCAAAAGATTAAAGACCTGTTTACAGCCCAAGTATTTCAATATATTCAATTTTGAAGTTTTAAAGACCCAATTCTGCCAAAAGGACTCCATTCTATTTAATAAAAAAAATTCTTGAAACTTTATTAAACAATACTTTACAGGACAAATAAGAGAAGAAACTGCTACATATGTACCAGGAAATATACATGGAAATAAATGTTCTTAAATGTCTTATCACACTCTCACTTGTATACTGTATTCTCACTTGTATACTGTCACAAGTCCTTTATGAAGTTGACAGAGTACAAATATTAAATCCAATGTCTTGCTTAGAGTCTATTCAACAGCAGAAATCATGGAAATAAAAGGATTGAAATTGGCTTGAAGGTTCATCTAATCTAGCCCCCGTCAGAATGTTGAATTCCCTCAGTGAAGACATACAGATGGCTAACAAACACATGAAAAGATGCTCAACATCACTCATTATCAGAGAAATGCAAATCAAAACCACAGTGAGGTACCATTTCACACCAGTCAGAATGGCTGCTATCCAAAAGTCTACAAGCAATAAATGCTGGAGAGGATGTAGAGAAAAGGGAACCCTCTTACACTGTTGGTGGGAATGCAAACTAGTACAGCCACTATGGAGAACAGTGTGGAGATTCCTTAAAAAACTGGAAATAGAACTGCCATATGACCCAGCAACCCCACTGCTGGGCATACACAGTGAGGAAACCAGAATTGAAAGAGACACATGTACCCCAATGTTCATCACAGCACTGTTTATAATAGCCAGGACATGAAAACAACCTAGATGTCAATCAGCAGATGAATGGATAAGAAAGCTGTGGTACATATACACAATGGAATATTACTCAGCCATTAAAAATACATTTGAATCAGTTCTAATGAGGTGGATGAAACTGGAGCCTATTATACAGAGTGAAGTAAGCCAGAAAGAAAAACACCAATACAGTATACTAATGATATATATGGAGTTTATAAAGAAGGTAATGATAACCCTGTATGTGAGACAGCAAAAGAGACACAGCAAAAAACTGTATTGAACAGTCTTCTGGACTCTGTGGGAGAGGGTGAGGGCAGAATGATATGGGAGAATGGCATTGAAACATGTAAAACACCATATGTGAAACGAATCACCAGTCCAGGTTTGATGCATGATACAGGGTGCTCGGGGCTGGTGCACTGGGATGACCCAGAGGGATGCGATGGGGAGGGAGATGGGAGGGGGGTTCAGGATGGGGAACACATGTACACTCATGGCAGATTCAAGTCAATGTATGGCAAAACCAATACTATATATATATATATAGAAGTTGACAGAGTACAAATCTTAAATCCAATGTCTTGCTTAGAGTCTATTCAACAGCAGAAATCATGGAAATAAAAGGATTGAAATTGGCTTGAAAGGTCATCTAATGTACCCCTGTCAGAACATTGAATTCCCTCGATGCATTACTGTTAACGCTTCTCTCACTCATGCCTGAACAGTGAGTGAACCCACAGTCCTTCTGCTGTGTGTCACTTTTTCTTTTTTGGTGTATCTTATAAGTTCCTTGATGGTGTAGAGTGTCCCACCATCAGTAACACAGCAGTACCACATGATTCAACACTGTCATTTTTGTTTGGACATATCAAGCCATAATAATTGTTTCTTGACTTGAGTCAAGTGTCAAGTCTCCTCGCCAAGTCAATAATAATATTTGAAGTATTCCTCACTGATCATTTGGTTAGGCAGAAGAGCAGACCCCAATGACATATACACCATAAACCTCAGAATCTTACATGGCCAAAGAGACTGCATTGATGTGATAAAGTTAAACTTTTTGAGATTGGGAAATTATCTGAGTGGCTCAGTCTAATAACTAGGGTCCTAATAAGAGAACAGGAAGGTCAGAGTCAGAGAGAAGATGTGACAATGGAAGCAGAGGTCAGAGAAGAGGGATTGGAAGCTATGCTGCTGGGTTTGAATATGAAAGGGAGTCTTTTCTCAAGAAGGCTGACAGTCTCTAGATGCCAAAAAGGCAAGGAAATGGATTTCTCTCTGGAGGTTCCAGAAGGAACATAGCATTGCTCTTTGTTTTAGCTGGTTTCTGACATCTGACCTCTAGAAAAGCAATATGTTATAGATTTGTGTTGGTTTAAGCCACCAAATTTGTGTTAATATGTTACACTGGCAATAGGAAACTGATGAAATAATTTTATTCAGCCCACAGTCATCCTTCTGAATCTTGGGCTGGCTATAGAGGCTTCCCTGGTGGCTCAGATGGTAAAGCATCTGCCTGCAATGTGGGAGAGCTGGGTTTGATCCCTGGGTTGTGAAGATCTCCTGGTGGAGGAAATGGCAACTCACTCCAGTACTCTTGCCTGGGAAATTCCATGGACAGAGGAGCCTGGTGGGCTACAATCCATGGGGTTGCATAGAGTTCTAGAGAGGCTTTCCTGGTGGCTCATTGGTAAAGAATCTGCCTGCCAATGCAGAAGATGTGGATTCAGTCCCTGAGTTGGGAAGATCTCCTGGAGAAGGAAATGGCTACCCACTCCAGTATTCTTGCCTGGGAAATCCTGAAGACAGAAGAGCCTGGTGGGCTCCAGTCCATGGGGTGGCAAAAGAATTAGACACGACAAAACAACAACAACATATTTCTAGAAGAAAAGAAGAAATAAAAGAAATGGGCTGAAATTTGTACTGATTAGAAGACATAGATGGAATGTTTTTAGTTCTCTAGAAGCTTTCTAATGTAAAAAAAAATTATTTTCTGTTTTTATTAACTGAGAACTAAATATATTGTTTCAGGTATTTTTAGATTCTAGTCAAGTTAGGGTCATTCCAAACTTTAGTGTACCTTTTTCTCTGTGTAACTTGTTGTTCAGTCACTAAATTGTGTCCAATTCTTTGCACTTTCATGGACTGCATCATGCCAGGATTCCCTGTCCTTCACTATCTCTCAGAATTTGCTCAGACTCACGTTCATTGAGTCAGCAATGCTATCCAACCATTTCATATTATACCATACATCAGATCAGATCAGATCAAATCAGTCGCTCAGTTGTGTCTGACTCTTTGCAATCCCATGAATTGCAGCACGCCAGGCCTCCCTGTCCATCACCAACTCCCGGAGTTCACTGAGACTCACATCCATCGAGTCAGTGATGCCATCCAGCCATCTCATCCTCTGTCGTCCCCTTCTCCTCCTGCCCCCAATCCCTCCCAGCGTCAGAGTCTTTTCCAATGAGTCAACTCTTCGCATGAGGTGGCCAAAGTACTGGAGTTTCAGCTTTAGCATCATTCCTTCCAAAGAAATCCCAGGGCTGATCTTCAGAATGGACTGGTTGGATCTCCTTGCAGTCCAAGGGACTCTCATAGGCAATACTTGACATGGAAAACTACATATGTATAAAACATTTCAAACTTCTAAGACTGAAAATAAAATGAGACTGCCTTTTAGTATTCTAATTAGTATCATTTTTAGGTCAAGTATCTGTAAATGTAAATTAAAGAAATATATCATCAGACTGAAGATGGGGTATAAAAAATTCCCTCAAAAATTTCCATTCTACATTTCAAAATAGACCATTCAATTAACAAAATTAATTGAACCAAAATGATATATTATTTCACATTTATTTATCAAAATCAATTATATTGGGCAGAAATGCTTACAAAAGCTGGACAATGGGGTATGGAGGGCAGCCACTGAAGATGATGGCTGATCTGATCAGCAACACCTGAATGTGGTTAAACTGGGATTTTATATCCATATTCAATCCTACTGAAAATAAAATGTGGAACATGGAATAACATGCAAGCCTTGCTTATGATGCAAAGCTAGACTTGTGAGTAGGCTTGTTTACCTTCACACAATCTGTAAAGAGAAGGCTACAAGGACAAGACATTTGTGAACTTCATGCTTTAAATAATTTAATGAGCTGGCTCTGCTTCAGTGAGCATGCAACTCAACCTAAACCTTAGAATGACCCGGTGAGGTAGGCATGGTTGGAGAGATGCAAAAATGATCCTTAGGATGTGAAGTGACTGGCATTAGGTCATTTAGCTGCTCTGGGAGGCAGTGACCAGAAACCAGTACCCCTGCCACTTGCCCTTCCTGCCACATCCTGAAGCCTCGAAAGGGAGAAGTTCTTTGAAGTCCAGAATATCAAATAGCATATTCTCACCAGTCAAAAAGAAAGCATATATTAGAGAAAAGACTTCTAAGGAGGAAAGAGGAAAATCTTTGCTGTTTTACTTTCTGATGCTCCACCTTCCTCTTGTAAGTTTTGGACACAGGCAGAACATCTTCCTCCCTCACTGCTGAAACTTTTCTCTGCATTACTTCCTCCCTGATATCCTTCATGCTATGTCTGTGCCTGGAATCTTCCAACAGTGTATCTGCCAGACCAGAATTCCTGCCTCCAGGTGAAAAATCCTCTAGGAAGTTTTCTCTACTCTTTCCCTCCCTTGATTTCCTATTTGACTCACACATTTTGGAAATTGTTGTGGCTTGTTTGGTACATCTTGCAATCATCACTTAGAAATATGCCCTCACCCATGGTTTATGGTGAAAGGCAGTTTCAGGTAGTCATGGAGTGCTGATTGGATTTCTAGCCTAGGAAGGTGGACCAGCAGGCTAGCATTGAGGTTAGACTCCAGTAGCGATTTCAGATGAAAACTCTGACAGATTCAATATTGGCTCAGCCATACTTGGCTAAGAGAAAGTTAAAGAAATTGGGGGATGAAGGAGGGAGAACATTTTGAAGAGATAATTGGAGACAGATGTTTCATATGAGAGAAGGAATCTGAGAAACAAAGTAATGTGAACGAGATGGAGAAACAGTTCTGATTGTTTGGTGCCCAATTCAGTGTCTGTAGACTCTGGCTACCCAATCTGACCTTAGATAAAGTTTTGATATGAAACAAACTGGGTTTGCCTCCCAGCTCCACCTTTCCCTGTCTCTGCAAACTTAGACAAGCTACTTAGTAATTATAAAGCTCAATTTTCTCATTTACAGAGTGGGGATATTAATAGTACATAGTTCATAATTTGCTTGTTAGAATTAAATAAGAATATAATTAAAGTATTTATCACAGCACATGGCTTATATTAAGTATTCAAAAATAGTAGGTGGAGCTATTGATATTTTTATTATGATTTTTATCCACATCTCTTCCTTGGATTTCTCTCTTACTTGTGGTAATTTGTAGATTTCTTTTCTTTGCAGCTGAAAAAGATTTGAAGACATTTACCTTGCAATGGTCTCTAGTCATTAGACTTGCATTTTTAGACAGTTGCTCTGTAAAGACTTCAGTGGCAGATACTGTTGATTTCCTCAAAACCCTTGAGAAGTTAGAGTGAAATTGCAGCATTGCTGAAATTAACATTAAATGGATATCCTAACAATTTAATTACAGAGTTATCAAGAAATACCTGGTTTGAATTGATATGTGAGAATAATTCTAGGTCTCTCCCTTTTACCTTATGGTTGTTTTTTATTTGTAAATGACAAATAGAGTAACAATCATTATATGAAATCGGGTGCTTACAGAACTGGCTTTTTTTTGTTTGTTTGTTTTTAATTATTTGAGTAGTGCAATTGCAGGAAAAGATAAAATGCAAGCTTCTTCTTTGTTAAGTCATGTTATAGAAGTTAGTTGCTATATGTATACTTTCAGATTCAGTTTTTAGATATAATAATAATAACAGAATAGTAATAATAAAACCATTGAGGAAGCCTGACATAGAAACAGAGACAGAGTAAGAAACAAGTAATCACTAGCGAAGTTTGCTTGGTCCTATACCCTGTCTTATAAGCCAATGGCTGGTGTCACCCATACCAAACACAGAGAAAGGCCATAAACTGAGGTATAATGCTGATTCACTAACTCTACTTGTGCTAGAAGACCTCAGTTTTAGGCCAGACACTTTAATTTTGGACCTAAGATCAAGACACTCTTTTCCACAGATCCCCTTCCTCTTTGCTCTTTAGCATACTTAACATGGTCTACAAGGGCTTCCCTGGTGGCTCAGCAGTAAAGCATCTGCCTGAAATGCAGGAGACCTGAGTTTGATCCCTGGGTTGGGAAGATCCCCTAGAAGAGGGCATGGCTGATATTCTTGTCTAGAGAATCCTATAGACAGAGGGGCCTGGCACAGTCCATATGATTGGATAGAGTCAGACACAACTGAAGTGACTAAGCAGCAACAGCATGGTCTACAAGGCTGAAATTGAGCCAGACCTGATGGGCCCAGCCTTGGAAAAACGTCCAGGGAGAACATTTGTTTAAAAAAAAAATATGCCATCTTGACAGATAAAACAATTGGAATTATGTGTGCCTTTATTCCTCGACACCCCACAAGTGCCCTAAACCACTACAGTCAGGATCCAGGGTGTAAGATGTCAGAGAAACCCAATTCACAGCTAGTTAAAAGACGATGTCCCTAAACAAATGGTGGCCCAGACGGTAAGGAATTTGTCTTCATTGCAGAAGACACAGGTTAGATCCCTGGGTTGGGAAGATCTCCTGGAGAAGGGATTGGCTAACCACTCTAGTATTCTTGCCTGGAGAACTTGATGGACAGAGGATTCTGGTGAGTTACAGTCCATGGGGTCACAAAGAGTTGGACAAAACTGAATGACTAACATTTCCACTTTTTCTTTTCTTCCTTGTCACTCTTCCATATTACCCTCAATCCACAAATGCTCTTAGCTACATACAGTCAGTATCTTTGGTCAGAGAAATCAAATTCACAGCTAATTAAAAGGATATTCTTAAACAAATCAGATATAGATGGATACAGGTGTTCAAACTATCGTCAGTAATCTCTTTCTTAAATTTACTCTATTTTCCGTAGCATGGTCTACATGTGCTGGATTTATTCTTCACTCAGCTCCCATATGTAATATCAAGAGTGGCTGCCAGCAACTCTAAGCATAGGCTCTATCACCTTACCCTAGGGAAAGACTAGAACTGGTACCTGATCATTACAGCAAAAAGTCGTGGGATGACTCTCACTGGTCTGGTTTAAGATTGATGTCCACATCTGAGCTGTGTGTCTGACAGGCTGGGAACATGCTTCCAACCCCTGCCTGATGATGCCAGAGTGTGGGGTCAATCCTCCTGAACCCATGAGGGCTGATACGGTGCGGGGGCGGGGGACACTGGCTTCCTGAAGACAAAGCTGAGTGTTGCCACCCAGAGGAGGAGGAAGGGAATCTTAGGAGACAAAACAAGGGCTCAAACATTTCACTCCAACTCCTTATATCCTGGTCCCTTGTTACTTCATGTTTGTTAGCCCTTATATAGTTCTTGGTCACTCAGCTTTCTTTTCAGTTTGTTTGCTTGTTTATGTTCATGCTATTCAGTCTTTTTCACTTTTTCACTTTCACTGAAAGTGAAGTCACTTCCAGTAATCTCTGCATATAGTGACTGCAGCCATGAAATTAAAAGACACTTGCTCCTTGGAAGAAAAGCTATGACCAACCTAGACAGTATATTAAAAAGCAGAGACATTACTTTGCCAACAAAGGTCCATCTAGTCAAAGCTATGCTTTTTCCAGTAGTCATATATCGATGTGAGAGTTGGACCATAAAGAAAGCTGAACGCTGAAGAATTGACGCTTTTGAACTGTGATGTTGGAGAAGACTCTTGAGAGTCCCTTGGACTTCAAGGAGAACAAATCAGTCAATCCTAAAGGAAATCAACCATGAATATTCATTGGAAGGGCTGATGCTGAAGCTTCAATACTTTGGCCACCTGATGACCTGATGTGAAGAACTGATTCATTGGAAAAGACGCTAATGGTGGGAAAGATTGAAAGCAGGAGGAGAAAGGGACAACAGTGGGTGAGATGGTTGGATGGCATCACCAACTTGATGGACATGAGTTTGATCAAGCTTCAGGAATTGGTGATGAACAGGGAAGCCTGGTGTGCTTTAGTCATGAGGTTGCAAAGCCGGACATGACTGAGTGACTGAACTGAACTGATTCTCTCTTTTCTCCTGTTTCTCTGATTCTCTCCCTGCCTACCTCCTGGTTCCTAATTTCTGCCACCACCACCTCTCTTCCACCCTTTCCCTCTCCCAAACAATGTGGAAATGGACCCTTTCTGTCTGTAGTCTTCAGCTTCTTAATATAGTATCCATCTCTATGGCACTTTATACTTTACCTTTTATGTCCTCATTTTCCTGATCTTTGCTATTTTGGGTTGTTCATACGTGCTGATCTGGAAGCTCCATGATTGTGAAGGGACTGTATCTTGGTCACTCACTCCTGAAACACCAAAACCTTGCAGGATGCCTGCAAACGGGAGAAGCTCAAATGCTCTGTGTTGAATAAATAAGCAAATGACAGCAATGAAAATAGTTTGTATAGATTTGGCAATGCACATTTTACTTCTCAAGATATATTCTCCTAACGAGCCCCAGGAGATGAGAGAGGAGGAAAATGATTAGTTGAGATCATGACCAGTGAATTCTTATAGCCATCCTAAGGAAGTCATGCTTTCAGGAGAAGTAATAAATCAACAGGCTTCTAATGGAACAGTAAATTTCTACAAATATGCAGATTGACAAGCTCAGTGTAAACTGACTGTTAAAGATCTGATACAAAAACACAACTGTTTAGCAGTAACCCCGTAGAAGTGCACATTTGATTCAGTAGGACTTGCTGTAAAATCAAAGGTATTTCTATTTTCAAATTAACAGTTGCCAGCTGCTGGATGTCAATGAGTTTGGCCTAAAAATAGAGAGACCAGGCAAAAGCAACTCAAAAAATCCTGTACTTTTATCAATACTTCCACATTGTTGTTATTATTGTTCATTCACTGAGTCATGTCTGACTTTTTGAAACTCCATGAACTGCAGCATGCCAAGCTTTCCTGTACTTCATCATCTCCTGGAGTTTGCTCAAATTCATGTCCATTGAGTTAGTGGTGCCATCCAACCATCTCATCCTCTCCTGCCTTCTCTTGCTCTCAATCTTTCCCAGCATCAGGGTATTTTCCAGTGAGTTGGCTCTTTGCAGTAGGTGACCAAGGTATTGGAGCTTCAGCTTCAGCATCAGTCTTTCCAGTGAATATTCAGGGTTGATTTCCTTTAGAACTGACTGGTTTGATCTCCTTGTTGTCCAAGGAACCCACAAGAGTCTTCTCCAGCACCATAGTTTGAAAGCAATTCTTCAGTGCTCAGCCTTCCATGTAGGCATTTGTAAAGATAATCATCTCATATGGATTCAGATCCTGAGTCCATTTTCTTTTCATAAAACTTGAAAATTTTCTGTTAAGTCATCACCACAGGTATCTGGATGGTAAAACTTTAAATGGTACCTCTTTAGTTCCTCTACTGGATGGAACTAAGTACAAAAAGCCCTGTGGTTCACTTAAGCAAATTAACTCAGCTTCTACAGCATGCTGGACAAAGTAGGACTTGGGTTATTTCAGTCACCCATGGGAAATCTCATGTTAATCTTCTAAAAGAGCTAAAGAGACGCAGTGACCTGTGTAGTGTATGCATATACATCCATCCACGTGATGATCAGTTTTAAGTATCTGGGCAGGAGGGGAGCTAATTAGAACAGATTCTCTGGCTCTGTGGTGTTTCTGCAGGCTCAGTTTTGAGTTCTTCGTGTTATTCGTGGTGGTTATAATCATTAAGTATGGATTGGGGTAGAGTTGGCATCCCACTCCAGTACTCTTGCCTGGAAAATCCCATGGATGGAGGAGCCTGGTAGGCTGCAGTCCATGGGGTTGCTAAGAGTCGGACACAACTGAGCGACTTCACTTTCACTTTTCACTTTCATGCATTGGAGAAGCAAATGGCAACCCACTCCAGTGTTCTTGCCTGGAGAATCCCAGGGACGGGGGAGCCTGGTGGGCCGTCGTCTATGGGGTCGCACAGAGTCGGACACGACTGAAGCGACTTAGCAGCAGTAGCAGCAGCATTCAGAGACTGAGTTTTGAAAAATGGAAAAGTGAAAGTGAAATAGTTAGTTGCTCAGTTGTGTCCAACCCTTTGTGACACCATAGACTGTAGCCCACCAGGCTCCTCTGTCCATGGAATTCTCCAGACAAGAATACTGGAGTAGGTTGCCATTCCTCTCTCTAGTGTATCTTCCTGACCCAGGGGTTGAACCTGTGTCTCCTGCATTGCAGGTAGATTCTTTACCATCTGAGCCACAGGGAAGCCTGAAAAAAGGAGAGAGCCATTTCATCAAGATTAAGAAATACATATATATATATATATATATATATATATATATAGCACATGCATGGGCTTGTCTGGTGGCTCAGATGGTTAAGAATCTGCCTGCAATGGGGTAGACCTGGGTTTGATCCTTGGGTTGGGAAGATCCCATGGAGGAGGGATAGGCTACCCTCTCCAGTATTCTTGCCTGGAGAATCCCCATGGACAGAAAAGCCTGGAGGGCTAAAGTACGTGTGGTCATAAAGAGTTGGACATGACTGAACAACTAAGCACAGCAAATGCATACAACAGACATGATCATACGTATAACATACATATGTATTTGATAGATGTGTGTGTGTGTGTGTGTGTGTGTGTGTGTGTCTTACAAGCAAAAACTAAGAAGTTTAGAGAAGACAAACTAGTGGGATACATTGAGCAAGGAAAGAAGCACTAGGCTGGCACAGAAGCCTAGGGGGAAAGGTAGGTATAAGTAGTTTAATTTCAGCACTAGTGGATGGATATTGTGTCATCAAGACAAACAACACTCAGAATCTTTCCAGGTAAGCAAGCAGCCAAATCCCTTGGAGCTATCAACACCCCAGGAAATTAAAGAGCTAGAAACTTCAGTGGTCATAACAAATACACGTGTTGACTGTTGCTTGTACAGCTCAAGTGGAAGGAGAATAAGGAGGAAGGATGGAGACAACTGGACCTGGCCATGCTCTAATGCTGATCCATTCTGCATAAGAGGAGTTACTATTTCTTTTTTATTCTTTCATTATCTTAAGACAAAATCAAGGTTTCATTCACTTAGCTGGTCTGAGTTTTCATAGGCTCTTCATGGGGCTAATCAGTCTCATCTAAAAGTGGAAATGATCCTTGTATCATTGGGAGTCTCAAAGACACCAGGGCAAATGAGAAACAACAAAGGAAAGTGAAGTAAGTGTTCTACTAAACTTTCTTCTATCACTTATACATTACAATAAAGAAATACACTTAGAAATTTAACATACAAAGGATAGTAGCCTTTTTAGTAAAAAAGCAGTCCTTGATATTGTCATGGGAGAACAATAATATTTTTCTAATGGTCACTTATATCATCTTTAATACATACCAGTGGTACATTTATTACAGGAACATCACAGCAAAATATGCTATAATGAGAAAACACAGGCACATTACGCCCACAATCCATTTCATTACTATGATTGCTTTGCAACTATTCTATATTTGGAGGAAACATCTTTCACCCTAATGTGTAATCCTTCTGCTTTAGGACAAAGTAGTTCATGGATGGCAGCAAAACAGAATCATAAAACTAGAAAAATAAAGCATGGCTCTCAAACTTTGGTTATATATGTAATATCAAATTCTGAAAACAACAGCACAGCCTTCCAGCACCTTTTAGAGGCTAACAAGAGTTAGCATTCACGACTTGCTTCTTGTGCCCAGTAAAGAAAAGTGAACAGAATCAACGAGGAATTAAAATGTGATTTGAGCCTGGTATCACATCAGGGACCAACACTGACATTAAAAGTTCCATAAACTGTAGGTGGTAGTTGTATGTCCGTGTCTATTACTCATGATTTGATTTCCCACACTAAACTTCAGTCACTGCTTTATAATAAAAGCCTCTTCCAAAAGTCTTTGTTTGAATGAATGTTGAGAGGTTGACTTGCAAATGTAGTTTACATAGAACTGTAGGGAACTGGTGGACAGAAATCTGTGCTTAGGGCAAGTTGTAGAGCCAATACTGTGTCAGAATGAGGTTGGGAGTATGTGTGTGGAGTAGGGCTGCTCAGGCATTGCAGAAGCTACTCTACTTAAGCCAATGGAACTTAAATCAACAAGAGGTGAAAGTTAGAGAAGAACAAGAAGTACAGTAAATACCAAAGACCCAGGCAGACACCTTCTGGAGTCTGTTAAATCTATTTAAAATGGATAGTATCCTATTCAATTCAACATGGAAACCTTTATTTTGTGTATTTACTATTTATGAAGTACGACTACAACCATTGCACATGAACACAAATTTAGTATGCTTCTCCCTCTCCCCAAGGATAGATGGGCATTTCATTATTGACCTTGTGTGTATGTGTGTGCGTTAGTCATTCAGTCATGTCTGATTCTTTTGTGACCCCATGGACTATAGCCCACCAGGCTCCTCTGTCCACAGGATTTTCCAGGCAAGAATACTGGAGTGGGTAGTCATTCCTTTCTCCAGGGATCTTCCCAACCCAGGGATTGAATGTGGGTCTCCCACATTGCAGACAGATTCTTTACCACCTGAGCCACAAGGGCAGCTCCAATTATTGACCTTACCATAAGGCAAATTGAAATATGCTCTTTAGAGTTTCATCAAAACCATAATAGAAATTGAGAGTAAAGATTGATTTGATTTTAACCTGGGAAATCTAGAATGGAGATGACATCAAGTAGGTCCTAAAGAATAAGAATAGCATCACCTAAAGATGCTGATAGGAAAATAACCATTTGAGTCTGGGGAATGGCATAATATTTTAAAACTTTTTGGTAGTTATAGACCCCTTTAAGAAGCTGAATAAAGGCATATGTGAGCTAGCATATATAATTTATATGAAGTTACCAAGAACTCATGGTTCCTTGAAGCCCATCCTTGGATGCCTAGATATATGGATCACAGGGCAAGGACCCTTGAAAGAGTAGGAGTAAACAGGTGGACACAAACACAGTCATCAAAGTGACAAGTATAGTGTCTAATGAAGCTAGAGTGGAAGTTTGAGGGAGGTCTGGTAAAGAGAGGTGTTGATCATCACATCAATGGTAGAGGAAAAGAAAATTAAATTTATATTTACTATGACTAATAAAAGCATTCTAAAGCTATTGTCAAATGGTCAGCCCTAGGAGAATTTGGATGCTAATAGATCTACTTGGCCTGATAAAATCACCATCCTAGGTAGAAAAAATATAATGAGGTAGTAAGTATAAAAACGTGTATGAAGAGAGGTTTCTATGATGCCATTTTGCCTTTTGCCCAGGCTCTGTTCCAGCTGTTCTGCCAAAGTCCTTGCAGATGTGTGCATGTGGTGCACAGAATCAGCAAGGAACTTTCTGACAGAGGAGTTATGTCTGTCCTTTCCTGATACTGTTATGGTACTAGTGATCATCCTCTACCTGCCACATTTACTTGGTAATGATTTCTCTCAGACAGTAAAATATCTGCCTGCAATACACAGGACCCAGGTTCAACCCCTGGGTCAGAAAGATACCCTGGAAAATGGAATGGCTACCCACTCCAGTATTCTTGGCTGGAGAATTCCATGGACAGAGGAGCCTAATGGGCTACTGTCCATGGGATCAAAACAGACTTGACTGAGCAACTAATATTTTCACTTTCTTTCACCTGCCATGTTTACTTTGTAATGGGTCCAGCAAGCAAAAAATAAATGTTGCCAATGAATTTTGGGATATTGCTGGTCAATTATTTGCTGACTTTGTTTCTGCAGGTCTACTTTTCCTGACTTCAGGGTTGCCTGTTCATTCTCTCAGTTTCCATTACATTACTCTTTCTTTAGGTCAGCTGCTACTCCTTTGATCACCTTACCCTGCTCCCTGATTTCTAGGGTGATGGACGCCCAAGTTCATGGGTGCTCACCTATTTTTGTATTCTTTCTTGCTTGTACTTCTCTGAGTCCATCCTTGTATTTGTTACCTGGCCTCTGACAAACCCCCTTAAGCTTTAGCCTTTACCTCTTCAGTATCTTCTCAACTTCTGTGCTTATTTTTCTTCTAGTAACTCACTCCTGCTTTTACTCACCAGGTAAAACACATCAGCTCTGTAAATGTTTGTGCCAAGGCCTACCACAGTAAGGGGGCATGTCTAATATGTTGGGAAAAGTGGGTACACCTCTCATAATCAGATCTTGATGCAATAAAGTAGGGCCTGGATTCCCTAAGAGTGTACACATCATCCCCTTAATCAGGAAGTGAGTAAATGAACAGGTGTCTAAAAGAAGGAGGCATTGAGAAAGGACCAGTCAAGCTGGGCAGGGAACAGGAAAATAGAGGAATTGGGGCACAGATGGAAGCCATAGGAACCAATGATTTAATAAAGAAGAAAAAGGTATTTAGAGGAAGGTGGAACAAATTATGGAAAGAAAAGTAAATGTGAATATTTTTTAAAAAGCATGCAAAGTGGTATACATTCTCCTTCTCTCTTTTATAAATACGTTGAAACCTGAAAAATGGCAAATTTTAGATTTATGTCATCAATATCTTTTTGAGTGTAAGTTCTGAGAAAGGAACTTCTCAAGGTCCTGCTGACTTCATCACAACAAAGATTTCTTTCCTCACAAAACTTTCATACAGTCAGAGGCCCCCTTCCTGATCTCCATTGCTTTCATCATATGTGTGTGTGTGTGTGTGTGTGTGTGTGTATATATATATATATATATATAAATTTTTATTTATTTATTTGGTTGCATAGGGTCTTAGTTGTGGTACGCAGGATCTTTGTTATGGCATTTAGGATCTTTCGTTGTGGTGTAGTTCTCCAGGGCATGAGGGCTCAATAGTTGTGGCTCATGGGTTTTGTGGATCTTTGGCATGTGGGATTTCAGTTCCTCAACTAAGGATAGGGATTGAACCTGTGCCCCCTGCATTGGAAAGTAGATTGTTAACCATTGGACCACCAGGAAAGTCCCCCCATCATTTTAAATGAATCTAAATTGGACTTTTGAATCAGAAACTTGGATCTGGATCTTTATCTTTGACTTTTTTAATCAGGTAGATTTTGACAAGTCACATGGAAAATTCTAAGCTTCAGTTTCTTAATCTATAAAGGGCTCTGGCGCTAACTACTCATGGTTGTGTAAGAAGCACTTGAATGAATACATTAAAGCTCTTCTACTCAATGTCTGGCATTTTGTAAATATGTATGGCTATTATTATGTACAGTTATTATTGTGGATGTCTGTTAAGACACTTTCGAGTTATATTTGTGATTCTATTTACTTTCTTAGATACTGCATAAGGCACAAATGGTATATTTGGCACATAGAGAATAGAATAAATTTTAGAAACTTAAAAAAATTCAATATTTCCCATTGCCTAGAAGGCTGTCTGTGGTCTGGCTTTGGCTCTGGCCTTGACCTCTCCTCAAGTAATTCTTCTTTTTGCCTAATAGACTCTTGCCACCATGGCCTTTTGCTTTCCCTTGGAAGTTCCCAAAGCTAGTCTCCTTTCTCAGAGTCTTAGTACTTAACTGATACCTTTGCCTAAAACTATATTCTCCTTGGCCTTCAAATGATTGTCTCTTTCCCCAGCCACTTCATGCTTTTTGCTCCCCACTTGCCACTCTTCTTCATCATGTTTCACATTTTATTTTCTTCATAATGCTCAGTTCAGTTCAGTTCAGTCCCTCAGTCATGTCCGACTCTTTGTGACCCCATGAATTGCAGCACACCAGGCCTTCCAGTCCATCACCAACTCCCGGAGTTCACTCAGACTCATGTCCATCGAGTCAATGATGCCATCCAGCCATCTCATCCTCTATTGTCCCCTTCTCCTCCTGCCCCCAATCCCTCCCAGCATCAGAGTCTTTTCCAATGAGCCAACTCTTCACATGAGGTGGCCAAAGTACTGGAGTTTCAGCTTTAGCATCATTCCTCCCAAAGAAATCCCAGGGCTGATCTCCTTCAGCATGGACTGGCTGGATCTCCTTGCAGTCCAAGGGACTCTCAAGGGTCTTATCCAACACCACAGTTCAAAAGAATCAATTATTTGGTGCTCAGCTTTCTTCACAGTCCAACTCTCACATACATACATGAGCACTGGAAAAACCATAGCCTTGACTAGACGGACCTTTGTTGGCAAAGTAATGTCTCTGATTTTCATAATGCTGCTGCTGCTGCTAAGTCGCTTCAGTTGTGACCGATTCTGTGCGACCACATAGACGGCAGCCCATCAGGCTCCCCCATCCCTGGGATTCTCCAGGCAAGAACACTGGAGTGGGTTGCCATTTCCTTCTCCCAATGCATGAAAGTGAAGAGTGAAAGTGAAGTCACTCAGTCGTGTCCGACTCTTAGCGATCCCATGGACTGCAGCCCACCAGGCTCCTCCATCCATGGGATTTTCCAGGCAAGAGTACTGGAGTGGGGTGCCATTGCCTTCTCTGTTCATAATGCTATTACTCCCTAAAAATTTTATTTAATTTTTGTTCACCTGTTCACAGTCATTTCCTTTGTAATGCAAGTTCCATGCACACAGAAGTCTTGTCCGTGTTGTTTATCCCTAGAAAAGTCTAGGAGAGCGCCTGCACATAGCATCCCCCCCAAAAATGTTGGACAAATACAGCAAATGAATAGATAAATAAATAAATATCTTGTTTGGAAAGAAGCTTACAATTAAATCCCTTGATCCCATTCTCATTCTGATATCTTGTGACTGTGATATTTTCTATGAGCTCCAAAGATGGGAATACCATATGCATAAATGTTCATCGTCCTTATTTTCCTCTTTGCTTTCTCTTCCTTTTGCCTGTTATCATGCAAGCCTATCATGCATCATTTATTTTACTTGTTCATTGACTTATTTGGCAAAAAAAATATAGATGCTTTTGTAACAACTGTGTGAAGACATCTTGACGAAACTATACAATTAAATAATATTCCAAAGTGCTTTTCTCAGAAGCCAAAGAGACCATCAGCTTGACACCTCAGCTCTGTAAAAAAACTGGGGAAGGTCAGCTGCTAGACAGTTAATCACACTTTTTACAGTTGTGGAATGTTGCCTTTAAAAAGTCCTCAGAAATTATCTAATGCAGATTCCTCATTTAGCAGGTGAGCATACTACAGACCAGAAAGGTCAGGGGTTGTCACCAACAGCATGTTTGTTAGTGGCAAGGACAGGTCCAAAACACTGGCCTCTTCACTCTGAGGTCAGGGCTACATTTGCTCTGTGCCAACAAATGAGGAAATAGTATTATTGTTGTCTTGCTGCCTAGGGAGATCAGGTTAAGGAAGAGCTGATGGCAGCTGGAGACCTCGAGCAACAGTGATTTTAAAATCAGGCTGAACCTTGATGGATATTTATAAATATTCAAACTCTTGTTGAATGATTATTCAGCAAACATCCATTTATGTAGCATCCATGCTTTTCACATGTGTTATAAAGAGCTCTGTCTTTATATCTAGGACTTAGGTAACAAAGGATAATAAAGAATTTCACTTGTGTAATTTGCAGTAGATTTGCTTTCATCAGCAGGTGAGGGGGAAAAAATCAGATTTCTCATGAAATACCAATCAACATTTAGAAGCTCTGTGCTGTTGTAAGTGAAAACAGCCATTGTTCATGTTCTGCTTCAAAGACGAGTTGATTTTTAAACAGGGTTTTTCATGAGCAGAAAATTGCTAAAAATTAGACCATTTTATGGGTAGGAAGCCATAAAAATTAGTCCACTTTAAACTCTGGCTTTGTGTAAATTTCTGTAATTGTGTCTTACATACATTATTTATTATTGACAGTTAAGCTGCCAACAAAAATGATACAGACTAAGAAAAACCTCTTCTATCTAAAAATCAGAAAGGCAATTTACATTCTCTTTTCAAAGAGTGGAGGAGTGGTACACTTAAGTTGAAATATTTTGTGTACTAAAGTTGCAGTTGGTGGGAATTAGAATAGCTAAATTATCACCTTACCTTGCAGGGTGGATAATAAAATGTCAACAAGCCTTCCACAAGTGGTGTGCTCCCAAGGTGATGTCCTGTCCTAGGAGGTGGTTCTTATCAATCTATCTAATTATGTTTCTATATTCACTTACAGGCTCCCTCAGCCTCCTGAATATTTTACAGAATGTGTGAAGACACATTTTTTTTTTTTTTTTTAATCACAATGCCAGCCTGAAGAAGTAGGAACAACCTAGTAAAAGTCTCATTTCAGTTTGTGGAAGTAAATAACAAACAAAAACAGACCTTTGGTTCTTTATTAAAGGGACAAGGAGATGTTCACCAAAGTCAGGAGAGAAGGATCATCAGTCCTCTCCAAGGTATAAAACCTGAATGTGGAAATGGCCAGAAACCCACTTAGGGCTCTGACTACCATCTCTCCTCTCTGCTTCTCTAAGCATCACGCTGTTTCTGAAAACTAGCTTTCTCTTTCATGAGCAAAAGCTGGTCTAAGACACTGTCCTGTCTCCCTGGAGTATTCTTCTCCTTGGGGCAAGAGTCTTGCTGAAGTAGAAGGACTTCAATTTTAAAGTCCTTCTTTAAAGTCAAAATTGGCTTTCAATTTTAATTTCATACTCACAAGAGATAAATTGTGGTGGGTTTGGCTTAGATCAGTTTCTCCCTCTTGATCCAATCAGAGGGCATTGAAGCAGAGGTCAGCTAGCCCTCTGGCTCCCTAGGTGTTGGAATGGACACTAAGGAAAGGGGCTTATTATGGGCTGCGTCTGTAGTTTTCAACCAGGGGCAATTTTGTCCTTCAGGAAAAATTTGGCATGTCTGAAGATATATTTGGTTGTTACAAATGAGGGGATGTTACTCTCATCTAGTAGGTAGAGGTCACAGATGCAGCCAAACATTCCAGAATCCACAGACTAGCCCTCAACAACAGAGAATCAGCTGGCCCAACAAGCCAATAGTGCTGAGACTGAGAAATCCTGAGCTGTGCTAACTTTCCCAAACTAGAAATGATGAGTGCTAGCCTAGCACTGGCAAGGGTATGGGGAGAACATGAGAGAAGACAGAGAAATAAGTAATAATTGCTATGTTTAATCCACATTTACTATGTTCTAAACACCATATTAAACATTTGTGCTAAGTCGCTTTAGTCGCATCTGACTCTTGGACTATAGACTGAAGCCACCAGGCTCCCCTGTCCATGAGATTCTCCAGGCAAGAATACAGGAATGAGTTGCCATGCCCTCCTACAGGGGATCTTCCTGACCCAGGGATCAAATCTGCGTCTCTTGTTTCCTTCACTGGGCTCTTTACCACCAGCGCCACCTGGGTAGCCCTATATTAAGCATTGAACCAACATCATTTCATTGATTCTGCACAACAATCCTACAAAGCAAGTAATATTATCTCTGATTTATGGAAAACCAAATATGACTCTCCCAGCAAAGCTCTTATTCTTATCTAGAAACTAAGAGGTGTGAATGAAAAATCACCCTATCTTGTGAGACTTTACCTGGGTTCACATAAAGGAGCAAAAAAGATATGAACAGATTCTTAAGCTCTGAACTTGTGTATCTAACAAGTGATAACATCACTGTCATCTGCTGCCAGGAAGCGCCAGAAAAGTGACAGTCAGATCACATCACCTATCAAAGGGATGTGACTGTAACATAAACAGCCACATAAATATGCAGGTCTGTGAGAGTAGGGAATGGGGAGTAGAAAACTCAGGCATGAGGCATGTTGCAACAGAACACAGGGTCCCAAAGCTGACATTCTCAAGGAGCCCTGCCTCTCAAACTTGTAGGTCCTGCACTCAGTCCATGCCAAAGTTCATTTCCACAGTGTCAAATAGGGATGTGCACACCAGATTTGTAGGACTGTGATGAAAATTAAATTCAGAAATGTGTATAAAGTAGGGACTGGCAATTGAATCCAAAGTGGCCCATTGTCTGCTTTGGTAAATGACATGTTATTGGAACACTGCCATGCTGTTGAATTTATGTGTTACCTATGGCTGCTTTTGTGTTACAATAGCAAAGCTGTGTAGCCATAATAGAGATTCAGGATATGTGGCCTATTTTTCCAAGATATTTACTATCTGCCCATTTACAGAAAACATTTGCTAACTCCTGCTGCATAGCTGTGGTTCACCTGACCCTAGGGGTGATGTCCTCCCCCACCCCCCATCCACATTGGGAGATTGTACTACATGCCTGTTAAAGCTGTTCCAGCACAACTGGCTGGAACACTTTTGGCACTGACCAAATAGTGATCTAAGCACAGAATTAAAGGGCACAGTGAAAGGCAACCAGATGAAAACACATTTCACCTGCAAGAGGTGGAGATGGTTTGTTTATGCTCGGCAGCACAAGGTGAGTGGGATAGTGACTTTGAACTTAATAGTACTAATTACAAGGCAAGGTAATGAGATATGGGGGAAAGCGAGAGGTTCAAATCTTAGCTCTTCTGCCTCTTAGTTGTGCGATATTTTGGTCAAATTTCTTAAAAATCACTCTTCATTGGTTTTCTCATCTATAAAATGAGGTGAACAATACTACCTTTCTGTGGATTAAATCAAATAATCTATGTAAGAACTGAATAAGTATTGAAATGTGGTAAATGTTGTAATAATTATGCTCGTGTTTCATACATATTTACTGACTACCTTTTATAGAGATACTTCAGATTAAAATCTCTGGCCCCACTTTCTCCTCCATGGCAATTTTTGTTGTTATTCAATGACTAAGTTGTGTCTGACTCTTTGCAATCCCATGGGCTGCAGCATGGCAGACTTCCCTGTTCTTTGCTAATTCCAAGAGTTTGCTCAAACTCATGTCCACTGAGTTGGTGATGCCATCCAACCATCTCATCCTCTGTCACCCTCTTCTCCTCCTGCTCTCAATCTTTCCTAGCATCAGGGTCTTTTCCAGTGAATCAGTTCTTTGCATCAGGTGGCCAGACTACTGGAGCTTCAGCTTCAGCATCAGACCTTCCAAAGAATATTCAGGGTTGATTTCCTTCAGAACTGAACTGACTAGTTTGATCTCCTTGCTGTCCAAGGGACTCTGAAAAGTCTTCTCCAACACCACATTTCAAAATGATCAATTCTTCAGCACTCAACATTCTTTATGGTCCAACTCTCACTTCTGTACATGATTACTGGAAAAACCATAGTTTTGACTAAACAGCTTTGACCTTTGTTTGCAAAGTGATGTCTCTGCTTTTGAATATGCTGCCTAGGTTTGTCATAGCTTTTTTTCCAAGGAGCAAGTGTTTTTAATTTCATGGTTGCAGTCACCATCCACAGTGATTTTGGAGCCCCCCAAAATAAAGTCTGTCACTGTTTACATTATTTCTTCATCTATTTGTTACAAAGTGATGGGACTGGACTAGTTTTTTGAATGTTGAATTTTAAACCAAGTTTTTTACTTTACTCTTTCACCTTTATCTAGAGGTTCTTTGGTTCTTCTTCCAGTACCCATTAGGATGGTATCATCTGCATATCTGAGCTTGTTGATATTTCTCCTGGGAATCTTGATTCCATCTTGTGATCCATCCAGCCTGGCATTTTGCATGATGTATTCTGCATATAAGTTAAATAAGCAAGGTGACAATATACAGCCTTGACGTATTCCTTTCCCAGTTGGGAACCAGTTCCTGATTTGGAACAAACACACACATTGTTTCATGTCTAGTTCTAACTGTTACTTCTTGACCTGCATACAGGTTTCTCAGGAGGCAGGTAAGGTACTCTGGTATTTCCATCTCTAAGAATTTTCCACAGTTTGTTATGATCCACACAGTCAAAGGCTTTTAGCACAGTCAATGCAGCAGAAGGAAATGTTTTCAGGAATTCTCTTGCTTTTTCTATGAGCCAATGGATACTGGCAATTTGAGCTCTGATTCCTCTTCCTTTCCTAAATCTAGCTGCTGAAGCTAGCATGTGAAATGAGTGCTGCTGTACAGAAATTTGAACGTTCTTTGACATTGCCTTTCTTTGGGATTGGAATGAAAACTGATCTTTGCCAGTCCTGTAGCCACTGCTGAGTTTTCCAAATTTGCTGCATACTGAGAGCAGCACTTAAACAGCATCATCTTTTAGAATTTGAAATAGCTCAGGTGGAATTCCATCACCTCCACTAACTTCATTTGTAGTAATGCTTTCTAAGGCCCACTTGACTTCACACTTCAGAATGTTTGACTCTAGATGAGTGACCACACCATCATGGCACTAAAATACTGTAAAAAGGTTTAGAATATATTGACTGTTTCTTATATACTCTGCTATTTTATAAGTGCTTTATTTATATTGAAAAGTTTAATCCTTACAATAATCCTTTGAGGTGTGTACTGTTAACTGACAATTCTGTGTTGGAGATAAAGGAACTAAGGCACAGAGAAGTTAAGTGAATTATCCAAGGTCACACAGCTAAGTTAGGCTGAATTAAGATGATGCACACAAGTCTAACTGCAGAGCCTACAGTCTCAACAATGCTCTGAGCATCACGTTTACCAGGAATTCATTTTAAGTCCAGATAGTCTTCATAGTTGAGGCTTCTGGTGTGTCTGGGTATGTGTGTTGAACTCACCTGGCTCCAGTTCTTGGCATGGGCTCTGTGGAATCTTAGGAATAGGAACAACACAGGAATGACATGTGCTCAGTCGGTAAATAACTCACCTGCAATGCAGGAGACCGCCAGCAAGGCAGGGGTGCCAGGTATGATTCCTGGGTTGAGAAGATTCCCTGGAGAAGGAAATGGCAACCCACCCCAGTATTCTTGCCTAGAAAATCCCATGGACAGAGGAGTCTGGTGGCTCCAGTCCATGGGGTTGCAAGGGTCGGACATAACTTAGCAACTAAACCAGCTTCCAAAAATGTGTAGGAATTCCCAGTGACATGTAGAAGGGGTTACTAGACCCTATTCTTCAGAGTGTAAGTCTAGACCATGGGGAGAGAGAAAGAACTGTTTCTCTGTGATCTGAATTGCAGTGGTACTTATCAGAGGCTGAATAATGTCTCCCCAAAATGCATATGTTACAGCCCTAATCCTGGTACCTTAGACTGTGACTATATTTGGAGACAGGGTATTCAGAGGGAATTAGGTTAAAATAAGGCTTTTGGGGTGGACATTAGTTCAGTTTGATTGATTCCTTTATAAGAAGAGAACAGGACCTAGAGAGAGACACCAGGGATGGGCATGTGCAGAGAAAAGACCATGTGGGACAAAAAAGAGAAGGTAAGCCGAGGAACAAGGCCTCAAAGAGACCAACCACGCCAGAACCTAGATCTTGGATTTTCAGCTTTCAGAGCTGCTGCTGCTGCTAAGTCGCTTCAGTCATGTCCGACTCTGTGTGACCCCATGGACTGCAGCCTACCAGGCTCCCCCGTCCCTGGGATTCTCCAGGCAAGAACACTGAAGTGGGTTGCCATTTCCTTCTCCAATGCATGAAAGTGGAAAGTGAAAGTGAAGTCGCTCACTCATGTCTGACTCTTTGCGACCCCATGGACTGCAGCCTACCAGGCTCCTCCATCCATGGGATTGTCCGGGCAACAGTACTGGAGTGGGATGCCATTGCCTTCTCCGGCTTTCAGAGCTGTGAGAAATTAAATTTCTGTGGTTTAAACTAACCAGTCTATGGCACTTTATTGTGGCAGTCTGAGCAAAGGGATACAATCCCCTGCTGTACTGCCCTGGGACACTTTTACCTGAGTCCAGAACAGAGGCAGGAGTCTCTGTCACTTTGCCATACACCACAGAGCAGATGTGACTTCTGGAGTGTTCAGGGTGCTACCTGCTGAAAAATGCTGAGCTGGGAATCAGCAAGAGGCTCTTGGCACCCAGAAGGGCAGCACGATGGAGTGACAGTGCCTATTGTGCTAAACTGAGCCATTTTCAGAAACGGCTTCACCATGAAGAGCAGTTGCAGAGAAACAGCCCTGCCAAGGCAGCAGGAGGCCACTGCCTAGTGGCTGTGGCCGGCCTAGTGACAGACTCCAAGAAAGGGACGGCATATGTCACACATACCTCTAGAGATTTTAAACATTCTAAAGAACTAATTTTTAGGAAGCTGGGGTTCATGCATCAGCAGTTTGGGGAAATGAGCCAGAAAAATTGGGTATTAATATTAGTGCTCCCACATATGTACCCAGAGAGTGGTGAGGCTTCTGGAAATTACTGTTCCACACAGTTGACCCCAGAGCAGATGTCTATGAAGATCTATCTGAAAAGCTAAAGGAGGTTTATTGGAAGAAACAAAGGGACAGGCAAATAATGGTGAATCGGGGGGAAAATAAAGAGGAGGAAATTTGAATAAGAAGTAGAAAGGGAGGTCCAGAGGAGGAAGATTTAAGCTGATCCAATGACTTCATGGCAAATAGATGGGGAAAAAATGGAAACAGTGACATTTTATTTTCCTGGGCTCCAAATCACTGTAGATGGTGACTGCAGCCATGAAATTAAAAGATGCTTACTTCTTGGAAGAAAAGCTATGACAAACCTAGACAGCATGTTAAAAAGCAGAAACATTACTTTGCCAACAAAGGTCTGTATAGTCAAAGTTATGTTTTTTCCAGTAGTCATCTACAGGTGTGAAAGTTGGACCATAAAGAAGGCTAAGTGCTGAAGAATTGATGCTTTTGAACTGTGGTGCTGGAGAAGACTCTTGAGAGACCCTTGGACTGCAAGGAGATCCAACCAGTCAATCCTAAAGGAAATCAACCCTGAATATTCATTGGGAGGACTGATACTGAAGCTGAAGCTCTAATACTCTGGCCACCTGATGCGAAGAGCTGACTCATTGGAAAAGAACCTGATGCTGGGAAAGGTTGGGGGCAGAAGAAGGGGACGACAGAGGATGAGATGGTTGGATGGCATCATTGACTCTATGGACATGAGTTTGAGCAAATTCTGGGAGATTGTGAAGGACAGGGAAGACTGACATGCTTCAGTCCATGGGGTCACAAAGAGTCAGACATGACTGAGTGATGAAACAACACCACCACCTCTCAGATTATTTAGGAGGACCTAGTTAAAAGGACTTTGTAAATAGGAAAAGCTATGTAGATGTTTATTAAGTAAGAAAGCTGACTTTTATTCAAGATGATCACAGGCAGGGATTCAAGGGCATGAATAGGAAATACACTTGCATAAAACAATAAGCTAGAGAAAGAAAGCACAGTAAATTGGGCATATTAAAAAGGGATAGTTAAAAAAAGAGTGGTGATGAGAGAGATTCAGATGTAAGTGTCCTAGGGATGGAAGAAGAGGAGAAAATAGTAATGTGTTGACCTATCTGTGAAGGAGCAGATAGAAAGTGAGACCCAGCTTAACTCCCAGACCAGAAGAATAGAGCTGAAGAAGGCTGCTGGCTACACCATAATCAAGGCAGTGGGAGGGCTTGGAAGTTAAAAGACAGACACAATCAAACTCTCCCTGAAAGTGAGGCATTCTGTCCTCCAGTTGTCTGTTTTTATCAGAGAAGAAGCTTGGAAACTGAAGGCAAGAGTCAGTTGCTCTTGTTTCCTCTTCTCTACTGATGCATCCTGAAAGCAGGCAGAGAGCTCACTGACTTTGGAAGCTGAATATTTTTCCTACAAAGTGACTGAGACACTTAATACCCATTCCTTCTGTTTTTATAAAGGAGAAGAGACTTCCCCGTCTCCAGGAGAGCACAATAATGAAAGAAACATTCCAACTTCTCTGGGTCCCTGGGCCTTTCCTCTGCCCACAGTGGGGAAGAGTAACATAGGGTTGGAGGAGTTGGGTAGCCTCAGCTCCCACTTACTTCCTTTTCCTCTCAGATATGCCTGTTAAATGTCTACTCTAAGTCCATGTAGTAACATGCTCAGGGTGGAAAATGAACTCTTTTCAGCTTTCTTGAACCTGCTCTCTCAATGTAGGTTGAAAGTTTCCCTGAAGGTAGATGGATGAATTTGTCCCTAGACTTAGATTTCAAGATTAGATTGCTAATCTTGATTAGGAATGTAGCCGGAGGACTAAGGCGTATTTTTCAGCACAGTTTCATTGATGAAAATCTTGATCTGTGCCTGGTATCTGCCCTCTATTGCTTAAGAATTTAGGAGAGAAGAGGCCGCAACTATTTTGCAATATGTAAATCACCAATAAACTACTTACTACCTAGACAGCCATCAGAAAATCACTTCTTTTTTTGAACCTCAATTTATTCATCTATCAAGTCAAGAAAAATAATACCTATATGGGAAGGCTCTTTTGAGAATTATGTTAAACAATGTATATGAAGGTAACAAATTATAGTTGGCATACGGTACATATCTGTTCTTTTCATGTAATTTGAAGCATTTCTTCTAAATATTCTATATTTCAGCTTCCCAGCTTAAAAATATGATGCTGCTAATGTTTAATCCTTTTTTGACAAACATAAGAATGGGATTCTTGGCAGTTACTAACTCAGGTGGAATGGTTTCCATCTTAAACCAGGCAAAATTCTATAATCTGAAGGATCCAGCCACTGTTATGTCTTATACCTATGCAAACTAGCAAACATATGATTTGATTTAAAAAATGCTCAAGTTTTAGATGTTTTTAATGCATTCAGTGCCATACCTTCAGAAAACCATTAGCACCTCTAGCAGCTTAAAGATAATGGCAGAGTCTGGCTTTAACTTTTTTCTCTCCAGAATCACCCAAATGCAAAAAATGATAAATGGAGATGCAATTTCTTCTTCAATGAAAGCAGGAAAGAACCAAAACTCTGAACTATGAAACAGGTGGAAGGACTATAGGAGCCCACGGGGAGTGTACAGTGAGGATGCCCCAGGCTCCAGATCTCTGGGTACACTTCTTCAAAGAGACGTCCACAGTCTGCAGTACAAAATTTGAATCTCTTGTTTGCAATAATGGAAACAAAGTGCATAAACTGGTGGCAGGAGCTCTTATACACATAGTTTGGAATCAAGAAGCAGGTGAAGTGGAGCTAACTAGTAAATCACACAGGTAGGATGTTTTGTCATCATAGCAAAGGATGTAGAGAGTCTTTCCCTGTGAGCAGTCCCTGTGGTGCCTTGCTCCTTTGTCTAAGAGTCATTAGGGGTTGAATAAATACTAACACAAATGTTTACAAATAAAAATCTTACTCTTCTGAAATATAGTACAGAACTCTCAGAATAATAGAGAATATACAAAAGTGCAAAATAAAAAATACAAAGAAATAAAGGGAAACAAATGAGGAATGAAAAGTACTCATTGGGATAATATTTTCACAGATGAGATGAAAATTGGATCCCTCAAAACTTATCATATAATTACAGAATTTAGCAAAGCAGGCACCCTTCTAAAGCAGGAGCACCAGACAGAGATTCCAGAGTACAGGGATGATGTTCCCTGACAACAGAAGCAGTTGAAATGTGAGGGAGTAGAGTTTCAGGGAAATCGTGAAGAAATAGTAAACTCCACAAAAATGTTAAGATAAATTGGAAGTAGATAAAGAAATAGATAAATAACATTGAAAAAATAAAACAAATGTAAATTTTAAAATAAATAAAATCTGTTATATGCATTTCATCTTCTTGAAGGTGAAAAGTGAGTGTTAGTTGCTCAGTCGTGTCCAACTCTTTGCAACCCCAAGGACTGTATGTAGCCCACTAGGCTCCTAATTCCCATGGAATTCTCCAGGCAAGAGTTTTATAGTGGGTTGCCATTTTCTCCTCCAGGGGATCTTCCTGACCCAGGAATCAAACCCAGCTTTCCTGCATTGCTGGCAGATTTTTCACAGTCTGAGCCACCAGGAAAGGTCCCACCTCCTCCACTCCCCCCAAAAAATAAACGAATAAAGCTCACCAGATGCCGTTAGAACCACAGCATTTTTTTGGACACTATAAAGTGTTAACCATGATATATTTAATACTCTAGGGAATGGTCTGGGTTCTTCATTAGCAAAATTATGTTCTGTCCTGTGGAAGTAAGGAAGGAGATCTTCAGTGACTATTGGGATTTTAAGCTGATTTTCTTCTCTAAATTGTTCAAATGTGTTACATTTTTGCTAACTCCTTTGATTTAGGTTTCCTTCTCATCCTATTGCCTTACTGTTCATTGGGATTTTCTTATTTTCTATGTACCTGTTGCTTGTCAGTCCTCTCCACATATTTTCTAACCTATTATTTTAAAAACATTTTATATGTTAAAAATAACATCTATAGCCAAGTGTAACCACTGTGTAATAAATACTAGCTGATGACAATTTAGCAATAACTTCAGTCAGTTCAGTTCAGTCGCTTAGTTGTGTCCGACTCTTTGTGATCCCATGAATCGCAGCATGCCAGGCCTCCCTGTCCATCACCAACTCCCGGAGTTCACTCAGACTCACGTCCATCGAGTCAGTGATGCCATCCAGCCATCTTATCCTCTGTCGTCCCCTTCGGCTCCTGCCCCCAATCCCTCCCAGCATCAGAGTCTTTTCCAATGAGTCAACTCTTCGCATGAGGTGGCCAAAGTACTGGAGTTTCAGCTTTAGCATCATTCCTTCCAAAGAAATCCCAGGGCTGATCTCCTTCAGCATGGACTGGCTGGATCTCCTTGCAGTCCAAGGGGCTCTCAAGAGTTTTCTCCAACACCACAGTTCAAAAGCATCAATTCTTCGGTGTTCAGCTTTCTTCACAGTTCAACTCTCACATCCATACATGAGCACTGGAAAAACCATAGCCTTGACTAGACGGACCTATGTTGGCAAAGTAATGTCTCTGCTTTTGAATATGCTATCTAGGTTGGTCATAACTTTCCTTCCAAGGAGTAAGCATCTTTTAATTTCATGGCTGCAGTCACCATCTGCAGTGGTTTTGGAGCCCAGAAAAATAAAGTCTGACACTGTTTCCACTGTTTCCCCATCTATTTCCCATGAAGTGATGGGACCAGATGCCATGATCTTCGTTTTCTGAATGTTGAGCTTTAAGCCAACTTTTTCACTCTCCACTTTCACTTTCATCAAGAGGCTTTTTAGTTCCTCTTCACTTTCTGCCATAAGGGTGGTGTCATCTGCATGTCTGAGGTTATTGATATTTCTCCCAGCAATCTTGATTCCAGCTTGTGCTTCTTCCAGCCCAGCGTTTCTCATGATGTACTCTGCATAGAAGTTAAATAAGCAAGGTGACAATATACAGCCTTGATGTACTCCTTTTCCTATTTGGAACCAGTCTGTTGTTCCATGTCCAGTTCTAACTGTTGCTTCCTCACCTGCATACAGATTTCTCAAGAGGCAGATCAGGTGGTCTGGTATTCCCATCTCTTTCAGAATTTTCCACAGTTTATTGTGATCCACACAGTCAAAGGCTTTGGCATAGTCCATAAAGCAGAAATAGATGTTTTTCTGGAACTCTCTTGCTTTTTCCATGATCCAGCGGATGTTGGCAATTTGATCTCTGGTTCCTCTGCCTTTTCTAAAACCAGCTTGAACATCTGGAAGTTCATGGTTCACATATTGCTGAAGTCTGGCTTGGAGAATTTTGAGCATTACTTCACTAGCGTGTGAGATGAGTGCAATTGTGCAATAGTTTGAGCATTCTTTGGCATTGCCTTTCTTTGGGATTGGAATGAAAACTGACCTTTTCCAGTCCTGTGGCCACTGTTGAGTTTTCCAAATTTGCTGGCATATTGAGTGCAGCACTTTCACAGCATCATCTTTCAGGATTTGAAATAGCTCAGCTGGAATTCCATCACCTCCACTAGCTTTGTTCGTAGTGATGCTTTTTAAGGCCTACTTGACTTCACATTCCAGGATGTCTGGCTCTAGGTGAGTGATCATGCCATTGTGATTATCTTGGTCTTGAAGGTCTTTTTTGTACAGTTCTTCTGTGTATTCTTGCCACCTCTTCTTAATATCTTCTGCTTCTGTTAGCTAGCTTATTATTTAAATTTCATTAAAGTTGCCATGTGGTATTTGTGACATTAAAGGGGTGTTGAGGGGCCCCTTTTGCTTGAGATGATGTCCTAGATGGCTGAACTGTCAAGAAAACTGACCTCCTGGAAAAGAAAGTAATGTTCTATTATGATTATATTTATGATTAAAAATGTCTCCATTGATAGTTTTCCGTTGCTGTTGTTATATTTGTCTCTTCCTCCTTCCTTCCTTTCTTTCTTTTTAGTAAGGAGTGAATGCTTACTCTCTGAAATCAACAGGTTGATATGAATGACACTTATAGAGTGAATTTCTAGAGAATTCTATTGTAATTCACTACTTGTAATGGGGCTGGATAAGATAAAATACAACTTGGAATAAGGTTGAATAGTATTGTGGTTGTATCTGAAAGCATGAGACCCATGCTGTCTGGAGTCAGGTTCTGGTTCCCTAATCATTGGCTAGAAGACTAAGAGTGAGTAATTAAATATCTAGTGAGTAATTAAATTAAATTCAGTTTCCTCATTGGTATAAGAGGATAATAAAAATGTCCACCTCAGAGGATTAATTGTTGCCACTAGCTGTGCTGATGCGTGTTTGGCATTCAGTAGATCTTGCTATGTAGCCACAGAAAGTACATAATAAATGCCAGTGGAAATTATTCAAAACATTGCAGTCTAACTAAAATTCATAATACTAATGGGAAGTTACATTTAAGAAATAAAACTTCATTATGAAGGGTCATAAATATGCTAAAAGTTTGTGCTCAGAAGAGTTAAATGTTAGAAAGAACTGTAAAGTTATATTAAGGAAAGGCTGGGAAAAATATTCAGCTGTGTTATGGGGTCCTGGAATACGATTATTGTCCATTAAGCCCAAAATCTACAGGAAGAGATGAACACTGGGTGAGCTCAAAACTGTGAGGTTCCCTATTTGTTCTCAAAGCAGCCTTTTTATCTGTTTTCCTCTTGACTGATAGAAGAGATGAAAGAAGTGGAAAATAAAATGAAGCCCAATAATACCTTGCAAAAGAATGCAGCTTAATAACAAGCAAGTCTAATGTAGGAATGAGAGTAAGGGGAAGAGAGAAAAGCCTTCAGGATACTAGCTTTTTGTCTGACAAGATGGGGAAAGAGGAGGAAGCTTATATAATGTGTTTTCCATCAGCATCTTTCAGCAGGCAGCTGAGCTGTGCTATTGTTGCTCAGAGAAGGAAAGAAAGAGCTAATTTTGACTCTGTGTGTGCAGAGGGGCAGAGACACCAGAGCAACCACTTACAGTGCTCACTTTTATTAAAGCATCTGAAGAGCAGAGATTTGAAGAGTGGAATCTGTTCGAATGCATTCTCAGGAAGTGAGGCAGGATGCCAGCCCTCTGGGGGAGAAATCAAAGGCTCTTCATCAGCAGCAGTTGCTTACAGGCATTTATTTATTTTGCATTTTAAAAACCTTGAGAAGAGGGAGGCAATGAGACCTAGAGGAGAAAGCTCTGAATACTGAAACTTGTGCTTCTGAGGTGAGTAATGGTAATCTATGGTTCTGCCCCGAGGTCCCAGTTTCCCCATCTCTACAACAAAAAATCTGAAGGGTTTTGCCGGGAGCCCGCGGGAGGCACTCCACCCGTGGCAAAGGTCATGAGGAAGGAGGCTCAACATACGCAAAGGTGGGATCGAGCCTCAGGAGTCCCCCTGGAAATTCTCAAGCATCTACCCCCATAACCAGAGCCTGCCTACTTTACTACTTTGTGCTCTCACCTACACCTCTGACTTTACGGGGGGCTGTCCCCCACCACCTCTTTCAGAGAAGGAGTTAAGGAGCTCCTGCTGCTGCTAAGTCGCTTCAGTCGTGTCCGACTCTGTGCGACCCCATAGATGGCAGCCCACCAGGCCCCGCCGTCCCTGGGATTCTCCAGGCAAGAACACTGGAGTGGGTTGCCATTTCCTCCTCCAATGCATGAAAGGGAAAAGTGAAAGTGAAGTCTCTCAGTCGTGTCCGACTCTTAGCGACCCCACGGACTGCAGCCTACCAGGCTCCTCCGTCCATGGGATTTTCCAGGCAAGAGTACTGGAGTGGGGTGCCATTGCCTTAATAATAATTCCTGGGTGTGACAGGAGTGTTTCAACCTACAAACTCCTCTGAAGGTTCTCTAGCCTGCCTGACAGGCTTGTCCAGCCACATGTGATTGCTCACAGTCCCCCAACTGTGAGAGGCACAAGATGCTTTAAACCTTCTAAAAACAGGTTCTTTAGAGAAGTTAGAAAATTATTAGTATAAGTATAGTGGGCTGATTAGAAATTGTATTGGTGAAGGGTTTTTCATTTGTTGAGCCAATGTTTACTGCTAAGTCTCCACATCCCCTGCCCTTATATACATTTATGAATATATAGAAGAAATAAGTATTAACCTTTGATATAAATCACGTTAGACCTTAGGCCAAGTAAATTCTTTCCTTAACTAAAACCCACTACACCCTCACCCTATAGGAATGTAACTTTATTTGGGTGGCGTCTGTTTTAAGAATAATCACCCCTGAAGAAATAAGTGTTGACTGATGGCTGTCACAAGGAGAGGGTCATAAATTGTCAGCAGGCCCTCCCTGGCCAGAAGATGATGTAACACCCCTAAGATCTCTGTATACATTTGTATGAAGCACCTGACTTTGATAAAAGTCAGGACTGCTGACCCCGCATGACTTTTGCATAACATCTCAGTGTATAAAAGTAGACCATGGAAAATAAAGAATTGGGATCAGTTCCTCGAAATACTGGTCTCCCCATGTCTCTCTCTCTCAAACTCTGGCTGAGTCTCAATCTGGAGTGCGGAGCCCGCCATGCTTACTAACTTTGTCTGGGCTTCTAAGATCCAACCAGGGAGGCCTCAGTGTCTCCTCTCCTTCGGGAGAATGGAAGGATGCTTGCGGCCTACGTAAGTGGTGCAAGCTTCTTGTCTTGAAGTTTTATTGGTTTCCCGCGTAAACCAAGCTACTCAGCCTCTTTTCTCCACTGAATTTTCCTACTGAGCTATCCTCATTCTATTACTCTTTATATCTCTAATTAATATTTAATTAAAGCCAGTGTATTCGCCGACGCCATCCCCGCTTTGAACTCCCTGGATCAGCTGGGGCTGGACCCCGGCAGGGTTTGGCTTACAGGATCTCTAAGTCAGTCTTCAGTTTAAATATTCTATGATATATATTACAATGTCCAAAAAATCTGTCTGTAACCCCATAATTGATTCATCTTCTTCTCCATTGCTGTTTTGTTATTTTAGCTGATATCCAGGTGCGGCTAGTAGTAAAGAATGTGCCTGCTAATTCAGAAGATGTAAGAGAACAGGGTTCGATCACTGGATTGGGAAGGTCTCCTGGAGGAGGGCACAGCAAACCACTCCAGTATTCTTGCCTGGAGAATCCCATGGACAGAGGAGCCTGGTGGGCTATGGTCCATTGGGTTGCAAAGAGTCAGACAGGACTGAGTGACTTAGCACACAGCACACATTATCTCTCACTCAGTTCAATTCAGTTTAGTTCAGTGACTCTGTCATGTCTGACTCTTTGAGACCCCATGGATTGCAGCATGCCAAGCTTCCCTTTCCATCACCAACTCCTGGAGCTTACTCAAATTCATGCCGGTTGAGTTGGTGATGCCATCCAACCATCTCATCCTCTGTTGTCCCCTTCTCCTCCTGCCTTCAATCTTTCCCAGCATCAGAGTCTTTTCAAATGACTCAGTTCTTCACATCAGATGGCCAAAGTATTGGAGCTTCGGCTTCAGCATCAGTCCTTCCAATGAATATTCAGGGTTGATTTCCTTTAAGATTGACTGGTTGGATCTCCTTGCAGTCCAAGAGACTCTCAAGAGTCTTTTCCAATACCACAGTTCTAAAGCATCAGTTCTTCAGTGCTCAGCTTTCTTTATGGTCCAACTTTCACATCCAT
The DNA here is from genome assembly GCF_027580195.1 of Bos mutus. Taxonomy (NCBI): domain Eukaryota; kingdom Metazoa; phylum Chordata; class Mammalia; order Artiodactyla; family Bovidae; genus Bos; species Bos mutus. The sequence continues at coordinate 66,727,536 of NC_091618.1, forward strand.
ACATGACTACTGGAAAAACCATAATTTTGACTATATGGATCCTTCATCAGCAAAGTAACGTCTCTGCTTTTTAATATGCTGTCTAGGTTTATCGTAACTTTTCTTCTAAGAGGCAGGTGTCTCTTAATTTCATGGCTGCAGTCACCATCTGCAGTGATTTTGGAGTAGTATCTCTCACTACTCTTTTTCTAAGCTGTTTTGTTACAGCAAACCCAGTGCACTTTTTCCTCTCGCTTTCACATAATTTGTGCTCTCTGCTGTCACTGCTTCTGCATTAACTTAATACACAGTCTTTGGGACTCAACTCAAGTGTCCATTGAAATAAACATCTTTAATAAACCCAAGACGGAGTCACTCTTGCCTGGAATGCCACATCAGAAGGAAGAATTTTCATATTCTTATAATATTCTGCCTGACCAGAAACAGAGTATATCCAGAGAGCTAAGTCCCCAGACTCCAAGCCACCCTGTGCTCTATGTTTATTTTCTTGTTCCATGATGGTTCTAAATAAGGTCATGTATACAATCCCAGTCAATCCTGTTATCTCCATGTTGCTGCTTCTAATCTCTGTAAAACTCGTTTTGCCCAAAATCTTTCAGAAAAAGTACTGCTTGTGACGCATTGTACTCCTTTAATCCACAGATTATTCCCTTTGAAAAAAGGACATCAAGCTAAATTGTTTAATTTTTGTCGTTTAACATGTCCTTATTCTCCTCCCCCAAAGAATTGATCTTTATGTTCCCAAATTTCCATAAAATTTCCCTCATGATATTATCATTCATTTTTATATTGTCTTTCTGATTAGCAAGTGCAGTAAACTCTTCAGTTCTTGAAATCACTCACCAAATAGTCAATCACCCTTCCCTCAGGACATCTGATAGCCCCTCATTCATATAACTAAAAGATTGACACCTGATACAGGAGGATCTGTAGGGTCCTGGCCAGGGCTATGGCTCTGTCCTTTCACTTAGGTTAGATGTAGGGTGTGTGTGCAAGGTCAGTTGCTTATCTTTTTGGACTCTTTGTGACCCTGTAGACTATAGCCTGCTAGACTCCTCTATTCATGAAATTGTCCAAGCAAGAATCCTGGAGTGGGTTGCCACTTCTTACTCCAGGGAATCTTCCTGACCCCGAGATCAAACCCATGTCTCTTGAGTTTCTTGCTTTGGCAGGCGGATTCTTTTTTTTTTTTTTTTGCAGGCGTATTCTTTACCCACTGAGCCACCTGGGAAGACCTAGATGTGTACAAGTTGTTAAATATTTTGAATGCCATCACTACTCTGTATCTCAAAGCCCACAGTCTCCTGTACAGTAGCTTACATCTAGTGCATGATGAATATATGCTTTTTTCAGTTTTATTTATTTATTATTTATTTTACTTTACAATATCGTATTGGTTTTGCCACACATTGACATGAATCCACCATGGGTGTACATGTGTTCCCCATTCTGAATCCCCCTCCCACCTCCCTCCCCATCCCATCCCTCTGGGTCATCCCAGTGCACCAGCCCGAGTACCCTGTATCATGCATCAAACCTGGACTGGTGATTCGCTTCACATATGATAATTTACACATTTCAATGCCATTCTCCCCTATCATTCCACCCTTGCCCTCTCCCACAGAGTCCAAAAGACTGTTCAATACATCTGTGCCTCTTTTGCTGTCTTGCATATAGGGTTATCGTTACCATCTTTCTAAATTCCATATATATGCCTTAGTATACTGTATTGGTGTTTTTCTTTCTGGCGTACTTCACTCTGTATAATAGGCTCCAGTTTCATCCACCTCATTAGAACTGATTCAAATGTATTCATTTTAATGGCTGAGTAATAGTCCATTGTGTATATGTACCACAGCTTTCTTATCCATTTGTCTGCTGATGGACATCTAGGTTGCTTCCATGTCCTGGCTATTATAAACAGTGCTGTGATGAACATTGGGGTACATGTTTCTCTTTCAATCCTGGTTTCCTCAGTGTGTATGCCCAGCAGTGGGATTGCTGGGTTGTATGGCAGTTCTATTTCCAGTTTTTTAAGGAATCTTCATGCTGTTCTCCATAGTGGCTGTACTAGTTTGCATTCCCACCAACAGTGTAAGAGAGTTCCCTTTTCTTCACACCCTCTTCAGCATTTATTGCTTGTCGACTTTTGGATCACAGCCATTCTGACTGGTGTGAAATGATACCTCATTGTGGTTTTGACTTGCATTTCTCTGATAATGAGTGATATTGAGCATCTTTTCATATGTTTGTTAGCCATCTGTATGTCTTATTTGGAGAAATGTCTGTTTAGTTCTTTGGCCCACTTTTTGATTGTGTCGTTGAATAGATGCTTGTTAAATGAAAGAACCCAGGCTTGCGTCATCATTGTAAAAAGTATTAGAAAAGAGCTAGAGGTAGGAGAGACAAAAATGAGATATGATTATTTCATAAGCCAGTGTTTAAGCCCTATCCCTTGACTTCAAAAAGCATCTAAAAATTTTGAAGGGGGAGCAGTGAGTAGAGGAGGTGAATTAAAGGATAGAAAGCAAAATTGGAGAGAAATAAAATTATAATTGAGTAATGCAGAGTGTATCAGATTCTGAGCTTTTCAAGAGTTTGAAGAAAGTCTGCCCGAGTATGAGGAGTATTAAGTGATACGTCCTTCTGCCTACTCCTCCTTTTGTCTCCATCCCTTTTCTGTCTCTCTCAGGGCTACTCTGCTATGTTTTCCCTGATTTCAAATAAGAACACTTTGCAACCCTTCTCAGCCTCTTTGCCCTCTCCTTTTTATGTTCTCTTGCACTAATGAATAAATTAACTCAGCAAGACTGAAGGATGCACAGATGATACACAAAAATCAGTTACAATTCTGTATACTAACAATGAACAGCTGGAAATCATAAGTAAAAAAAAGTATCATTTAAAAGGTCAAAGAAAATGAAATATTTTGGCATAAATCCAGTGAAATCTGTGGAATATCTTTTTGCTGAAAGTTACAAGTCTGACCTAAGTCATCAATGAAGATGTAAGTGAATGGTGAGATATATTGTGTTCATGAATTTAATGAAATAAGATGTTTAAGATGTTAATTTTCACAAATTAATCTATAGATTTAACACAATTAAAATAATGTCAGAATTTTTTGTAGCTTCAAAAGCTGGTTTTTAAGTTGTTTGAAAAGGGAAAGAGATTTGTACAGCTAGAACAACTTTGAAAATGAAGAATAAAAACACATTACCTGATTTTAAGGCTTGGCATAAAGGTATAATAAACACAACAGTTTAATATTGGAGAAAGAATCTATAGATAGATAAACAGAAAGTACAGAATCTGGAAATAGACATGTAGATACATCAGTCAGTCAGTTTAGTTGAAATTGTAAATTGATTTTTAACAATAGTGCCAAGAAAATTCAATGGAGAAAAGATAGTTTTTTTTACAATGAACTTTGCTGGAACAAAGAGGGCAGATAGGCTGAAACCACAATCACAGAAAACTATCCAATCTGATCACATGGACCACAGCCTTGTCTAACTCAATGAGACTAAGCATTACCGTGTGGGGCCACCCAAGACGGATGGGTCATGGTGGAAAGGTGTGACAGAATGTGGTCCACTGGAGAAGGTAATGGCAAACCACTTCAGTATTCTTGCCTTGAGAACTCCATGAACACTATGAAAAGGCAAAAAGATAGGACACTGAAAGAGGAACTCCCCAGGTCAGTAGGTGTCCAATATGCTACTGGAGATCAGTGGAGAAATAATTTCAGAAAGAATGAAGAGAAGGAGCCAAAGCAAAATCAGCACCCAGTTGTGGATGTGACTGGTGACAGAAGCAATGACCAATGCTGTAAAGAGCAATATTACGTGGGGACCAGGAATGTTAGGTCCATGAATCAAGGCAAACTCATGACCAGTATATGTCAAACAGGAGATAGCAAGAATAAACGTCGATATTCTAGGAATCAGTGAGCTAAAATGGGTTGGAATGGGTGAATTTAACTCAGATAACCATTATATCTACTACTGTGGGCAGGAATCCCTTAGAAGAAGGGGAGTAGCCACCACAGTGAACAGAAGAGTCTGAAATGAAGTACTTGGATGCAATATCAAAAATGACAGAATGATCTCTGTTCATTTCCAAGGCAAACCATTCAATATCACGATAATTCAAGTCTATGCCCTAACCAGTAACTCCGAAGAAGCTGAAGTTGAACAGTTCTATGAAGACCTACAAGACCTTTTAGAACTAACACCCAAAAAAGATGTCCTTTTCATTATAGGGGACTGGAATGCAAAAGTAGGTAGTCAAAAAACACCTGGGGTAACAGGAAAATTTGCCCTTAGACTACAGAATGAAGCAGGACAAAGGCTCATAGAGTTTTGCCAAGAGAACGCACTGGTCATAGTAAACCCTCTTCTAACAACACAAGAGAAGACTATACACATGGACATCACCAGATGGCCAACACTGAAATCAGATTGATTATATTCTTTGCAGCCAAAGATGGAGAAGCTCTATACAGTCAGCAAAAACAAGACTGGGAGCTAACTGTGGCTCAGATCATGAACTTATTGTAAAATTCAGACTTAAATAGAAGAAAGTAGGGAAAACCACTAGACTATTCAGGTATGACCTAAATCAAATCCCTTATGATTATGCAGTGGAAGTGAGAAATAGATTTAAGGGACTAGATCTGCTAGACATAGTGCCTGATGAACTATGGACAGAGGTTTGTGACATTGTATAGGAGACAAGGATCAAGACCATCCCCAAGAAAAATAAATGCAAAAAAGCAAAATGGCTGTCTGAGGAAGACTTACAAATAGCTGTGAAAAGAAGAGAAACAAAAAGCAAAGGAGAAAAGGAAAGATATACCCATTTGAATGCAGAATTCCAAAGAATAACAAGGAAAGATAAGAAAACCTTCCTCAGCTATCAATGCAGAGAAATAGAGGAAAACAATAGAATGGGAAAGACTAAAGATGTCTTCAAGAAAATTAGAGTTACCAAGGGAACACTTCATGTAAAGATGGGCTCAAAAAGGCCAGAAGTGTATGGTTCTAACAAAAGCAGAAGATATTAAGAAGAGGTGGCAAGAATACACAGAAGAACTGTACAAAAAAGATCTTCATGACCCAGATATTCACGATGGTGTGATCACCCACCTAGAGCCAGACATCCTGGAATGTGAAGTCAAGTGGGCCTTAGGAAGCATCACTATAGACAAAGCTAGTGGAGGTGATGGAATTCCAGTTGAGCAATTTCAAATCCTAAAAGATGATGCTGTGAAAGTGATGCACTCAATATGTCAGCAAATTTGGAAAACTCAGCAGTGGGCACAGGACTGGAAAAAGTCAATTTTCATTCCAATCCCAAAGAAAGTCAGTGCCAAAGAATGCTCAAACTATAGCACAAATGTTCTCATCTTACACGCTAGTAAAGTAATGCTCAAAATTCTCCAAGCCAGGCTTTTTAGCAAGACATGAGCCGTGAACTTCCAGATGTTCAAGCTGGTTTTAGAAAAGGCAGGAGAACCAGAGATCAAATTGCTAATATCCACTGGATCATGGGAAAAACAAGAGAGTTCCAGAAAAACATCTATTTCTGCTTTATGGACTATGCCAAAGCCTTTGACTGTGTGGATCACAATAAACTATGGAAAATTCTGAAAGAGATGGGAATACCAGACCACCTGACTTCCCTCTTGAGAAATCTGTATGCAGGTGAGGAAGCAACAGTTAGAACTGGACATGGAACAACAAACTGGTTCCAAATAGGAAAAGGAGTACGTACGTATATTTTTTTCTGAAACATACATGTATACTTCAGTAAAGTTTACAGGTAAAAAAGTGCAAAAATACTTTTATTTTTTGAAAATGTATGTAATTTACATCCAGCTTTACAGGAGTACAGGGACTATATAAAAGTAAGACATGTCTTGCTTTCATGTCATTCTTGTCTTTTTATTAAAGGTCGTTTCACTGAAGTTCGAGTTTTCCCTCAATTTCAGAGTTGTCTCTAATGTATAAGTTTAATACTGCTCACGAAAATGGCTGCTTTGCAGTCTGATTGGCCTCTCCCAAGATCCATAACCATCTGTCAGTTCCACAGACCCAGTCAAATATGAAATGAAGGGCTTTTCTGAAACATACCTGCTGTGTGGTAAGGCTACACCTTCACTTACTGCTGGCTGTGCCTCCTAACAGACTCTAAAGGACAGCGTTGCTTATATATCCAGCTACTACCTCTCCCTTAGCCTCTGCAGATACCTCACGATATTTGGAAGTATTCTACAAGATATTGCAACCTGAGCTTGGCAGGAAGTCCATCCCCAGAATGGTCTTATCATTAGACAGTTGTGCACCAGATCCTGAGAATGGAGACAGTTCTTAACTTCCCTCCTTCCATCTTCTGTCAGTCTACACTTGGATCACCTCAGAGAGGCAAAAAAAGGCCGTAGTCTATGATTTCTCTCACTTTTCTCACATCTTTGTGGTCTTTTAATCCCCTAACCTCCTCACAATGTCTCGTTCTTCTTCCTGTTACCCTCCAACCTGACTAAAGTTAGATGGTTACGCATAGCTTTTTTTGTTGTTGTTTTTTCAGGGAAGGTAGTTTTGTTGAGAGGGATGGTGGATAAGATCAGGTTTTACCCCTGATCTGAGGGGTTGAAGAAAGTTTCTCTTTCAGACTCAGCTTTATGGTTAAGTTAAAAAGTTGAACTGGTGGGCTTGACCAGCGCTTGACAGAACTGCTATGCATTTTTATGTGCAGAGTCCTGTCACTTTCCTCATTTTGCTTTGTTTTCCTAATCATACCTATTGCTAGATTGATAGAGGCAGGATCCAGTCAGAGAGATGGTATTCATCCCAACCAGGAAAAGTAAGGTGGGCATAAAAACTTTCATGCCACATTACTATTACTCAGAAATAGTAGCACTTCATTTAACTTCATAGAAATGCAAAGTTTTCTAAATATTTCAGTTTTAAAATTTAAAACAAATGCACATTTCTTTCAGCCACTTTTTGTAAATATAATTCAAGGGAATGCTATACTTAAGCAGAATGTTCAAAATATGTCAGAGTTTCTTGCCAAATGCAATGATTAAACTGTACCATAATGGTACAGGAGTTATTACTAAACTTGGCTCCAACACTGACTGTCCACAATTGCTATGAGCTTATCATGATGACATCTTCATTTAGACTTACCTTCTTCTGAAGTGTGAGACAATTAACTGTCAGTGAGATTGATTTAATATATGGAAGCCCTAGTGTATGTTGACAATCCATCAATATTCATTTGCTTCATTTATTATATTATTAATAGTGAGCTTTTTCTTATTCCCTTTTCTATCATCTTATTTTCTGCTTCTGTTTTTCTCTGAATTGGTAAAATATATAATTCCCAATCAATTGACAGTTAGTTTATAACCTGCCTTCTTTCAAATAGGATCCCCAAAAGCAAAAACCCAAGTGAAAAGATCAATAAATTCAACTGCACTGAAACTTAAAATCTCTGTATTGCAATAATCAAAGTATACAAAGTTAAAAATCAAGTGCTAAATCTGTGAAAAATATTTGTAATATATGAAACAAAGATTATTAAGCAAAACAGTTGAAGTATCACACACCAGGAAGAAAAAGAGAAACAAAAAAGTAGAAATTGGCAAAAGATATGAACAGACAAATCACAGAACAGGAAATATGAATTGCAAATAAAAATATGAAAAAAATTTTAAACTGTAATAGGAATATGCAAATCACACTAAAAATGAAATACTATTTATCCTCCATAAGGTTAGAAAAAGTATTAGAATATGATATGAAAATGCTGATAAGTACATTAGGAACTAACTATATAATATATTATTAATGATAGTATAAATTGCTGTATTTCTCTGGGAAGAGATTTTGTATCATCTCTTCAAATTAAAAACATGCATCTCTTATACAATCCAGCTATATAACTGCTCAATTTCTACCCTGGAGAAACACTTGCACACATGCCTGTAGAGATATCATTTATCTATAAATTGCTTTCACTGTTTTAAGTGCTTCACATACTTAAATACTCATTAGTTCCCATTAGTATCCCTATTTTACAAGTCTAAAATTTAAAATTTGAACCCAGGTAGTCCAGTTCCATAAACTGTCTTTTCCCATTATGCCATATTATCAATATTACTCAAGAAGATTGCTCTCTTATGAAAAGATATTCATTGCAACCTTGTAACAGGAAAACATTGCTAAGTAATTTGGAATGTAAGGAAGTATGACAAAGGAATGAGGTACATTTATATATTGGTTCTTAACTTGGAGAAATTTTCTTCCCAGGGAATATTTGGCAGTGTATAGTTTCAATTGTCACAGTTGCAAGAGTATGTGAAGAAATACTACTGTTATCTGGTTGGTAGAGAGGCCAGGGATGCTGCTAGACATTGTGCAATAAACAGGGAAGCCTCTCACCACACAGAACTATCTGGCCCAAAATCTCAATAAAGTGACCAGTTTGAGAAACTGATTTACACCACTTATATGAATTGTTCTCCAAGAGATATTGTCCATTTCACAAGGCTTGTAGATTATATCATTTATTAGCACATACACATATACACACATAAAGGGCAGGATATATCCTAAGTGTGTGTACCTAGCTGTTTGCAAATGCAAGTTTGGGAAAAGGTCTAAAACAATGCATACAAATTCTTAAGTGGGGTTACTCCTGAAAGGTACTAATTACCACTTGTCAACTTGACAAAAATGAACAGATGACAATGGGCCATGATGGCAACATGGAATTAAAGGCTGCTCTGACATACAAAGCAGTGTGTCTTTTGGGAAATATTTCCTATGAAATGTGATTTCAGGAGACCTATGGTGTGCTCCAAAAAAATCCTAGAACCATTTACTATGTACATCTGTGTAAGCAAGTAGAAAAGTCTTGAAGGAAACATTTCAGTTGAAAGGACTCTAGGGAGAGAAGTGGGATTCAGAACCAAAGGAAATTTCTCTATGGCACCCCACTCCAGTACTGTTGCCTGGAAAATCCCATGGATGGAGGAGCCTGGTAGGCTGCAGTCCATGGGGTCGCTAAGAGTCGGGCACGACTGAGCGACTTCACTTTCACTTTTCACTTTCATGCATTGGAGAAGGAAATGGCAACCCACTCCAGTGTTCTTGCCTGGAGAATCCTGGGGACGGGGGAGCCTGGTGGGCTGCCGTCTATGGGGTCACACAGAGTCGGACACGACTGAAGCGACTTAGCAGCAGCAGCAGCAGCTATAGATAAAGATATTAATAGTTTAAAAATAACATTCTGTGTCACTAAAGTAACTGGGAAAAAATAAGTTAAAAATGCACACAGACACAAATATGAAGTATGTTATTGACTGTGATGTTACTTAAACTCATACAACAAACAAAAATGAAACAATATAAATGGCTAAGAACCAGAGATAGAACCTTTGAATTAGTCTTTACTCATTTAAACAAATATCCTATACTAATTATGAGTAGCATTTTGTAAGTATGGGTGAGTGCTAAGTTGCTTTAGTTGTGTCTGACTCTTTGTGACCCTATGGACTGTAGCTCACCAGGCTCCTTGGGCCATGGGATTCTCCAGGCAAGAATACTGGAGTGGGTTGCCATGCCCCCCTCCAGGGGATCTTCCTGATCCAGGGATCGAACCTGTGTCTCTGATGTCTTCTGAATTGGCAGGTGTGTTCTTTACCACTAGTGCCACCTGGGAAGCCCTGTAAATATGGCTTGACTATTAATATATCAGTAAATGAAGAAAGGTAATTACAAAGCATATACATGGAATCCTATTTCATTATTTCAAGAAGGAAGGTAAGCAAATTTTAGCGAGGAAAGTCTGGAAAGAGAGTCACTAAGATTTTAAGAATTATCTCTGAGAGTTGGAAGTAGAATTTTTGTGTTTTCCCAAATATGACTTGCTCTGCATTGCATTTTTTTGTACTTGAATTATTTAATGAAAGAGCTTAAAGAATAAGAAAAACAAAACAGTGTTTTAGACATCATAAAGAGTCCATGCAATATAGTAATAAGGACATATTTAAAGTAACTAAGAAAAACAATAGAAAAGGGAACTAACAGTAATAAAATAAAATGAAATCAGAAGTAAAAGACCAAATAAATCATAGTTAATTTGGGTCTGAGTTTGGCTCTGTATTTTAAGAGTTGAGTGGCTGTGGGTAATTTTCTGAAACTATTTGAACTTCAGTTTCCCATTTATAAATGCAGTAACTGTAGCTATTTCTTAACTCTGTTTGAGCGTTAAACAAGAAATCATATGAACATGCACTGAAGTATTATTTAGTGGTTTACTGAAACCCTCAAAAGCTCAACTGAGATGAATAATATTTACTGAGGAGAGATGAATAATATTTACTGAGGATTTTCAAAAGTACCCATAATTTATTCATTTGTCTAGATCCTCAAAAATGGTTGAGTAACCATGTGTTAGAAATTATTCTCTGATAAGGACCCAGACCATATTCTTTCACCTGGCTTCTCAGTCAAAGAGTCAGCAATGTTTCTAAGAGATTACTGCTGCTGCTACTGCTGCTGCTAAGTTGCTTCAGTTGTGTCCGACTCTGTGTGACCCCGTAGATGGCAGCCCACCAGGCCCCGCCGTCCCTGGGATTCTCCAGGCAAGAACGCTGGAGTGGGTTGCCATTTCCTTCTCCAAAGCATGAAAGTGAAAAGTGAAAGTGAAGTCGCTCAGTTGTGTCTGACTCTTAGTGACCCCATGGACTGCAGCCTACCAGGCTCCTCGGTCCATGGAATTTTCCAGGCAAGAGTACTAGAGTGGGGTGCCATTGCCTTCTCCAAGAGATTGCTAGAAATACCAAATCTTGACCCACCCCAGACCTGTGAAATCAGAATATGTGTTGGGATCCTCCGAAGAGATTCAGATGACATTGAGCTATTATACCAGTTAAGAATAAAAACACGTGCTTTAGTAGTCAGCTGGATTAGGTTTAGGCTGTCAATCACTTGTGAAAATTGAGACATCTAATAAGAGCATGTGACTAGTGAGAAAGCCATCCCATCTCTAATCAGAAGGACCAGTGTTATTCATTTTGATCTCAAGGTTACCTGCAAGTAAGTGATGAGACATTGTTCTAGATAACCACAGAATACAGTCGCACATGGCCATTGTACCTACACTTTGAGTAAATATCACTAAACCTCATGTGACTAGTGAGAAAGCCATCCCATCTCTAGTCAGAAGGGCCAGTATTACCCATTTTGATCTCAAGGTTAACTGCAAAGTAAGTGATGAGACATTGTTTAACATAACCACACAATACAGTCACACACCTACACTTTGAGTAAATATCACTAAACCTGTAAGCTATTTCAGAAGCTAGGTCAAACCAAAGTGCATTTCCATGTGCTCTCATGAAGTGAAATTTGATCAATAATTCATTTCTCTACACAAATCAAGGTACATATGATATGTCCAAAGATAAAGAGGCTCACTTCGGCTGATCAATAACTAGTCAAAAGCCTTGGTCTTTGGTTAGCTAGTACTGAGTCAGAGTTTCTATCCTCTTGGCTTCTACCTGATTGGGAGGTTGTCGTTCATTTTCTCTGTCGTATCTGACTCTTTGCGACCCCATGGACTGCAGCATGCCAGGCCTCCCTGTCCTTCACTAGGCTCTTTGCCAGTGAGGTTGCTCTTCACATCAGGTGACCAAAGTATTGGAGATTAGGAGGGGGTATTGTATTTAGTGTACCTGTTGCAGATTGCTAATGTCCTAGGTCATTTTATTTTTCAGAAATGGTCCGTGTGTCTTTGTAAGGCTGTGACCAAAACAGTAGAGATGTTCTTTTAGTAAACTGAGATGAACAGAGGGCTCTCTAAAAAATGCACAAATCATGGTTTGATACCTGCCTGCCCTAACCATGGACATGGCAAAACCATCTAGACTGTAAAGGAAGCTGGAAAGCATCAGACATTTTTAGAAGCTTTTGTTGGCATTTTCACTTTTTTGGTTTGTTCTTACAGGAATCTGCATTTTTGAGTTTTGTCTTAGGGTGTCTGCTAAGGAATATGTTTTGAAGAAGTGAATAAGGGAATGCAGTGGTATGTCATAACCAGGTGACTGAGAAGGCAGGTTAAAATGTCATGATACTGAGTCTTTTCTGCAGGAAAGAGGTGAAGGAACAGATGGAAAACTTGGTGGCAGTAACTCTACCTCTCTCCCTGAGAATACATCTCTGTCACTCCTCTTTGTCCAAAAGCAGTGTTGAATTGAGCAAGGAGCGCAGATTTTGAAGTCAGAAAAAGTATTAAATTTGTGTCTGCTTTTTGACTCTTTCCGGCTGAGTGTGCCTCAGTTCATTACCTCTTTCAGTTAGTTTTCTTACCTGTACATTGAGATTCACGATATCTAATGCATGGGGTTGTTATATTTACTTTATTAAATTAAATTGCCTAATTTAAAACCTGGCCCATTTGGGGCACTCCATAAATAGTAGCTATTTGTTGATTTTTTGTTGTTGTTATTTAGTCACTCAGTAGTGTCTGGCTCTTTAGCAATCCCCTGGATTGTAGCATGTCAGGCTCCTCTGTCAATGGGATTTCCCAGGCAAGAATGAATACTGGAGTGGGTTGCCGTTTCCTTCTCCAGGAGATCTTCTCAACCCAGGGATTGAGCCTGAGTCTCCTGCATTGGCAGGTAGATTCTTTACCACTGAGCCACTGAGGAAGGCTTTGTTGATTACCTTTATCTCAAAGAGCAGCTGGTGACTCTCCCCAGGTCTTCCTGGAAAGTTCTTACCAACAAACCCAGGTATCCTCATAACCTTTCTGGAGGTTTCCCTGGTTATTGCAGATTGTTTTATAATGATGTCTTTTTTCCTTTGAAAGATTTAGTTATTTATTTAATTTTGGCTGTGCTGGGTCTTTGTTGCTATGCATGCGGTTTCTCTAGTGTGTGGCCAGTGGAGGCTTCTCTCTAGTTGTGCTGCACAGACTTCTCATTGCAGTGGCTTCTCTTATTGCAGAGCATGGGCTCTAGTGCACCAACTTCACTAGTTGTGGCACATGGGCTTAGTTGCCACACGGCATGTGGGACATTCTTGAAGCAGGGATCAAACTTGTGTCCCCTGTATTGGCAGGCAGATTCTTAACCACTGAACTGGCAGAAAAGCCCATAATGATGTACTTAATGTCTATCTCCTGCCCCTCCTATGAACTCCCTAAATTTAGTGACTGTCGTATTTATCTTTGCAACCTTTGTACAGGGCTTGTATAAAAAATTCACCTACAGAGCTTGTATAAAAGATTCACCAATACATGCTGGTGGACTCAGTGTATCAGTGGGTTTTAAAGATGGTGACAGAGCTGCGGGATGACTTTCCAGTACAATTGAAGACACATTAGGATAAAATCAACTTCAAACCAATGAAGCACCCAGGACATCTCTGGCAAGACCCCTAGAGTGCTATGGAACAGATATAGGCCAGTTCCTGAAAGGCGAGGATTAAAAAAAACACAAACATACAATATTATTAAGCCATATAAAAGAATGAAATAATGCCATTTTGAGCAACATGGATGGACCTAGAAATGATCATACCAAGTGAAGTAGGTCAGAGAAACACAAGTAACAAAGCAAAAGTGAAAGGCACTCAGTCATGTCTGACTCTTTGAGACCCCATGGACTATACAGTCTGTGGAATTCTCCAGGCCAGAATACTGGAGTGGGTAGCGTTTCACTTCTCCAGAGGACCTTCCCAACCCAAGGATCCATCCCAGGTCTCCTGCGTTGCAGGTGGATTCTTGACCAGGTGAGCCACAAGGGAAGCCTGAGTACTGGAGAGGGAGGCCTATCCCTTCTCCAGCGGATCTTCCTAACTCAGGAACTGAATCAGGCTCTCCTGGAATGCAGGTGGATTTTTTACCAACTGAGCTATCAGTAACATATGATAATACTTATATGTGGAATCTAAAATATGATATAAATGAACATATTTATAAAATGGAAATAAACTCACAAAGAAAACAAACTTATAGTTACCCCAGGGAATAGCAGAGAGAGAAGGGAAGAGAGGTAAATTAGGAGTTTGAGATTAACATATACATACTGCTATATATAAAATAAACAAGGTCCTACTGTATAGAACAAGAAACTATATTCAGTATCTTGTAACAATCTGTAATGGAAAAGAATCTAAAAAAATACATAACTGAATCACTTTGCTATTACCTGAAACTAACACAACATTGTGAATCAACTGAAAAAATTTTTTTAAAAAAGGCCATAAATAGTGAAGCAAGTTTCCTTGCCATATATGATCAGAGAAACAAAATTTAATATTCTCTCCAGATGGTGCTGAAACAAATTCAAATCTGGTTGAGGACAAAAAGACTATTTTTACCCCCCACAAATTATTTTGCAGGTTTTTCAAATTGATACATAACTGCATTCCCTCAGAATAAACCCCAAAAATTCAAGGTAAAGGTTGTTTTCCTTTCTGGAGCCTTCTGAGGCCTTACCCTTCACTAGAATGTCATCTGAGTGTTTTATTTAACAAAACCCTAGAATCGTTACGCCTAGAGCAGTCCCACAGCTCCAGGATGCCTCATTCTCAGATAACAAAAGCAGCTGTTGCATACCCACCAGCCTAACAAGGATCAAAAATCTGGCAGGGTTCCCTCACGCCGCATCTAAGCTAAACAAAGCCCCTTAGCATCCCTAAACTTTCCACCACTTCACCCACCCGTGTTGAGTTGGCCCTGGGCCACAGTGGTGGCTCCTCCAGCCAATCAGAGGAAATGCTGCCCCGCATGCTGACAGGTTGGATGATCCTCATCACCAATATGCTTACCTGATTCCCTTTCAAATTCAGAGCACTTTCCTTTTTCCCATCAGACTTGGGCTTTTGTGTACTTTTTCATTATTGGAACTGGCAACATGAAGCTATTTAAACACAGCTCCATCTGTCAGTGTCGGGTCCTGCAGGTAGAGTGTCGTGTTTGATTTCAGGTTATCATTTGTTGTGTTGTCAAAGAAGGGCTTGGGGAAGTGAGAAAAAAACACCGGCGTGCAAACTGTTCTTTGATTAAAATGCACAAAGAACTTATTTGCACCTTTGACCGTGACTCTGATCCGTGTGCCTCACATTTGTCTGCAATTGTAGCAACAGCTTCTATGACATTCGTAGATGGTCCCCAAAGACCCACCCACAGTGTAAAGAAGACTTTAACATGAGCTTGGAGCCCACTTTGGGTTATTCATCCACAAAGCAACCCCAAAGAGTAGAGCTTGTCTTTAGTGGGCAAAACAGGAGCGTAAACAGAACCAGTCTACCATTGTTTAACCCCCTGATATGCAGAGTACTTACAGGAAGCACTACTCAGAAATTCTGCCACTGGGTATCTGTGCCAAGGAGATGATTTAAATATAGAATCTACCTTAAACACCATTTTTTGGCAACATATTCATAATTACAAAATATGGAAAACAAGGTAAACATTTGACATTAGTAACAGATCAGCAGAATATTGAACAGTTTTGAAGCTGAAGAATGGACATGTGGTGGTACATATGCTCTTTTCTGTTAAAAGTTATAATTATCAAGATTATGTTCATCCAAAAACCACATACAAATTCAAGATATGGTGCAACTTGTGTGTATTAAAAATACAAACAAAGCGATGAAAGTCATGGGCAGCGCATATGACCCATGTGGCATGTGGCTTCATGTTTAGATCTATGGCGTGGCCACACTGTTGAAAACACAAGTGTGCCTCATAGAAAATAGGCACTGTAGGCAAATGTTGCATTTAACTTGTTTCCTTGGCAGTTTGCTGATATCAAAATGACAGTCTTGAAAGACAGACTTCAGGAGCTCAGTGTATAGAAGTGTAGACAGGTAAAGTTGGCCACAGTGTGGAAAGTGGTGTCACAGCAGCTGTAGAGGGAAACTGGAGAAGGCTGGGCAAAAAGGTGGAGGTGCTGGGCTTCCAGAAATGTAGGGAGAATGGGAAACTGATCTTCATTTGATCTGGAGTGAGAAAAAGGTATCCTTTCTCAAACACAGATTTGAGAAAAGAGTTTTGACTTTAGAAGCAAGTTTTCTCCTTTCCAACCCTGTAGTCACCTGGACCAATGTACCATAAACTGGCACCAAATAAAAACAGATCTGAGCTCTCATTCTGGTGATGGTGGAGTAAATAGTCCTGATCTATTTCTCTTCCTGATGCCATTTTGTTTTTTGATCATGATGCTCAAGCTCTCATTTTCAGATCACATAACTATGCAAACAAGACTGGGTGTACGATCACCAGCTGTGGTTCTCTTCTTCCCTGATTTAGGTTCTCTCTGTGTTGTGTTACCTCACAATGTGTGCTTAGTTGCTCAGTAGTGTATGACTCTTTGTGACTCCATGGTCTGTAGCCCACCAGGCTCCACTGCCATGGTGATTCTCCAGGCAAGAAGACTGGAGTGGGTTGCCATTCCCTCCTCCAGGGGATCTTCCCAACCCAGGGATTGAACCCAAGTCTCCTCCACTGCAGGTGGATTCTTTACCGTCTGAGCCACCAGGGAAGCCCAAGAATACTGGAGTGGGTAGCTTATCCCTTCTCTAGGGGATCTTCCCAACCCAGGAATTGAACTGGGGTCTCCTGCATTGTAGGCGGATTCCTTACCAGCTGAGCTACCAGGGAAGCCCTTACCTTACAACATCTTGGGGCAAAACACCTTCTAACTTATGCTCACTCCTCAGTACAGTATCATGGCTACTCAAATAGCTCCAATATGACAAACAAAAATCATTCAGGCAGAGAGAGGAGTTGAGTGATTTGAATTTATTCAGGGCACTAGACAAGCTTCCTAGCCTGCTCTTAATCCCATGATGAGAGTTTGGGGACAGTGTTTCAGAGAAACCCCAGATATCTGTCTATGTCTTTTCTTTATTTCCATCAGGACATTTGATGGAATCATTAATACTGTCAAACAGAGTAACTGAGTTCAAGGAAAAAATATAGAATCCGCCAGGAAAAAATGAGTGCTTTTTTGTCAGTGAAATTGAATTTTGATTGACAAAGTTTCAGAATTGTGGCAGAGTACCTGCTACATCAGGAAATGAGTGGTGTCATAAGAAAATGATCTCAAAGACCAGTCTGTAGGGAATTCACTTGAAGGTGCATACCGTTCTTTGAATTAAAAAAAAATTGCCACTAGCTTTGAAAATTACTTTTGATATATATGTTCAACTAATTTTGAGTTATTCATACTCATTGAAGGGAACAAAATCCTAAAATTCAGATAATAGTGAGCAATTTAAAACACTGTATTTCAGTAGCTTTTGACAAAGCTGTGTCAATCTGCTTACCACCTCACCCCAGTGTTAAGATTGTCACTGCAGGGACTTCCCTGGTGGTCCAGTGGCTGAGAACCCACCTTGCAATGCAAGGGACGTGGGTTCAATCCTTAGCTGGAGAACTAAAATCCTATATACTGCAGAACAACAAAGCCCTCACACCACAACTAGAGGGTCCATGTGCCGCAACATGCAATGAAGATCCTTTGTGCTGCAATGAAGACCTACGCAGCTAAACAAAAGAATATTTTTTAAAAAAGAAAGAAAAGAAATCTGCTTAAAAAAAAAGATTGTCACTGCAGGTTGCTTTTGGCACTTTTGTGCTTGGATTATTTGACATGGGATTTAGTCAAAACCACATAACAAAGAATTTCATTTTCACAGGTTTCAACTGTCATTTAAATTTTACCCTGAAAAGTACTCAGGATTGCAAATATGATTATACATCTTCTGGCCTCTGCCATATCCAGACTTATTTTTCCCTTGAAAGTATTTTTGTTTAGTTTGGGATACAAGGATGATAGGGATGCAAAGCAGCCAACATAATTTGTCAAAAACGTCTAGAATTAAGTAGAAGTGAGAAAACTCAAGTTCTCATCTTTGTTTTCCAACTGTGTCATGTTCATATGCCTGTTCCCATGTCTACTAAATTATATCTGAGAATATCACAGGTACTTTAAATTTAATGCTTGCAAAGTACCATGGACTATTCCAAGGTCACAATGTTATTAACTTATTTATTCCTTACAAAATCCCCATGTGGTAAATACTATTATTGTCTCTATTTTACAGACAAGGAAACTGAGACAATTCATCTGAAAATCAGATAGCTGGTAAAATGACCAGGGATTCAAATGGTGTCCTGAACTCTTCCCCAGGTCCCTCTGCTTTATGGGCATTCTGTGCAGGGCTGTGTGGCAGTCATCACGAACTCTCACGGGAGCCCAGTCTACTCCCAGAGAACACACCCATGTTTTATCTGGTTGCTAGATTGTTCATGATAGTTCATGAAAATTGGCAAATGTCACATCAGGGCTATTTTAAAATTTAATTTAATTTTAAAGAGCTGGTTTACTAGCATAAACCTGGTTGTGTGTGTGCTAAATCGCTTCAGTTCTGTACAACTCTTTGTGACCCTATGGACTGTAGCCCACCAGACTCCTCTGTCCATGGGATTCTCCACTCCAAAAATACTGGAGTGAGTTGCCATGCCCTTCTCCTGGGGATCTTCCCAACCCAGGGATCAAATTCGCATCACTTTATGTCTCCTGGATTGGCAGGCAGGTTTTACCACTAGTGCCACCTGGGAAGTCCTGGGTATGAGGCTTTAGTGAAATAATTCATATAAATGTGTGGCAGAGTGATGAGTATCTAGTAAATGCTCAATAAATAGTTAGATTATTATTGTCAATAGATAAATTAAAATGGAGATTAATTCATTAATTCTTCATATTCAAAGAAAAACCATTAATATCTTATGTTTTTTCCCTCAAATCACACAGATCTTCTTTGTAGAAAACAAATGCTGAGGATGCCATATTCTCTTTCACTCATCCTGGGTATAATGAGCAAGTGATTCCCATAGCAAGTGAGTCCCATACCAAGCTTTTATTTCCTTTGTAATTTTCAGAACTGATTAACAACTTATTAAACAAGTCATTTTTCTTTTCTCATAAATAAGATTTAAAAATACATACTAGAAGAAATTTATACCAAAATGGTCTTTAAATATTGACAAGTAGAGAGAAAAAAAGTTTTCCTCAGATGTTTAAACTTTTTTCTCAAGTATTTTCAAGTCTTGAAGGGCTTTCAATGAAATTCAATGAAACTTTCAATGAAGTTTTAGGTACAATTGCCTTATCCTATGAGAAGGCACTGGCTCCCCACTCCAGTTCTCTTGCCTGGAAAATCCCATGGACAGCAGAGCCTGGTAGGCTGTGGTCCATGGGGTCGTTAATAGTCGGACACGACTGAAAGACTTCCCTTTCACTTTTCACTTTCACGCATTGGAGAAGGAAATGGCAACTCACTCCAGTGTTCTTGCCTGGAGAATCCCAGGGACGGGGGAGCCTGGTGGGCTGCCGTCTATGGGGTCGCATAGAGTCGGACACGACTGAAAGCGACTTAGCAGCAGCAGCAGGAGCAGCCTTATCCTATCGAGTTGTTAGAAGCCTTAGAATCTCTAGAGTCAAATTAATTCTAAAATTGCTAAGCCACTAATAAAAATAGACCTTGAAATTTGTGATCACTGATCTATAAGATCTTGCTCTATAACATCAAGATCTTTGAACGTGTCCAAGGATGTGATCCATTCACTTTCTGCTAAAACAGATGAATGGGATTGCACATTACTAATCAACTGTGGCACTCCTCCTGCTCATCTTGAAGAGTGCCTTAGCATCTTCTTCAACAAGGCATTCCAGGAAGTTACCATTAGAGGTGAAATTCTTACACAATTCACTATAACCTAACCTCCCACTATTCAGTTCAGTTCAGTTCAGTTCAGTTGCTCAGTCATGTCCAACTCTTCGTGACCCCATGAATCGCAGCACACCAGGCCTCCCTGTCCATCACCATCTCCCGGAGTTCACTCAAACTCATGTCCATCGAGTCAGTGATGCCATTCAGCCATCTCATCCTCTGTCGTCCCCTTCTCCTCCTGCCCCCAATCCCTCCCAGCATCAGAGTCTTTTCCAATGAATCAACTCTTCGCATGAGGTGGCCAAAGTACTGGAGTTTCAGCTTTAGCATCATTCCTTCCAAAGAACACCCAGGGCTGATCTCCTTCAGAATGGCCTGGTTGGATCTCCTTGCAGTCCAAGGGACTACCTCCCACTATTACAGGAATCCAAAGACCAAAGTCTTGATCGAGTGTCTAGTTTCCACAGCAAGTTTCCTGATACTAGCTGAGACCTCCTGACCCCAAACACTTCCCCAAGCTGCTGGTTGACACTAGCATTTTGATTTCCATATTCTTTAGCATGGTCTAAGCCCCAGACTACATTCCATTCTCAACCTGCACCACTCTTTCCCTTGTTCTGTTTATTCATTTGACCCTCCATCTGTACCTACATAGTACTGTGCTCTGAGATACTTTCCTCCACAGACTATTTCACTTGGATTCTCTTAGGTGTTGAGTGGTTGTGTTCCCCTACTTGCAATAATAGCTCTATCAGGTGAGGCTTCTCCCACATCCGTGTCTCCCCGGGTTACAGGAACAGTCTCTATCTTGGCCCTGCAAGCTCCCTCTGCTGCTGTGTGCTTGCTCACCTCTTATTGTTTAGCCTGCCTGAGCATGTGTGCTTACTGTTGCTCGGTCTGTCTGACTCTTTGTGACCCCATGGATGGTAGCCCGCAAGGCTTCTCTGTCCATGAAAGAATACTGGGGTGGTTTGCCATTTCCTCTTCCAGGGGATCTTCCTGACCCAGTGATCAAACCTGCATCTCCTGCACTGCAGGCAGATTCTTTACCACTGAGCTACTGGGAAAGCCTGTTCAGCCTGCGCACACCTCTGTAAATATTCTCTTCAACTCTCTTTGATTCAACATTTTGCATATCCTGTATCCTTCCATCCATGACTTTGTGGGATACACCCCCTTGACTCCAACACACACACACACACACACACACACACACCCACACACACCCATACCCACATCCACACCCACATGCCTTGTCAACCCCTCTCACTCGATATCATAGCTTAGATGTCGTATGTTCAGGGAAATAATCTCTGATCTTTCTTTCCTAGATCACTTAAAATATCTTTTCTTCATGGTCTTTATTTTAGAAGTATTCATTCATTTTATAATTATTTCATTAATGTTTGTCTCCTTCTACTAGTGTATTTCATCCTTGAAAGCACATGAATATTGCTGCTGCTGCTGCTAAGTCACTTCAGTCGTGTCTGACTCTGTGCGACCCCAGAGACGGCAGCCCACCAGGCTCCCCTGTCCCTGGGATTCTCCAGGCAAGAACACTGGAGTGGGTTGCCATTTCCTTCTCCAATGCATGAAAGTGAAAAGTGAAGTGAAGTTGCTCAGTCGTGTCCGACCCTCAGCGACCCCATGGACTGCAGCCCACAGGCTCCTCCCTCCGTCCATGGGAGTTTCCAGGCAAGAGAGTAAAGTTATCTTTTTACTGCTTTATCTTCTGTCCTGATCTGTTTTTTCTTATACACTGGGTATATCATGGTTAGCAATGGTTAGCAATGAATGTTCCTAACTCCTGCTAATGCCAGGACCTTGGATCTCACTCCAGCAGCTTATATGTTCCCTTAGACCTGTCTGGTTTCTGGTATCAGTCAATGATATTTAATCTGATCAT
This sequence comes from Bos mutus, assembly GCF_027580195.1. Classification (NCBI taxonomy): domain Eukaryota; kingdom Metazoa; phylum Chordata; class Mammalia; order Artiodactyla; family Bovidae; genus Bos; species Bos mutus. The sequence goes on from NC_091618.1 coordinate 66,749,211, forward strand.
ATCCTCAGTCAAGTTCCCAGTCCAACAATCCTTCCATGGATCCCTCCAGCAATGAAAAACTCACTCTCTCATAAGCCATATAATGGTAGATAGCTTCATTGCAAAAAACATTTTCCTTCTATTGAAATGGGATATGTTTTTCATTAGAAGCATTGTCCTGTTCTCCGAAACAACACAGACAACACATGTGTGTCTAAAGACAGACATCAAGCACGTGTTTTGATTCTTCCTTTATTTAAGGAAAGTAATCTTTCCCCACAACCATTCTCCTCCTTTTTCAGTACTGTTCAGATCTTAAATTTAACATTTACCCTGATGGACTGCTTATTCTTCATTCCAACTCTCAGATGCATTTTCTAGCCTTTCTGCTTTGCTCCTTGCCCCAGGAGGCTGATTTTATGAACTTCATCACCCAAGCTCTACCTTAGAAATGACAAGCCCTTGTAACATGACTGTGCTCACTTGTTGGGGGACCTGCCCAGACAGTATATGGCTTAAGTTTGGAAGCCTAGACAGACCCTGAAGACACTCTCAGAGGGAGTCTATCAGCTACATGTGTTCCTCCAGGAAGGCTCAGTTTTGAATCAGGATCTGAGTAGTTCCTCATCCTTGCTGCCACACAATGATAATCATTGAGGTGTAAATAGGAAACCCAGAAATTTTGGTTGAAAGGCAAATGTAATCTTCAGATCAGAGTATCAACATCATTTGCTCGATATGCAAACTCTGAGACCCCACACAAACTACTGGATCAGAACAAGTATACAGCAAGGCCTTCTGGGTGATTCATAGGTATATTACAGCTAGTGAAGCACTGATAAACAGGATTCTTTGTTAACTCCTGAAGACATGAAGACTTTTTCCTGGAGACTGTACCCATCTACCTGCAGGGTTTATCTCCTCTTATTCTCTTATGTGCCTTGTCAATATTTTGTGGATTCCTCTGTAGCTATAGTTATTTGGCCTGAGGGTAGGTCCTGGATCAGAGGTGGGACAATCAAGTTCTCTAATTTCAGTATTTAGAAACCCTAACCGTGACCCTAATTTTTTTTTTTTTTTGGAAATGTGGATGAGAGATTTCAGTTTATCATGTACTGAGCTTGATTTGAAATGATGCAACCTTAGGCATTAGGGAGCCACCACATTCTACTATGAAGCTTCTTCAGTGGCTCAAGTGGAAAAGAATTGACCTGCAATGCAGGAGATGCGAGAGATGTGAGTTCAATTCCTGAGTCAGGAAGAGCCTCTGGAGGAGGAAATGGCAACCTATTACAGTATTTTTGCCTGGAAAATCCCATGGACAGAGGAGCCTGGCTGTTGATAGACCATAGGGTCCCAAGGAGTTGGGAGATGACTGAGTGTGCAAATATGTTAGCACATATTCTACCATATGTGCCTAGAAGTAGAGAAAGCCAGTTTGTAAAAAAGATTATACGACCTTACTTTTCCTCACTTGTTTTGTTTCTTTTAATTATTTGACCAACTCAGTTTTTATTATTTGTAACCAAAGAATCTAAGAGGGCTTCCTTGATAGCTCAGTTGGTTAAGAATCCACCTGCAATGCAAGAGACCCCAGTTCAATTTCTGGGTTGGGAAAATCTGCTGGAGAAGGGATAGGCTACCCACTCCAGTATTCTTGGGGTTCCCTTTTGGCTCAGCTGGTAAAGAATCAGCCTGCAATGGGGGTGACCTGGGCTAGATCACTGGGTTAGGAAGATCACCTGGAGAAGGTAAAGGCAACCCACTCCAGTATTATGGCCTGGAGAATGCCATGGGCTGTAGTCCACAGGGTCTCAAAGAGTTGGACACTACTGAGCGACTTTCACAGAGTCTAAGACAGATGGCAAATAGTTTGGGGATAATATGAATAAGGATGGGGTGTCATGGTGAAATATTAGTAAAAATTGGCAGATAGTTTATGTTAAGCTTATGCAGCATTTTTGCCCCATTGAGTTGTTTAGTTTCAGTGTTTGCCAGCATACTGTACACAAAATAAAACTTTTTTTTTTTAGTTCTTCGAGTATGGCAGGTCAAGGAATTGATCCAAACTTCAGTTGATCATAATCATGAGATACTGACTGACCAATAAGAACACTATACATTTCTATAGAAAAATATAATTGACAAGCAGACTGTCACTAAGCCAGGAAAATCATGGAAGAGAGTACCTTATATTTGAACACAGCTGACATTTGCACACAGCCATTGTCATATTTTGCACTTAAGGTGCTCTGTTGCTGACCTGTTGGAAAAAATCTCATCTGGTAAATTTGTTCTCCTTGATCACATTTCTTCTAGAATCTGTGAGATGAGCTCTATGTTACTCCCTCTTTCTATGTGTCATTATGTGCTTGCTTCCAATTCAAGTTAATTTTTCTTTTTTTTTTTTAAATTGTTTTATTGAAGTATAGTCGATTTACCATGTTGTGTTAATTTCTGCTATATAGCAAAGCTAACACAATATGGCAAATTGACTATAGTTCAATAAAAATATATAGTATAAAATATATATTTATAAGAACTTATAATACTAACTATAATATATGATTATAAAAATATTTAGTAATATATAATAAAAGTATATAGTATAAAATATATATTTCAATATAAGTGTATAGTATAAAATATATAATATATACTTTCTTTTTCATGTTCTTTTCCATTATGGCTTATTACAGGATATTGAGTATGGTTCCCTGGCTATATACAGGTCCTCAGGCTATATATAGTTTAAATATTAAATTCCTGTTATCCCGATGGATTTTATGGGAAACTGTATTCATTTAAAGGTCATGACATAGGATTAGTTGCTATGGAGAAATTTCTCACCTTATTGAATGTAAATTATTATAATTGTCATTATAATTACTCAAATTAGAAAGATAATTACCAAGCTAATCTTCAATTTTGGGAACATGCTCTGAGTCCTTTAGTGCCTCCCTTGAAAATACATTCTTAAATTTTGGTATTAGGTTCAGATAATTTGGTTACATTCCATGAAGTGATAACATAAATAAGACACACAATTAGAGGAGACCCTTTATCTGCTGTTCTCTGCAGAAGTCTTCTCCTTGATGTGATTCCCCCCAGTGGGTTAGGAGGACACTACTTTCCTGAATGTGACATTCCTTTTGGCCTTAAATTTCTATTTTCCTTCTGCTTTTTGAATGATGCTTTCCACACCATTGGAGGTTTGTGATTTCCAGATGAAAAGAACTCTTTCTGACCATCCTGAAAATACGTTCTCCTTATGGCTGCTCATTCTATCGTCTTTTTCCCCTGTGACAGAAGGATAGACGCCATTTGGGAAGTGAGAAGTCTGATTTCATCTATGCCGTATATTGACCTTACTCCAAAGGCTCCAACACACTTATTTTTGATTTCTTTGATTTTTTTCTACTAGGGATGTGACATATGGTTGTGTTTATCCTTATACCCTCAATTTGAGATTCCCCCTTGGACACTGTATTTGTAGATCATGCTATGCTCTCCTATTGATTTCTAGTTATATGATCTCATTTCCTCCTTTTGTACATTCATTGCCTTTTAACCTCAGGGCCCATTGGAGAGTTACCTGTGCACACACATTAATTTTTGATCACCTGTTGTAATCATTCCTCATTTGAACTAAATAAGAGACTGATTCAAATATAAACTCCCTGGGATATTGCTTATTCTTCTCAAAGAGAATAGATTATAAGTATTTAGATAGAGAGGCACAGCCTATACCATTCCATTTATATAAGACTGTCTCACCGAAATAACCCATCAATTATTATATGTCTCTAGTATCACCCCCTCCCCAGAATTATCTTTTATTTTTCTTTACTAATGAGAAATTTTAGATGAGGTTCAAAAGTCCACATGGGTTAAACTGGCAGAGCCAGGTCTAAAATCCAGTTCTTTGATGTCCACTTTATTCTGCAACCCTTCCACTCAGAGAGGGTTCAGTAATCTGTCTCAGATCTCAAACAATTTGTCTTATTTTTCCAATCAAGAAAGCACTCCGCCAAGTGGCTCACTAGGCCAGACAGATTTTAGCTCCCTCAAGAGAGAGAACCTGGAGACTAAACTGTCAAGATATCTTCCTATTGATTCAGAACAGGACCAAGATCCACACCTTTATCTTCAAAGTCACTTTCCTTTGTTTTCCTACTCACATAGTGCTCTTCTCTCAAGAGCCTCTATTTTTTCATAAACTCTATCCATTCTGCTGTTTTCCCCCAGCCATCCAGGTGTGTATTATTGACTTCCGAAGTCAATATGCTGACCCTTTACAGAGTGGCTCCTCAAATCACTGTCTTTCAGGATTAGGTAGGAATTCCTCTTACCAATTCCCTGTCTACCTGTCTCCTCTACATTTCCTTTTCAGTGTATGGAAGCAAAACTTTTCACCCCAAAATGTCTCTGCCATGTAGATTGCTTCGAGCTGAAAACAATCAAGGCCCAAAAGACTCAGGAAGAAACTTTGATCTTCCTCTTATTGCCTAAAATAATTTATCAATAGATAGAAAGCCTATTCTCAGAATCAACCAGAGATATCTGGAAAAAATGTTGATTTTTGACAGAAAACAACAAAATTCCGTAAAGCAATTATCTTTCAATTAAAAAAATTAATTAAAAAACATGAGCTAGGCATGGTGGAGGAAACTCTTAGAGATCAGAGTCTACCTATTCTGTGTCGCATTGTCTCTGAGGGGCCCAGCAACATTTACTTACTAAACATTTGCTTTTCAATCTTCGTGTCAATCACCTTCCCCTTTTGAATTCCCAACTCCCTACCCCTCAACATTCTTTTTTGTCTTTAGCTGAAGATAGTGTTTAAGGTCATTTTCGTGAGTTATTCGATATTCTTGGGTCTCTCCCATATGCACATGTTATGAAAATTTTGTTTGATTTTCTTCTGTTAATCTGACTACTGTCAGTTTATTTCTTAGAAAGCCAGAAGAGCCTAGAAGGGTAGAGGAAAATTTCTTCCTCCTCAACACCAGTCACTTAGCCAAAACACTTTTCTAAAACTGAACAGTAATAGGAAGTAAGGCCATGCATTTTATTTATTTAATGGGGGTTTAGCAATGCATTTCTATGGCAACTGCATTAGCTTTAAAAGCCTTCCTAGATGATCAAGGTCAATTTGTATATAACCGATTGAGAATCCATTTTACTTTCTGGACTTTTTGTCCTCCTTTAAAAAATGAATTTACATATACATATATCTCCTCTTCTCTAGATTTCTTTCTCATTTAGGTCACCACAGAGTATTGAGTAGAGTTCCCTGTGCTATATGGTATGTTCTCATTAGTTATCTATTTTATACATAGTAGAGTATATATGTCAATCTAACTGATTCACTTCATTGTACAGCAGAAACTAACAACATTGTAAGGCAATTATGCTCCAATAAATATAATTATGTGTATATTTATTGAACAAGATGTATTAATATTTTGATGATTAATGATTCTCTAGTTTTCTGTCTCCTTTGATGGCAAATCAAACATTACCATATAATATCTGAAATGTTACTATAATAAGCTATTTTTATTCAAGTATGCTTTACATACAATAAAATTTATCCTTTTGAAGCATGGAATCTGGTGAGGTTTGACAGATGTGTGTAGTTATGTAACCAACATCACAATTGGAATATAGAACATTTTCATTATGCCCAGAATATGCCTCAGGTCCCTTTACAATCCCTTCCCCACAAGGCAGCTCATTGAGCTATTGGCATTGCAACCACTGATCTGTATTCTGTCCCTATGTATTTCCGTTCTTTAGAATGTTATAAAATGGAATCATATAGTATGCAGGGTTCCATGTTTGGCTTCTTTCACTTAGCACAATGCTTTTGAGATACATCCATTTTGTTGCATGTGTTGGTAATCTGTGTCTTTCCATTGCTGAGCATGAATTTGTTATATGAATATACTACAATTTTTGATCTATTCACAAGCTGATGGACATTTAGGTAGTTTTTAGTTTTTGGTGATTATAAATAAAGCAACAGTAAATATTCATGGGCAGGTCTTTGTGTAGGCACATATTTCTTAGAAAATACTTGGGAAATAAAAAGTATGAAAATAAAAAGTATGTTTAACTGTGTCAGAAATTGCCAAACTGTTTCCCAAAGTGGCTAGTCGGACAGGACTGAGCAACTAACACACACAATGAATAATCATGTTGGCTATCTTTATGTGCTTATTTGCCACGTGTATGTTCTTTGGTGAAGTATACGTTTAAGTATTTTGCCTTTTATTTTCAAATCCAATTATTGCTGTCCTGTGCCAACGCCTCACTCTCTTGATTAATGTGGTTTCATTGTAATTGTTTCAACTAGGTAGTGCATGTTTTCCAACTTTGTTCTTCCTTTTTTGAAATCATTTCCCTCTGTTTCCCACTATTGTAATAAAGCAACTAACTTTATACTGAGTGCCAGACATTCTGCTAAGTATATTGCATGCATTTGTTCATTTAGTCCTCAAAACAACACTATAAAATACATTATAAAATACTATAAAATGATTATCATTTCCAGATGAAGAATTTGAGGCTTAGAGAGATTAGTAAATTGAGTAAGGTCACATTTAATGAGTAATTAGCTAATCCAGGATATGAGTGCAAGTCCATAGCTGTTTAGAGGCTGAGCATTCACCTATAAAATTACACATTTCTCCTACCTCTTATTTATTTTAATCACATTTCTTTTTTTTTTTTTCTCCATCCACAATTAGACTTCTGATTCAGGAAACTGAAATTCCAATACATTATCCACCTGATGTGAAGAGCTGACTCATTTGAAAAGACCCTGATGCTGGGAAAGATTGAAGGCGAGAGAAGAAGGGGATGACAGAAGATGAGATGGTTGGATGGCATCACCGACTCAATGAACATGAGTTTGGGTAAGCTCCAGGAGTTGGTGATGGACAGGGAGGCCTGGTATGCTACAGTCCATGGGGTTGCAAAGAGTCGGACACGACTGAGTGACTGAACTGAACTGAAATAAATGTTTTGTTTTGCGTGTGTGTTAGTCACTCAGTCGCGTCTGACTCTTTGTGACCCCATGGAATATAACCCATCGGGCTCCTCTGTTCATGGGATTCTCCAGGTAAGAATACTGGAGTGGGTTGCCATTCCTTTCTCCAGGGTATCTTTCCAACCTAGGGATTGAACCCAGATCTCCTGCATTGCAGGCAGATTCTTTACTATTTGAGCCACAAGGGATGATTGTTTAATTCTCCCACAGTGTTTGGAACAAAGTTCAGTGACCAGTTATAACTTTGGATTGAGTTAATTGAGGTGTGGTCCCTGCTGTGGTGTTTTAGGGTAGGACCAGGCATATTTTCAATATTCTCATCCTTTTGTAATCCTTGACTCTCCAAAGCCTAGATTCCAACAGGCGGCTCTGAAACAGACTTGAAAGTGTAGAAATGAAACTCTAATGCTAATAAAGTCCTGGGCCAGGGGCATTTTTGCCCTAGTAGAGTATGATCTATATTTTCAGTAGCCTCTCATGCCCTTTTCAGCATTCTCTTTACAGCTCATTGGTGGGTAATAAGTCTTGACCAGTATTGGTCTTTGACATAGGTAGTAAAATACAATCTAAAAAGCACCCAATGGAGTATAAAAGTCAGCATCAGGACAGTGCAGATGATTTCTGATGTAATATCTTTCTCATCTTGGATCGCCAAGTACAGGATCCAAGGGACAGGTATTTTGTTCATCAGGCTAAATTATTAGTTGGACAAAATTACATACTAATTCTTGGGCATGAAAACTTACAAATAATTTTTCATAAAGATTTTTTAAAGTGATTATCCTTGAAATAAATAAAATTACCTATTAACCATTTACAATATCATTTTATGGATTCCTTTGAATATCATTGAAATAAATTGGCCTAAATTGTAAGGGTCTGGGGCAAAATCATTTAAGGATGCTTGAAGGTGCTCAGATTTTAGGTTAAAGAGGATAATACCAAAGTGGGAGCATAGTATCTCTGTTCCATATTAGAAGTGGTCTTTTAAGTGGTTGAATAATGTCCCCTCAAAATTCATGTGTACCTGGAACCTCAGGATATGACTCTCTTTGGAAACAGAGTCTTTCCAGATGCAATTAAATTAAGATGAATAATACTGGTTAAGATGGGACTTAAATCCAATGACTGGTGTCCTTATAAGAAGAGAAGAGTACGCATAAATACACAAGGGAAGAAGGTCATATGAAGACAGAAACAGAGATTGAAGTAATTTAGCTATAAGCTGAGGAATGCTAAGGATGGCCAGGAACCACCTGATGCTAGGAGCTACCAGAAGCAGGAAGGATTCTTTGCTAGAAAGAACATAATCTTATTTAGAGAGAAACTCTTTGGAGAAAGCATAGTCCTGCCAATACCTTGATTTTTAGGCTTCTACTCTCCAAAACTCTCAGATAATAAATTTCTGTAATTTTAAGATATTCAGTTTGTGGTAATTTACTATGACAGCCTTAGCAATGAGTAATATTTTGGAATAAAACTGGCAATTCATTTTTTAGGTTTGAAGAATTGAGGGCAAGGGGGGAAAGATTCTATAACTTTGCCAACTAGGCTCATAGAATGAGCTGTCTTCTCAAAATGTGATCATCCCACTGCTGGAAGTATGGTATAGATAGATAGGTCATCGATAAAGACTGTAGCAAAATAATTCCTAGACTTGATTGGATTTTGGAATGAACAGTTTCATAGAATTCTTCCAGGAGTAACATTCTATGGCATAAATGTATTATCTCTAAATTTATCTTTAAAAAATATGAACCACAACTTTTCAAAAGTATTTGCAAATAGGTAGAATTCCTTGATTGATATTTTTATTAGTCTGAAGTTCTCTGACATAAACTAAGGAGCAATTTTCCTTTCTTGTAGGAAGCAATAAGATTAAGCAGCTATCACCATCATTGTCTCTTATAAAAAGTGAAAAATGATATCAAACATTCTTACAAATAAATCTTTTTGTCCAGAAATTATATTTTTTTTGTTTTTTTATATTCCTATTATAGAATATGTAAAAATTATCCCTCCTGCCTTAAAAGGGAAATGAGTACTTTGTTAAATATTATCACTGTACCAGCTTCTAGTAGATTTGATTATTAGCCTCAATTCATTATCCTTCTCTGTATCTACACATTTTGCTATGTGTCTTTGGAGTCTCTGCTTGAGGAAGCAGAATGAGTTTAGGCTTAGCTATGTGATTTGTCTATAGGACTTTAGCAGATATAATACTGGTAGAAGCTTGAAATATGCTTGAATGGATGGGTGTGCCCTTTAGTGCCTCTGCCTCTTTGATGGGAAGAACAGATATCACTATTCCAGTGATTCCAGGAGGATGAAAGGAATGTGGGACTCACATGGTCCTTTCAGCCTGGAACCAAGACTAACTGAGCCCATCCTAGATCATCCAAGTCCCAAACAATCCACAGATATAGGAAGAAAACAAATGACGGCTATTTAATGCCACTGAGTTGTATTATACAGTATTACACTGGAAATAGGTGAATTCATCAAAATATTAATAGAATAAACTAGATGTCATCATAGTTCCATATTTTTTTCTACCAAAGTATATAGTAAATGGTATCAGATGAACTTTTCCCATCATACTTCACTTGAACTCAAATGCTCCTGCAGGAGTTTGCTGTAGTCCAAAAGACAAACTCTCTCCATCCACCTTACCAACTGTGTTACACCAACTTGGCATTCAGAATTTGTGGCAAACACTGCTGTCTGCCTAATAAATATTCATTGTCCCTTCTTTCTTTCAAAGGGAACTCCAACATTGCTTAGAAGTGAAAATGTCCCATGTTAAAAATACTTCCCTACATTCCTTAAGACACAGTTCTATAAAACAGCCAACTTTGGATCACAAGGATGAGAGTCACTAGCTGAAGACAGCTGAGCAGAACAGAAGAAGCTTGATTCCTGGTGGCATCATGAATGTTCTATATTGCTCTCTTGTCTCATGAGAGACATTTTGATTAAAACACTGTTACCAGTGTTCTGTCATAGGCAGCTGTATACAATTTTAACTAATAGAGAATTTGACTAGAGAGGGGTCCAATAGTTATAGAATGTAGAATGTAATTGACTGAGTGAAGGACGTAGGCTATAAGCAGTCTAGACAGTGCAAGCTGGTGATCCTTGCTATATAGTCAGAAAACCTCTGGTCAAATTGTCACGTGAAGTTAATGAGATATAGACCACGTGTTACCCAAAGTTATAGCCTTGAAGGATATTGAGAGAAAAAATCAGATCATTGGCATATACTGGTTACATCTTTTCTATTGTAGCAAAACTCTTCAAAAGTGGAATAAATTAGGGTAAAGCTAGCCAGTCTGCAAGTAGATATGAAGAAAATATAGCTTTGCTAATGGAGATGCTTTCTGCTTGTGCCTTGCAGTATAAATTGATCAAAGTCCTATAATATGAAGCCTTGCAACATTAGAAATATTTACTGCTGTGTATCAAATATAAATTAATATAAGCACTGCTATGAGGTAGTGGGCCTTAGTAGATTAGGCTGTGGCCCCTAGACTCCCCATACATCTCCCATTAAATATTTTCTGCTAAGAGGTGAGTTGACAGACAAAGGGGTTGTTTCTGAATGAAGCTTATTTTGGATTGCCTCAAGGTAACTACTGGTTTCTAAGTCAGGGGTTAGGGAGATAAGCAGAATCCCCAAGTCAGTTGATAAGATATGTTTTCGGGTTAATAGAGAGTTCAGAATGTTATGCTGCAGATAGCATGAAATTTCAGTTCCGTCACTCAGTCGTGTCCGACTCTCTGCGACCCCATGAATTGCAGCACGCCAGGCCTCCCTGTCCATCACCAACTCCCGCAGTTCATCCAAACTCATGTGCATCGAGTTGGTGATGCCATCCAGCCATCTCATCCTCTGTTGTCCCCTTCTCCTCCTGCCCCCAATCCCTCCCAGCATCAGAGTCCTTCCCAATGAGTCAACTCTTCACATGAGGTGGCCAAAGTACTGGAATTTCAGCCTCACCATCAGTCCTTCCAATGAACACCCAGGACTGGTCTCCTTTAGGATGGACTGGTTGGATCTCCTTGCAGTCCAAGGGACTCTCAAGAGTCTTCTCCAACACCACAGTTTAAAAGCATCAATTCTTTGGTGCTCAGCTTTCTTCACAGTCCAGCTGTCACATCCTACAGAACCAAAGAAAATCCAAACTATGTCAGACATAGCTACTTTCTTACCCAACACGGGAATTTGTATTCATTAGCAAATATTCCCTGATATTGTTGGGGATGGCAATGTCTCAAGTTTAAAATAAAAAACATGTCACTTTGGACTCCTTGGAGCTAGGCACAGCCTTGTGTTCTAGTTTTAGCAACTAAGACGTAATGTCTTAGTGGAGATTGTGAAGTGAAAGTCAGTCAGTCCTGTCTGACTCTTTGTGACCGCATGAACTATAGAGTCCATGGAATTCTCCAGGCCAGAATATTGGAGTGGGTAGCCTTTCCCTTCTCCAGGGGATCTTCCCAACCCAGGAACTGAACCCAGGTCTCCCGCATTGCTGGCAGATTCTTTACCAGCTGAGCCACAAAGGAAGCCCAAGAATACTGGAGTGGGTAGCCTATACCTTCTCCAACGGAACTTCCTGACCCAGGAATTGAACCGGGGTCTCCTCCATTGCAGATAGATTCTCTACCAACTGAGCTATCAGGGAAGCCCCTAGTGGAGATTGCAGGAGATCTATTATTTTCTGAGGGATGCAAAGAATGATTTGGTTATCAACTTTCGTTCTTACTCCTAGCTTCTTTCCTGGAACACAGATGCAGGTTGCCATCTTGTCACAGTAGGATGAGGGGCATAGCAAAATGAAGGTGGTAGAAAAGACAGTTAGAAGAACATGAATTCCTGGTAATGTGGTAAAGCCACTGCACCTGTGCTAATTGCTTACTTCTTGACTATTTGTTATGTCAAATAGTCACCCTTATTTGTTTGAGACAGTGTTGTCAGGTTTCTCTTACACAGAGGTAGATATAATCCTGGGGCTTTCCTTGTGGCTCAGATGGTAAAGAATCTGTCTGCAATGCAGGAGACCCAGGTTAGATCACTGGGTCAGGAAGATCCCCTTGAGGAGGAAATGGTAACTCACTCCAGCACTCTTGCCTGGGGAATCCCATGGACCAAGGAGCCTGGAGGGCTATGGTGCATGGGGTCATAAAGAGTCTGACACAACTGAGGGACTAAACACTTTCAGATATACTCCTGATAGAAGAACTTTTTGGATACTTAAATAAATACCTTTTCCAGGCATAATGAAAGTTTAAATATTGTTTAGCAATGTTAATTTACAGGGAATATTTATACAGTGAAAAATAAAACAAGAAACAATACACAATACCTTTCAACTATAATTCTCTCACAATCTTCTGAAATATCCACTATTTGCCATTCAATGAGTTTGAGTATGATTTCCTTGAAGAAGGAATGAGTTTGAGTGTGATTTCCCTTCTCCTCTTTTTGACAGGTCTTAAGATGCTCATATAACCACTCTCATATTTGTTCAGTCCCATCAGGTCTCTGTGTCTTTTAAGTGAAGCTAATGGAAATGGCCTTGAGGCAACAATTTGGAGCAATTCCAAATTGACAGGTTTTCCCTCATTACCCTGTACACGGGGTGTGTCTGCTTTCGGTCCACAGACCAGAGAACTGCTTGCTTTCCAGAGGCATATAAACCACATATGCGTGTAAACTAGATAACATTATCAACACAATAGGAAAAAGAACATTCCTACATTTGTGCTTTCTGAAGTCCAGATCTGTAATATGCAACATTTTCCATTTCCAGATCTCTTTCTAATCTATGTAGGCTTTCTCTGGGGACACATGGGTGATAATGTAGTGACTGATGTCCTGGCATGGTCCAAACTGTTGCTCTGCTGCTGCTCCTGCTGCTAAGTCACTTCAGTCGTGTCCGACTCTGTGCGACCCCATAGACAGCCACCCACCAGGCTCCCCAGTCCCTGGGATTCTCCAGCTACTACCTTTATTAAAAAATACTTAAGGGCTTTACAATGGAGTAATCTACAAACCACTGCTTATTGCAAAACTATAAAAATTACCTTCCAATGTCCATGACAAATGATAGAACTCTCAGAAAGGAGGCTCTCTTTCTCATGGAATGTGGCTATAGAAACTGGAGAAGTTCTACACAAACTGTCAGTTAGAGACACTTGGGTGACATTATCACTAGGAATTTTTTCTTCTTAATGGGGTTTCCTAAAAATCGGGCACCAAGTGAAGAATCAGGTAAAGGCAGATCAAATTTAACAGATGAGGATGGCTGTGGTTGGCTACAGAGACTCTAGCAGTTAATCGCTCCATGAGTTCACTTGACAGGATAAATGTAGGAGTCAGACATAATGTCACAGCTCCTCATGTTTTTACATTTTCTTCCAATAGTGTTTGGCTCCTGACTGTGTTGTAAGTGAAAGCAGGATAATACTTACACTTTTCTCTCACCTTAATTCACTACTCTAAAAAACAAATGCATTGGATAATCTTCTGCGACACAATTTTTATTCAAATAAATTTGGCAGTGCCTATAAAGAAAAAATACTACAGTTAAAAGTATTATGCTGTACAGTGGGATTGGCATGGAAACTTGGAGATATGGTAAAGATAGGAATCAAGATCCTACTCAGATTTACAGATGTTATAGTTTCTGGTAGATTTTTAACAGCACAGAGCTCCTTCCTACATCCAGGACACAAGGAGAGCAATTAAGCCAGATTTGTCTGCAAATCTGTCCCATCTGTTAAACAATGGAAGCTAAAGGGAATATACTCCGTTCATTAAGTGAGGTTTATATAATTATTTGCATAGAACAAAACTTCTCTGCTTCAAAGAGAAAACTCGGAAATTAAGAGGGCTGGAGTCCTTGGACCCCTACCGACTTGGCCACGTTTGACCTCTGAAGCAGGTGCAAGCCACTTCAAAAAAGACTAATGTCCCAAGCACAAGCATCACAGTTTATAAAACCACTGGCTTAAAGCATCCCAGTTTACTAAGGAAGTTCCTAAGACACCCAGAGATCCTAGAGGTTGTTGTACTGTGTGAAGTTAGTCAGCCAGAGAATGAGAAATATCATATGACATCCCTTATGAGCAGAAACTAAACAGAAATGACACATATTACTTATGTGTATTTATTTACAAAACAGAAACAGACTCGCAGACTGTGAGAATGAACTTATAGTTACCAGTGTGGAAGGATGGGAGGAAGGGATAGTTAGAGAGTTTGGAATGGACAGTACACACTACTATATTAAAAATGGATAACCGACAAAGACTTAATGTATAGAACAGAGAACACTGCTCAATGTTATGTGGCAGCCTGGATGGGAAAGGAGCTTTGCAGAGAATGGTTCAATTCAGTTCAGTAGCTCAGTTGTGTCTGACTCTGCGACCCCATGAACCGCAGCACGCCAGGCCTCCCTGTCCATCACCAACTCCCGGAGTTCACTCAAACTCATGTCCATTGAGTCGGTGATGCCATCCAGACATCTCATCCTCTTTCATCCCCTTCTGCTCCTGCCCCCAATCCCTCCCAGCATCAGAGTCTTTTCCAGTGAGTCAACTCTTCACATGAGGTGGCCAAAGTACTGGAGTTTCAGCTTTAGTATCATTCCTTCCGAAGAATACCCAGGACTGATCTCCTTTAGAAAGGACTGTTTGGATCTTCTTGCAGTCCAAGGGACTCTCAAGAGTCTTCTCCAACACCACATGTATATAAATGGCTGAGTTGTTTCGCTGTGCACCTGAAACTATTAATATCACAACATTGTTAATCGACTATATCCAATATAAAATAAAAAGCTAAAAAAAGAAACACCAGTGTCCCAAGCATCACGATTTATAAACCACTTTAATTAAAACATTCAGTTTTACTGAGGAAGCTCCTAAGACATCCAGAGGACCAACACTGGCATTGTGTTTCTAACTTTGTCATGTGCCTACTGCTTCAGGACCAACACTAGAATCTTCCAGGCACTCACTATAACCATCCCTTTCTACCACCGTCTGCTTTGTTTAAGTAGTGGAGACCTGAACTTTGAGAAAGAAGAGAATCAGGTGATAGAAGTGGCACAATATGGGATGGATAGAGAGCATTTCCTGGGACTGTGGTTTTAGGGTTTCTGATCAGAAATGGAATGACTTTACGGTGTATGTGTGTGACAGAGAAGTGTGGACCTCTGGGTGGCCTGGTCTGAAGTCAGCAGAAAGATCACCATGAGGCCATCTCTGAGTTAGCCAAAGAGCATCAGGGCCCACCATGCAGTGCAATGTTCCGGGAGCAGGATCCCCAAGTGGCAGAAAGAGCACTTATGATGCCAAGAGCCAAGGATTAAGAACTAGACTCCTCCTCACCTCACCTAAGCCCCCTGGGTATTTATGTGAACCAAGAGGTGAGGACCCCTAACATGACAAAGATGGATTTACTGTTATCTTGACTAGTGAGCTCTCAGTGTTGAATTGATTTTAAAATGTTATAATCATTCTGAGCCCTGCTTTTAGGGGCTTGAAATTTTGTATTTCAGTGTGCAGCTCCTCAGGAGTGGGCCTTTGATCCTGCTTGTATAACTTGTTTCATCCAGTGGGTATTTTCTGAGCTCTCTTGAGGATAACATCAGATTACATCCTAGTTTGTCTCAGGGTCCTGTTTTATACCTAAAGGGCAGAGACACTTTGTGTCTAGAAGAGGTTCACACAGGGAAGACTGTGAGAATATAACTTTGTGTCTTCGTGACAGATAATCACGAAGACAAAATGGATTTATCCACAGGATTTCTATTAAATGATGGGAGATAAAGGACTGTACTCCATCTTCTCCAAATATTTGGAAACTCCTAGGATTTAATGACACAGACAAGTTCTAGGGACAGGAAGAATGACAACAGTGTAAAATGAGAGAAGCAAAAACTTTGCAATGGAAATTCTCTGTTTTCCAAGCAATGAAGTCATTTGTCTTCATCCAGCAATATATCTATTGATCTCTTGTTTCCCTCTGAGGAAAAGAGAAGCAATAACCTATGACCAGAGGTGAAAGGACCCCAGAGGCATGGAAGATCTCACTTTCTCTGGCAGGTGTACTGGCCTGTGGGTTTCATCAGCAGCCTTGGAAGATAAATTATAGGCAAAGTAGAGACAGCCCTGTACAACATATATATATATATATAGGGGTAGGGTTGATTTATAGTGTTGTGCTAGCTTCAGTTGTACAAGTAAAGAGAATCAGTTATATATATGTGTGTGTATAAATATATATGGTTGTTTTTTAGTTGCTAAGTAATGTCTGACTCTTTTGCAACCCACGGATTATAGCCTGCCAGGCCCCTCTGTCAATGTGATTTCCCAAGCAAGAATACTGGAATGAGTTGCCATTTCCTTCTTCGGGGATCTTCTCCACCCAGGGATTGAACATGTGTTTCCTGCATTGCAGGCAGATTCTTTACCACTGAGCCACCAGGGAAGTCAAATTTATCCTTCCCTCTCCTCCCTTACTCTTTGGTAACAATAAGTTTATTTTCTACCTCTGTAACTCTATTTCTGTTTTGTAAATAAGTTCATTTGTATCCCCTCCCCTACTTTTTAAGATTCTAGAGATAAGTGATATATGATATTTCTCTTTCTCTGCCTGACTTACTTCACTCCATATGATGATTTCTAAGTACATTCACATTGCTGCAAATGACACTTTTCACCAATTTCTAAAGCCACAGGTTGTTATTGCCCAGACAAAGCTAGACATGAAGACCCCTCCTTCTAGCAGGAGCTTTTGCTAGCCCCATTTGTGTAAAGAGGCTAATGTTATTTAAAATTTTGTTAACACATCTTTTCCCTTATTTTACTACTTTCTTTTCTTTTTTTTTGGGTGGGGGAGGAATGGTAAAAACATCCTGAAGTATTACAAATTATGAGAAATATAGAGATCAATAAAATGAACTCAGTTTTGCCCCCAGCTTTATTAAATCTTAGCATTTTTTCCCCACTTGCTTAGTTTCTTCAAATAATATTTTACAGAAGCAGTTGCCTTCATATTCCCCTCCCCACTCCCATTTTTTCCCTCTTCTTTCCTACAGTCCCGTGTTTGCCTGATTTGTTGGTCGGTCAAATTAATGAAGCATTTATACTTTTATCTATTTATGTATACACTCCCAAAAGGTACACATATTTTTAATTTTTTAAATAATAAAATATTATACATACCACTCTGTAATTTAAGGTTTTGTTTAGCATTGTGCTTTTGATAGCTGTTTATTGTCAGTTACTTATCATTGATTATGTTTGATTGGAACTGGTATGTGCTGTGCGTGGGTGCTTAGTTGCTCAGTCATGTTGATTCTTTGCAGAGTTTGGCCAGTCCGTCTGACCCCACGGACTGTAGCCCGCCAGGCTCCTCTGTCCATGGGGATTCTCCAGGCAAGAATACTGGAGTGGGTTGCCATGCCCTCCTCCAGCGGATCTTCCCAACGCAGGAATCGAACCCAGGTGTCCTGCATTGCAGGTGGATTCTTTGCTGTCTGAGCCACCATGGAAGCTGGAGTGGGTAGCCTATCCCTTCTTCAGGGGAACTTCCCAATTCAGGAATCAAACTGGGGTCTCCTGCATTGTAGACGAATATTTTACCAGCTGAGCTACCAGGGTACAAAGATATAATAGGTTTGTGAAGCCAGCAATCTTGCTAATTGCTATTAATGTCAACATATGTAAATGTTCTCTTG
This sequence comes from Bos mutus, assembly GCF_027580195.1. Lineage (NCBI taxonomy): Eukaryota > Metazoa > Chordata > Mammalia > Artiodactyla > Bovidae > Bos > Bos mutus. The sequence continues at coordinate 66,766,995 of NC_091618.1, forward strand.
GACTTGTTATAGCAATAATCATAAATTTTAAAAGGTTGCAACTTTTGCTCTTTTTCAATTATTATGCCTTCCTTTTTCTTTCTATTGACTCAAAGCATTTTCTTTCCATCGACTTGGCATCACATTGCTGGTATGATACTGATTCTCAGTGGGAAAAGAGGGTACATTAAATTCTTTCCTAAAGTTAATGGGAATCTTTTGATATTCCATTTCACTATTATGTGTCTATCTCCTAAAGGATTTTTTTTCATTATTTCATTCATTTTTATTGCAAAATTTCTAGTTGTTCCACATTCTCACCAACATTTACTGCTTTTTCTTTAGCGATTCAAATATATGTGAAGCATATGTCTCTCATTGCAGTTTTGATTTGCATTTTTGTAGTAACACTGGAACATCTTTTGTTGAGAAGCTTTTTTATGTGCTTATTGACTATCTGTATATTATCTTTTTATTTTATTTTATTATTTTTTTCATTTTTTCAAAATTGATTTTATTGCAGCCAAAACAGTGGAATTAACTGTACATAATAAACTATTTTATATATATATATATATATATATATATATATATATATATACACACATTTTTAAGTTATAGGGAATAAAGTTTATTTTGGCAGAGACTGTTAAACAAAATTAAAGTTGCATACATTAGTAACATAACTCAACATCCTTAATTTGGTATAAGTGTGACACATTTTCTTGCTTTCCTGTGTTCTGCTAAATCACCATAACCTGAACTGCTTTATAAAATGGATACGCTGAAATTTAACTTTACTGTTTTCGCTTACGCTCGCTCTGATTCCAAACAAAACTTTTCATAAGCTTCTTCTATCTCTGGGTCCATCTCATCATCAATTATCTTTTTTATTTTATTTTTTAACTTTACAATATTGTATTGGTTTTGCCATATATCAACATGAATCTGCCACAGATATACACGTGTTCCCCATCCTGAACCCTCCTCCCTCCTCCCTCCTCATACCATCCCTCTGGGTCATCCCAGTGCACCAGCCCCAAGCATCCAGTATCGTGCATCGAACCTGTACTGGTGACTCGTTTCATATATGATATTATACATGTTTCAATGCCATTCTCCCAAATCATCCCACCCTCTCCCTCTCCCACAGAGTCCAAAAGACTATTCTATACATCAGTGTCTCTTTTGCTGTCTCATATACAGGGTTATTGAAAGAGACATGTGTACCCCAATGTTCATCACAGCACTGTTGATAATAGCCAGGACATGGAAGCAACCTAGATGTCCATCAGCAGATGCATGGATAAGAAAGCTGTGGTACGTATACACAATGGAGTATTACTCAGCCATTAAAAAGAATACATTTGAATCAGTTCTAATGAGGTGGATGAAACTGGAGCCTATTATATAGAGTGAAGTAAGCCAGAAAGAAAAACACCAATACAGTATACTAACACATATATATGGAATTTAGAAAGATGGTAACAATAATCCTAAAGGATGTTCATGTCCTGTGTCAGGCTAAAGAATTTCTTTTCCATTCTTAGTTGCTTAGAGTTTTACCAAGAACATCTGTTGCATTCTATCAAATATGTTTTCCTGTATCTATTGAGAAGATTATATGATCTTCTCCTTTACTCTTTTAATGTGGTGCTAGTAGATTTTTCTGATGAAAACATAAATAAAGTTTAATTTTACTATGTTTACTTATATTTAATAGTGTTTTACTGTTAGGATTTTAATCTTTGATTTTATTCAAATATAGCATTAAAAATACATAGTTCTTTAAATTTTACAAATTTTTTTAAGCCATCTATGAAGAAAATACAAAATATTTTTGAAGGACATAAAAGAATACCTGAATAGATATTATGAAAACTAATGTTATAAGTGATGAGTGTATTTACATGGGGCTTCCTTAGTAGTTCAGCTGGTAAAGAATCTGCCTGCAATGCAGGAGACTCTGGTTTGATTGCTGGAGAAGGGATAGGCTACCTACTCTAGTATTCTGGCCTAGAGAATTCTATGGACATAGGAGCCTGGTGGGCTACAGTCCATGGGGTTACAAAGAGTAGGATGCGACCGAGTGACTTTCACTTCATATATTTACATGAGATTTATTAACACTTTTTATTTTCTACTCTTTAATTCATTTTGATTGATCTTTTTACAATTTTTGCAATTTTTTTTTCTTTTAAACTCAAGAGAGATCATTTTATTCTCTTATAGCTTGGTTTAAAAAAGTATCTATAAAGCTGCCTGTCTTGGTGCTCTGGACCTTTTACAAGGCGTTTTAAGATCTGCCTCTCAGTTTAGATGCATGAAGATGGGGAGAGCGTTTGTTATTCTCTGTGATATGTCGGACCATTTAACAAAATCATACAGGTTCCAGAGTTCAATACATAGAATAGATGATGACAGATGACATGATAGGATGGAGGAATCAAGTTGGTTTTTTTTTTATTATTTTATTTTTTAACTTTACAATATTGTATTGGTTTTGCCATATATCAAAATGAATCTGCCACAGGTATACATGTGTGTATCTGTTACAATAACTCCCTGGGGTTTTCTTGCTTATTGAAATTCTGTTTTATACATTAGATTTCTTTATTTTAACATATAGAATTAACAGCTTAAACATCATAGGGATTCTGCATATGGTATGTGTGCATGTAAAGTGCACATATATACATCTCTCTCTCTATATATATATATGTGTGTGTATGTATATATATATATATATATATCATGTTGATTTGAAATGTAATATGAAAAAATTGATAATCACATAGGGATAAAGAAATGAAATGTGGAGGGTAATTCTCTACATGAAGTATCTTGATCAATTTTATTGTCATTCCTTCATAAATCATGTGTCATATTTTTTAAGCAATTTTTAAGATATTTTTCTTTATCTTTAGGGTTATGCATTGTTAATGTCAGTCTAATTTGGATTTTCTCTTACTCCTAAAGCATATCTGTTTTAGTTATTATATGTCTTTAAGGTGTGGATCTTACAAGATTTCGGTGGGACACTTAGGGGTACCAAGACTCTCTGTCATAGCAGGGCTGGAACTCTGAATTCTGTGTCCATCTGCTGACACTTCTATTCAGGTAGCTTAGCTTTTTAGCTGTTCTTCTTCTTCTTCTTTTTTTTTTTTCTTGATCTCTCTGGTCTCTTCAAAAACGTAAGAGGTCAGCCAAGGATTTAATGAGAGTTTATATGTAGATTTTGGGATTCCTTGAGTTTTTCTTCTTTCTAGTATTTTCCCCTCAATTTTGTGCAATTCTGATATTCCTCAGACCAATGATACTGAGGTTCTCTTTTTGAATTCTAGATGTGCAATGCCCTATGCTCTGGGATGCCCTCTGGGAAAAGCTGGATACATTTGGGTCTTAATTAGTATTATTCTTGCTCTTCAAGGTGCAGATTCCTTCTAAGTTCTACCTTCAGGAATTTCAAACAATTATTGTATTTCCCATTGTTTATGGTTGTTATTTCTAGAAGTGTTAGTATAAAACAAGTTACTTCTTCTTTACTAAAACCAGAACTTGAATTGTAACATACCAAATAAAGATAATTTTATGAGTTCTTATTAATAGTCAAGATATACATGTGTAGATGTGTATATACATATATATGAATGCACATGTATGAGAAAGAGAGAAAGAAAGCAAAAGATTTTTCAAAAGCCTTTTATTTTAAATAGAAGGAATGAACAATTTAGAAAATTGCTGCTTTGCGATTCCCCAGTATGAAAATTGCTTCAGGCATAGGTCATCAAAGGTAAAATTCTGTTGGAGAATGGAATATATCCATAAGGTTAAAGTCTGCAAATAGCTTACTCATTATAATTTTTGAAAAAAGGAAAAGAAAGACTATGAATTTTTCCTGAATCTAATCATGATGAGTCAGTCATACAAATTTTGACTGTTCATAATTTTAATAAGTGGAGGATAAAGAGAAAGTTTATATTAATCACAAAGAATTAAGAATCAGATCCATAACAGAGTACTAGAACATAATATTTCAATATCTTTAAAATCTGATATAAAAATTTGTACCTAGAATTCTATTTCTAGGAAAGTTCTCAAACAAGCTTAAGTGTGCGTGCTTAGTTGCTTGGTGATGTCCAACTCCGTGTAACCCCGTAGACCGTAACCCACCATGTTCCTCTCTCCATGGGATTCTCTAGGCAAGAATACTGGAGTGGGTTGCCATTTCCTTCTCCAGGGGATATTCCTGACCCAGGGATCAAACCTGGGTCTCCTACATTGCAGGCAGATTCTTTACAGTCTGAGCTACCAGGGAAGCCCAAAGCCATACAAGTTAACAAAAAATAGAAAGTCTTGCAGAGTTATCTCTGGGGAGTGGGAACAAGATTGAGGAAAAGGAAGATTACTTTATTCCCTCATTCAAATTATTTTTGTTTAATAAGATCCTGCATTATTTCTCTTTTTACAAAAGGACTAGTTTAAAAAAGTAGATATATTAATTATGGCTATGTAAGCACTGAAATACTACACAGCAAAATAAATAAATAAATAAATAAATGTCGTAGATCTAGATACGCAGCCTGGTAGGAACGGACAGCATCTGTGTACTGTGTTGTGAAAGAAGCAGTTGCAGAAGAGAACAGCCTATTTCCAGTGTGTGAAAGCAATGCCTATGAGAATATGTGTATATTAGCATATTTCAAAGCAATAAAAATATGTTGGATAAGAAAAAAATTAAGCTCAGAGGTGAAGACTTTGAACTAACTGGTTCTCAGAAAGTCTACCAATTCTCATTAAATTATTAACAGCCTTCTTGTCAGTCTGGTTCTACTCAGAACCCAGGCTAGGTCCAACTGGGATGTCAATAGCACTTCCTGTGGGAATCTCTCTTCCTTACCTCTGTGCATATGGTTCGTCTATTTCCATTAATGCATACTGAGTTGCTCTGATGGGTAAGCAAGAAGCCTGCAACTCTGCCAGATTCATGTAAATTTTAACCTTATTTTGTCAACACTTTACTGAGTTAGATCAACTATTAAACATTTCTTTTTGGCTTAATGCTTACTGAGGGTGGGGGGAAGTATTGATTGAGGTGGTGCCTTTGGCTAAGTAAGCTCTCTTCTGTGAACACTGGCTTCCTTCTGATAAACCAAGTGTCTGGCCTGGAATTCCTCAGGTCTCCTCTTGTTTATCTATCCTCTAACTCTAGGCTAAGTTGTGTGAATATCTTAGAAGGATGTTGAGTTTTTGAGGAGACAGTTTAGAAATGATAGGAAGGTAGGCCGAGAACAAATTTCAAGAGTGCTAAGAAATTCCCCAAGGAGCTCTTCAAATGTCTTACAAGAAAAATAAAAAAGGCTAGGATGCAGTGTGTTACCTCCATACCAGAACACCAGCACAGGAGGAAAGGCTTGGCTCCCCCTGTGCTGGTTCAGCCACCTTAATTTGACAGCATGCATGAGCTGCTGACTGCCAGCTGAAGTCCCTACTCTCTGTGGCTCGTTGAGTGCACAACTGCTCTCATCAAGAGCAATTCTGGGCCAGGCAGCTATGGAATGAACCAGTTAACACACATTCAGTACGACCTGAAGCTTCATCAACTCATCAGTGAGAGCTGTGGGAGAGAAATTAAAGTAGAGGAAGGTGCAGAGAGAAAGAGGAAAGAAATAAGCTGATATTAACAGGTGGTGAAAGTCACAGGGAAATGTGTGCCTTCAAGTTAAGAACAAATGAAACATATTTGTATACAACTGTAGAGTCAAAGGCACAGACAGGAACATGATTTTAGTAAGGGAAGGCGATGAGAAGCTTCTGGAAGGTGAGAGAGAGTTAATGAATTTGTTGGAAAGTGCTTAATGGATATGCTGATTATAAAATACATGAGACACCAGAGGAAACAAATCTAGGCTGGATGGATTGTACATTTAACACCCATTTGTTGGTTGTTAGTTGAGACAAGAAGCAACAGCATGGGCTCTGAAGATATGGGTTTGACTTATATTTGAAAGAGGCTGTTTTTATTTTTTTTTTCCCAGCAAAAATCTTAGGTAAGCTGCAGTTGGGTGATGTAGCCGTATGTCAATATTCCGAACTGTAATCAGGCTTGTGTGAGAATTCTGACTCTTGGAATCAGTCTCTCTGTGAAAGGTAATGCTCAGGAAAAAAAATCTCTGGAGAGTGTCAATTTACTCTCTTGCTTTGGGAAACATCCTTGCTCGGTCTGGGCCACCTATAGGCCATATACTTGTTATTCCTTTTTCCCCTCATGAAATCCCTAAATAAGAAGGTGGCAGCAATAAAGGGCATATAAGGGCTTGCCTAGTCCATCTCTTCATTAATCAAGTTAGGGAATTAAGCTCAAGAGTAATTTGCCCCAAAGCATTCAGCGAATTAATGGTAGGGCTTGAGCTGGTTTGAGTTTCCTTTCTCTCCATCTAGCGGTCTTCCCTATCTATGCTGCCTCAGTTAAAAGTTTGGAGATGTATTTCAAACATCATTCCTCTTCCTTTAATAATCCTTTATAAATCTTTGGGATTCACATTTTGGTTTATTCATTCATTTGGTCAACAAAGTGATTGAGTGACTACTATCTGTCCTCATAAAGCTTATATTCTAGAGTGGGAAACAGATGATGAAAACAGAGAAATGTAAACTATAAATCCAGGGAGGGACAGAAACTATAGAGAAAATGAATGCAGATTGAGGAGGTAGAGGGCATAATTTTAGGCAGGGTATTAAGTTTCATGGGCGTGGTGTTTGAGCACAAACTTGAAGGAAGAGGGGGAGAAAATTATATGATTACCTCTCAAGGTTAGAACCACTCTAAGCTTTCTTTCGTCACCTAATTATTTCTTTTAAGGATATAAGAGGTGTGAGGGCCAACATACAGTTTACTGAAACACGATCAGCAAATCCATGGTTTCTCTATTCAGAATGTTTCCTTTTCCTTTTCAATAAGTTTTGATTTCAAAACCTATTTCCTCTCACATTCAGCATTGATAGACTAAGAGTGGAAATGACTAGTTTCCTGTGAGTTTTGGTTTTAGGCAACATCCTCCAATGTATTGAGGGGATAATTTACTTGGATATTTATAGTGTGGCAGGGCCAGCACATAATCCATTATCTTAACTTACTACGTTTCCTCTTTTAGTCTTCTCAAGAACCTCACATGAAAGACTTTATTATATTCATTGTACAGGTTAGGAATCTAAGGGCTATACAAGTTAAATGACTCAAAGTATCACAGATGGAAGAACTGGGCCAAGATTCAGGTCCGCTGGAAATCAAAGCCCGTGCTTGTCCTGTGGTTTGTATGTCCTCAAGTCCTTCAGAAAAGCATTTTGAGTTCTCAAACTTGAGTCGGCTGTCCCTCTAAATTTCTATAACTATTTTCTAGCCTGTTTTTTGAAGTAAGAATACTTTTTTAGTTAAAGATCTCTTCTTAGCTTTAAAAAGTTTTTAAAACCTAAATGTAATGTTGAAATTGGGAAATATAGCAGATTCACAACTGGCTTAATTGGTTTGTTTCTCACCATGGGAGTGAGGCAGGAGAGAGATGAGCTCCAGGGTAGACACTTACAATCAGCCTCTGGTTACACTTTGAGATATAAATAATAATAGAAACAGGGTAAATAGCTGGACTTTCTCTCTGGTGGACACTCCAAGATAACAGTAATGGCAGGGGCAGAGAGGGGCTAAGCCCTGCTTGGGTAAAAGATAAAGAGGTCACATATTTCTCATCTTTGGGGTCAGGAAGACCTTGACTGCCTGTGCACAGAACAGCTCCTCAGGGGTCAAAAAGGGAGGGGACACCAAACCATAATAAGTCATACAAACCCTTACCCCCCAAAGACCCTTGCACTGAAATCCATCTCCATTAAAGATGTGTGTCCATATTGAGTGGGCTTCCCAGTTGGCATTAATGGTAAAGAACCTGGCTGCCTATGCAGGAGATGTAAGAGACATGGGTTTGATCACTGGGTCAGGAAGATCCCCTAGAGAAGGGCATGGCAACCCACTCCAGTACTCTTGCCTGGAGAATCCCAGGGACAGAGAAGTCCAGCAGGCTACAGTCCATAGGGTCGCAAAGAGTAAGATATAGCTGAAGCTACAGCAAGCTCACACGCATGCACATGCATACTGAGAGGATTCTGAGTCCAAGAACAAAGCAAGAGGAAAACAAAAACCCGAAAGAACCGCTCTCATGTAAGTGATTTAATCCACCCCTAAAACTTGTGTCTCTTTCTTACTGAATCCACCTGTGTGTCTTTCTGTACCAATTCCTCTCTTAATAAACACTCTACCTACTTAATTATTTTCTATTTCTATGGTGGAATTCCTTTCCAGAGGGAACAAAAGCCAGGGCAGCACTGTAGCCCTGGGGTTTAATCTCTGATCAGGGAACCAAGATCCCTTGTCAAGCCACTGCAGCTACAACCACCCCAGAGCACCCCTGCAGACAGGAATATGACTTTTAACTCATTCCAAATGCCATTACCAGTTATGTATTATGACATTTTCAGTTTCAATTTCCATTGCCCTGTCCATCGTCTAAATGTCTTCTTTCTGTATTTCATTTGGGCACCATTCTTATGAGTCAAGATGTAACTAGTCTTTAAAGCCAAACTAGGTTCTTCATTTTTGTTTTTATTTTTGTAAACAGGAGTTAAGAGAAATACTATTTCCAAATAAACATCGCTACTTTCCAAACTGAGATTTCCTGGCTGTGTACTTACCACAAGTTGTTCCCAGTACTTTGGAGAACTCTGATTTTGGAATTGCCCTCAGTGTTTCTTTTGAGTAGCTAAAATGGTAGTGACTTTTTATTCTTTGTGATTTTAGAAGTAGTTCTACGTGGATAAACAAATTTAGGTTCAAATAGTGTGGCTGAAAATAGTAAGATAATTTTCTTGTGGGACTCAGAAGTAGTTATAAATCGAATTCTGAAAGTCTTCTTATAACATTTGATGGATTAAAAATACTGCTTATTCCCTTGCTGTGAGTCTTGAATGTGTAAATTCTAGCATTTTTGGATTGAACAAAAATCAGTTATTATTTTATTCTATTAACTCAAGTACATTGTTAATCATTAATAAAAGAATGATTAAGAAGGAAACTCAGTCTTACAGAGGTATAGTCTGTAGTCTCCCATAGGGGAAACACTCATTGATAACAGCAGATTCCTGCTGGGTCAGACCTGAAGATAAGAGATTGTGAGATGGAGCCACAGAAATGGCTGATAGGTGCAATGATTTCTGGGTGAATGTTTGGTATTGATTTAGCATGTAAATGAAGGGCTAACATACAATTTCTTTTGGGATAAACAAAACAATATAGAATGAGTTTCATTAACATATAAGGAAATCAAGCCTATAAACAATGACATTCAAAACTGCTGACTTGGTTAATTCTAATCAGATCCATAGAAACTGACCTGTTTTAAAATACAATTTGCCTCCCTTGATGTGTTTCTTCTCTATTGATTTATGTGTGGACTTTACTTTTCAGATTGCAGAAAAGAGCATGTGTTTTAATGTTAATCTTCTTTGTTACAGAAGCAGACTTTCTTTTCCCACATACTGCCTCAGTTCAGTTCAGTTCAGGTCAGGTCAGCCTAGGGGGTAACTTTTCTTTATTCCTCTTCTTTAAGAAAATCCACAAATTAAAAGCAAAAAAATCTAACCTGTCATGTTGAAATTCAGTGGTTGAGCCCAAGACACCAACACACCAAATTATTAAGGTAAGATTCTTGGACCGTTTGGTTTAAAAGTCTCTTTGCAAATCTTTCTTAACCTATTAGCTCAGGAAGGTTTCATCCTAACTGACATGAATTTCCAAATATAGAATGGACATTCATGATTACAACAGGTACGAAAAATCATGTTCTAGAGATGAGGTGTCATCAAAGGAGGAACAGCCAGGAGAAGAAGAGTTTTAGTTGACCTGTGTTCTGGTTCTTTATACACAAAGATTCTATAAAATTGTTAGAGGTTTTCCTTTCTTTTCTTCCCCTCCCTTCCTTCCCCTCCTTCTCTCCCTTCATTTCTTCCATCTTCTCTGGTTTTTTTTTTTTTTTTTCAATTTGAGTCTGACTCCCTAGATGATATAAGGAGAGAATATATAAGATGTTGGAATTGTGTTTGAATAGCATTCCACCTATTAAATGTATGGTGTGATACTAGACATGCACTTAAACTATATGAACATCTGTTTTCTCATATGTAAAGAGAGAAGTAATGTTATACATACCATAGGGTTCTTGTGAGAAATCATGAATGATGAAAGTCTTAGCATGGTCCTTGCACTTATCAGTTATTTAATACATTTAGCTTTCATTGTCTGATCAATTAGTTACTTCTAACACTTTTAGTTGGGAAAAATATCTTAGATGTAAATACTAAGTCTTCAAGCAAAAACAAACAAAAATAACTTAATAACTCAATCTGCTTTATATGGGAAAGGCCATCTCCTTTCAGTTCAGAGTGTGCTAAATTTGTCTACCAGTTGGACAAAAATAGACAAACACTAGTTAAATAGAATGCTCAGCAGTGGTTCTCACACTTCTGTATGCACCACAATCACTTGATGTTCTTTTGAAACATAGAAGCCTGCTCTCCTGCTCTCTGGGAAATCTCATGCAGGAGCTCTACTATCCAAGAGACACAGGTTAGATCCCTGAGTCAGGAAGATCCTCTGGAGTAGGAAATGGCAACCCATTCCAGTATTCTTGCATGGGAAATCCCATGGACAGACAATTTTGGCCACTATGGGATCCAGGAATCTACATTTCCCCCTAAGTGTCTCAGGAGACTCTATTGAAGAAAATCCACAGAGCTTGTTTTGAGAGTAGGAGAAGACAGAATATTGAATTTTATGGGTAAAAAGTATAAGCAGATCCCTTTTTAAATCACCTTTAAAGGAAAAACATTTTGATGTATTTGAATTTGCTTTTCTGCATTAGTGAGTAGAGTCTTATCATTATTAAAGCTTAGACTGAAAAGCATCCTAATTTTACTTAAAAAATGGGCAGTTGGTTTTCTTTAGGATAAGTTGCCCTGATTTAATACTTGCATTGAAACTTTTTTTGGTTTTCTGTCTGTGCATTCAATAAGTATTTAATGGGTGGTTATCAGCTTGAATCTAAATGCTTTGTTGCTGTTCAGTCACTCAGTGGTGTCCAGCTATTTGCAACCCTGTGGACTTATGCCAGGCTTCTCTGTCCCTCACCATCTCCTGGAGTTTGCTCAGATTCATGTCCGTTGAGTTGGTGATGCTATCTAACCGTCTCATCCTCTGCCATCCTCTTCTCCTTTTGCTAGGAGAGAGTAAGGTATAACTTCACAGAAGCTGCAATCTAATTACAAAGAATAAGACTAACACTTGAGTGTATAGGTGTAAAATTCCATCCCAGAAATGTCCAGACTGTATCACAGTTGTCAACACACTGGTTTCCCCATAGGTCTATTGAAAGCAAGGTGTCTACCTAGGACTCTATTCCTTCTTTCTCTTCAGTCATTGGTGCCAAAATGATTGAATTTAGTCCAAAGACATGGAATTGCCACAAGGCATATCTGGACCTGATTCAGGCTGAGTTAGAGGAAGTGTGGACATCACATGGAGAGCATGGTTTTGGAGCTGGCTCTTGCTATATCCTATATCCTTTGTTAAAAAAGAATAAATGCGTACACATCTATACTGTTCAGTGGGTTATGTTAGTCAGGGAACACTTTTGGAATTGTATTCTTGGTGATATATTATTTTCCCTTCTCAGTGATCTGAAACATCTCTGTTAAAACAAATCTAAGCTCATTAAACCTTTCAATCAAGATTTTTTTTAGTAATTTTTTTAAACATTATCATTCCAAGTTTTCTTTCAACCAATATATTATTTGTTCAAGGCACACTCATTTTTTTCTTCTGTTTTACTGTTCATCTCATCACTATTTATGAAGTGATTTTAAACTTTTCTCATTTCTCCTTTTGTTTCCCTTTCTGCTTGTCTCCACCTGTCCATTCTAATCGCACTTCACCTTTAAGCCTTCTTCAACCACTCCCTTACCTTCCCCACCTGATCTACTCCCATTTATAATTTAAGACTCGGTCAAGCTTTCACTTTTTTGGGGAGTGAAAGTTTTGGGTTCCTAGTATCCTATGCAGCAGGAAGAATGGGGCCAGAGTGGTGGGAAGATGCAACTGATATTTCTGCCTGTGTCTATAAGTACTGTTTAAGTAATCTCCAGGGTTTTCCCAGTGGTACAGTGGTAAAGAATCTACCTGCCAAAGCAGAAGACACTAGAGATGCAGGTTCAATCTCTGGGTCAGGAAAATCCCCTTGAGTAGGAACTGGCAACCCACTCCAGTATTCTTGCCTGGGAAATTCCATGGACAGAAGAGCCTGGTGGGCTACAGTCCGTATGGATGCAAAGAGTTGAACACTACTGAATACAGTTGTGCACAAAAAGTAATCTCCACATCTCAAGATCCTTAACTAATCACATATGCAAAATCCCTTTTCCATGCAAGATAGTACACTATACAGAACCTGGGAACTAAGGCATAGAAATCTTTGGGAGACTATATTCCATCTACCACACTTACTCACTAGAACATAGGTATATCAAGCAAATAATGATGTAAATGCATATTCCAGATAATCATGTGCATATTGAAAGTGCACAGGGCACAGTGGCTGACAAGATCCATAGCTTGGCTTTGATCCTGGATCTTCCCTATGTTTAGTTTCTTTACATTTTCACCAGCCTATGGGACTCCTGCGTTCTACTCCTTTTGTCTGTTTCAGTTCAGTTCAGTTCTGTTCAGTTGCTCAGTCTTGTCCAACTCTTTGCAACCCTATGGAATGCAGCACACTAGCCTTCCTTGTCCATCACAGCTTTCGGGCTTGCTCAAACTCATATACATTGAATTGGTGATGCCATCCAACCACTTTATCCTCTGTCATCCCCTTCTCCTCCTGCCTTCAATCTTTCCCAGCATCATGGTCTTTTCCAATGTGCCAGTTCTTCATATCAAGTGGCCAAAGAATTGGAGTTTCAGCTTCGGCATCAGTTCTTCCAATGAATATTCAGAACTGATTTCCTTTAGGATTGACTGGTTGGATCTCCTTGCTGTCCAAGGGACTCTCAAGAGTCTTCTCAAAAACCACAGTTAAAAGCATCAGTTCTTCAGCACTCACCTTTCTTTATAGTCCAACTCTCATGTCCATACATAACTACTGGAAAAACCATGGCTTTGACTAGACGGACCTTTGTTGGCAAAGTAATGTCTCTGCTTTTTAATATGCTGTCTAGATTGGTCATAGCTTTTCTTCCAAGGAGCAAGTGCTTTTTAATTTCATGGCTGCAATCACCATCTGCAATAATTTTGGAGCCCTCAAAATAAGGTCTGTCACTGTTTCCATTGTTTCCTCATCTATTTGCATGAAGTGTTGAGTTTTAAGCCAACTTCTTCACTCTCCTCTTTCACCTTCATCAAGAGGCTGTTTAGTTCTACTTCACTTTCTGCCACAAGGGTGGTGTCATCTGCATATATGAGATCATTCATATTTCTCTCGGCAATCTTAATTTCAGCTCGTGCTTCATCCAGCTCAGCATTTCGCATGATATACTCTGAATATAAATTAAATAAGCAGGATGAAAATATACAGCCTCGATGTACTCCTTTCCCAATTTAGAACCAGTCTGTTGTTCCATGTCCAGTTCTAACTATTGCTTCTTGACCTGCATACAGATTTTTCAAGAGGCAGGTCTGGTATTCCCATCTCTTTCAGAATTTTCCACATTTTGTTATGATCCACACAGTCAAAGGCTTTGGCATAATCAACAAAGCAGAAGTAGATGTTTTTCTGGAATTCTGTTGATTTTTTGATGATCCACCAGATGTTGGCAATTTGATTTCTGGTTCCTCTGCCTTTTCTAAATCCAGCTTGAACATCTGGAAGTTCCTGGTTCACGTATCGTTGAAGCCTGGCTTGGAGAATTTTGAGCATTACTTTGCTGGCGTGTGAGATGAGTGCAAGTGTGCAGTTGTTTGAACATTCTTTGGTATTGCCTTTCTTTGGGATTGGAATGAAAACTGACCTTTTCCAGTCCTGGGCCCATCATCTTTTAAGATTTGAAATAGCTCAATTTGTATTCAATCACCTCCACTAGCTTTATTTGTAACCATGCTTCCTAAGGCTGGCTCAACTTTGCATTCCAGGATGTCTGGCTCTGGGTGAATAATCACACCATTCACGAAGATATGGGTCATGAAGATCTTTTTTGTATAGTTCTTCTGTGTATTCTTGCCACCTATTCTTAATATCTTTTGCTTTTGTTAGGTCCATATCATTTCTGTCCTTTATTGTGACCATTTTTGCATTAAATATTCCCTTGGTATCTCTAATTTTATTGAAGATATCTCTAGTCTTTCCTATTCTATTTTTTCCCTCTATTTCTTTGCACTGATCACTGAGGAAGGTTTTCTTATCTCTCCGTGCTAGTCTTTGGAACTCTGCATTTAAATGGGTATATCTTTCCTTTTCTCCTTTGCCTTTAGCTTCTCTTCTTTTCTCAGCTATTTGTAAGGCCTCCTCAGACAACCATTTTGTTTTTTTGAATTCTTTTTTCTTGGAGATGGGCTTGATCCCTGCTTCCTGTACAATGTTATGAACCTCTGTCCATAGTTCTTCAGACACTCTGTCAGATCTAATCCCTTGAATCTATTTGTCACTTCCACTGTATAATCGTAAGGGATGTGATTTAGGTCATATTTGAATGGCTTAGTAAGTTTTCCCTACTTTCTTCAATTTAAGTCTAAATTTGGTAATAAGAAATTCATGTTCTGAGCCACAGTCAACTCCCAGTCTTGTTTTTGCTGACTGTATAGAGCTTCTCCATCTTTGGCTGCAAAGAATATAATCAATCTGATTTTGGTATTGACCATCTGGTGATGTACATGTGTAGAGTTTATTTGTTTAGTGACTTCATTATTTGTAGACTAACTCTACTTTGGGGGTGCATGTTACAAGCATGTGGGGGATTTTATAAAGTCGAGATACCTCAGGCAAATCTCCTGTCATTCTAATTTAATTTATAGTATGTGACTGATGCATAATTCAATTGTAAAATCTCCCCACTGCCCAGTCACAGTGATGTGCAGATGAAATGGAGAACTACTAGCTTTAGCCAAACTTCAAAGAGCTTAGAGTCTCTTTTTTAAAAATAGAAATAGTCTACTCTCTGCAGTAAGCTGCCTGACTTCCAGAATTCTAGAATAAGTGTGTGCATGCTAAGTCGTTTTAGTCATGTCCGACTCTTTGTGACCTGATGGAACATAGCCTGCCAGGCTCCTCTGTCCCTGGGATTCTCCAGGCAAGAATACGGGGCTGGGTTGCCATTTCCTCCTCCAGGGTGTCCTCCCAACCCAGGGACTGAACCCATGTCTCCTGTGACTCCTGCATTAACATGCAGGTTCTTTAGCCCTAGTGCCACCTGGGAAGCCAAGAATAAGTAGGTGTTTTCATAAGTCATCAAGTGTATGGCAACTTGCTACAGTGCAATAGGAAACACATTGTTAATTTGATGATCACCTGAGCCACCAGGGAAGCCCAAGAATAGTGGAGTGGGTAGCCTATCCCTTCTCCAGGGAATCTTCCTGACACAGGAATCCAACTGGGATCTCCTGCATTGCCATCGGATTCTTTACCAGCTGAGCTATTAGGGAAGCCAATACATTGAGAAAGACATAAATAGGGAACTGCGGACAAAATTGTATAAATATATCTCTGTTTTTTTTAGTCACTATAGATTTAGATGTTTTTTTCACTTAATTACTAACTTTGCTTTGATCTCAGCAAAGGGTTACCTTTTCCTGACCCTTTTGAATTCCCTCTGTCAATTCCCTCTGTTGAAAGGGAAAATGGCATCATGATCCTCTCACTGAAAGCACTATCGAAGTGCTGACATTACGTTTATTAATGTGATTATTTCTCACCAGACTTTGGGCGCCAAGAGGGTCAGGACCCTGTGCATCTTTTTCATCATTTTATCTTCAGGATTTAGCAAAGAGTCAGGGGAACAGTAAGCCTGCAACAAATATTTGTTAAAATTAACAGACAAATATGGACAAACTCGGATGGTGAATTCAGCTAAGATCAAGTGTACAGGAATAAGGCAGGAAATTATGGACTAAGAATTCTATAAAATGAGAGATTACAGTATCAAGGTGAGTATCTGGGTAAGAATGGAGAGGAGGAGCCTGAGCAACCCGGGGTGTACCTGCCAAGGTCAGAAAGCTCCCAATCCACCTTCATGTTTGGTGGTGCATGTGGAGTCCCTGGGAGAATAAAGTCAGGATGAGAACTCTCTTTTACTTCCTTCTGGTATTTTCTCTGGAGAATATTAAATTTTATACCTTTCAGTAGTGTACAATTTTACAGTTTTTTTTTGAATTGTCATTAAGTCAACTTTATGGCAGATAAGGAATATTACAATAAAATTATTTTAAGTCAAAGTCTTTAAAAGCTGCCTTCTTGACATTCTCATAATTTTTGAATCCTGATACTTTAGAACTCATGATGGTCTTTCCTAAACTCTTTCCTAAATTTATACTTTAAAATTGGAATAGAATATATAACAGATCTTCAAAAATACTTAGAACCAAAATCATTATCATAAGAATGATTATGAAAGAACATTGCTTTCTCATTTTTAGAGATAGTGAAAATGTTTGCTTTTTGTGAAATGCTGTCTTTCTTGTTTATGAATTTCCTTGCCAGAATGAAGGCTTGGTAGATCTCAGTATTCCTGAATATGTGTTGAAGTCTTGGTAGATCTCAGTATTCCTGAATATATGTAACAGGGCGCTGTTCTATTTTCAAGATTCAGTTAATGAACTCTTATTGTGTATCTTTGTCAGGCCAACAATGGAGCTCGCCTTTATGAAACTGGACATTGGTTTTACCACACAGGCATTTCCAGTGGTTATAAAAGCACCTTACATTAAAACTTTTTAAGTTTGTAAATCTCTTTTTCTTATATGATTTCACTGAGATTTTTTCCAGCAATTTTGGCAGACTAGAAGCAAGAGTTCAGTTCAGTTCAGTTCAGTCGCTCAGCATGTCCGACTCTTTGCAACCCCATGAATCGCAGCATGCCAGGCCTCCCTGTCCATTACCAACTCCTGGAGTTCACACAAACTCATGTGCATCGAGTTGGTGATGCCATCCAATCATCTCATCCTCTGTCGTCCCCTTCTCCTCCTGCCCCCAATCTCACCTAGCATCAGAGTCTTTTCCAATGAGCCAACTCTTTGTATGAGGTGGCCAAAATATTGGAGTTTCAGCTTTAACATCAGTCCTTCCAATGAACACCCAGGACTCATCTCCTTCAGAATGGACTGGTTGGATTTCCTTGCAGTCCAAGGAACTCTCAAGAATCTTTTCCAACACCACAGTTCAAAAGCATCAATTCTTCAGCCCTCAGCTTTCTTCACAGTCCAACTCTCACATCTATACATACCACTGGAAAAACCATAGCCTTGACTAGATGGACCTATGTTGACAAAGTAATGTCTCTGCTTTTGAATATGCTTTCTAGGTTGGTCATAACTTTCCTTTCAAAGAGTAAGTGTCTTTTAATTTCATGGCTGCAATCACCATCTGCAGTGATTTTGGAGCCACACAAAATAAAGTCTGACACTGTTTCCAGCAAGAGTTAGACATTGCTAATTAGTAGTGCATGGCCTTAGGCAAGCTACTTAAATCTGAATCTGTTTCCTCACTTGTCAAAGGAGGGTAGCTATACTTATTTTGCAGGGGTTTTGTGATGAGTAGAATTTAACTATATAAAGCACTTAATTCCACGCTTGATGTATAGTAAGTATTCAATAGATGGTTGCAATTATTATTACTCCATTATTCTCTGGGGGGAAAGTAAATCTCACATTGGTAGAATGTGCCTTAAAAAAGAATAATTTTTAACACTCAGAATTGGGTCCCTTAAGTAGTATTGAGTTTCTTATCGTAAGACATATTCAATAATTAGTTTAGCCACAAATGGGGCTTCTCAAGCTTCTTCTAAAGCTACTTCTTTACTAGCAGTAAAGAACCTACCTGTCAATGCAAGTGACTTAAGAGATGCGGGTTCAGTCCCTGAATGGGGAAGATCCCCTGGTGGAGGGCATGGCACTCCACTCCAGTGTTCTTGCCTGGAGAATCCCATGGACAGAGGAGCCTGGCAGGCTACAGTCCATAGGGTAGCAAAAAGGTGGACACAACTGAAGCGACTTAGCATGCACACAACCACACATAGGATTGTAGTAGAGAGGATTAGATTGTTTACTAATGAATAGCTTGTTTATTAATGAAAATTTGAGCCCTAAATATGACCTTATCATCTTTTCCAATCCTGAGATTCTCTTACTTGACTCAGGGTATTTTTCTGGCAAGTGGGAAAGCATGCCCTATAAGCAGTCTCTCAAATCCTTATCTAATCTACAACATAGATTAGATGTATGAAACAGCAATAATAGAAGGTTCTGTGTGAGTGATGGCTAGCAAGCCCAGAACACTCAATCAAAAAAGATTTTTTTGAAAAAATCTCAACTTACTCTCCTCTCTGACTTCCTTTATTTTCTTCCAAAGTTTCAGGCCACCGTTCTCTGTTCATATAAAACTAATTTTACTAATTTTTTTTCCAGTAAAATTTTATTAGCCATGACAATCAAATATTTCACTAAGATCTCAATACACAGTCCATGATGCATTTTCTTCATTAGTTTCAAAATGATAGTTATATAGCCATTATATGGCCAAGTTTATTGAATATAATTTTTTAGAGTAATCCTATGTGATTTATATCTAATGATTCCTCAGTCTTTTCTGGGTTTGTTGACTTATTTATTTCCTTTTTAATTATGATGTAAAAGAACAATTCAAACCATCTTAGTATTTTTAAGTAAAGATTTCTTGAATTCAGTTCAGTTCAGTCGCTCAGTCGTGTCCAACTCTTTGAGACCCCATGAATCGCAGCATGCCAGGCCTCCCTGTCCATCACCAACTCCTGGAGTTCACTCAAACTCACGTCCATCGAGTCAGTGATGCCATCCAGCCATCTTATCCTCTGTCGTCCTCTTCGCCTCCTGCCCCCAATCCCTCCCAGCATCAGAGTCTTTTCCAATGAGTCAGCTCTTCGCATGAGGTGGCCAAAGTACTGGAGTTTTAGCTTCAGCATCATTCCCTCCAAAGAAATCCCAGGGCTGATCTTCAGAATGGACTAGTAGGATCTCCTTGCAGTCCAAGGGACTCTCAAGAGTCTTCTCCAACACCACAGTTCAAAAGCATCAGATGAATGGATAAGAAAGCTATGGTACATATACACAATGGAGTATTACTCAGCCATTAAAAAGAATACATTTGAATTGGTTCTAATGAGGTGGATGAAACTGGAGCCTATTATACAGAGTGAAGTAAGCCAGAAGGAAAAACATCAATACAGTATACTAACGCATATATATGAAATTTAGAAAGATGGTAACAATAACCCAGTGTACAAGACAGCAAAAGAGACACTGATGTATAGAACAGTCTTATGGACTCTGTGGGAGAGGGAGAGGGTGGGAAGATTTGGGAGAATGACATTGAAACATGTAAAATATCATGTAAGAAACGAGTTGCCAGTCCAGGTTCGATGCACGATACTGGATGCTTGGGGCTAGTGCACTGGGACGACCCAGAGGGATGGTATGGGGAGGGAGGAGGGAGGAGGGTTCAGGATGGGGAACACATGTATACCTGTGGCGGATTCATTTTGATATTTGGCAAAACTAATACAATTATGTAAAGTTTAAAAATAAAATAAAATTAAAAAAAAAAAAAAAAACCAAAAGCATCAGTTCTTCGGCACTCAGCCTTCTTCACAATCCAACTCTCACATCCATATGTGACCACAGGAAAAACCATAGCCTTGACCAGACGGACCTATGTTGGCAAAGTAATGTCTCTGCTTTTGAATATGATATCTAGGTTGGTCATAACTTTCCTTCCAAGGAGTGAGCGTCTTTTAATTTCATGGCTGCAGTCACCATCTTCAGTGATTTTGGAGCCCCCCAAAATAAAGTCTGACACTGTTTGCACTGTTTTGCCATCTATTTCCCATGAAGTGATGGGACCGGACGCCATGATCTTCGTTTTCTGAATGTTCAGCTTTAAGCCAACTTTTTCACTCTCCTCTTTCACTTTCATCAGGAGGCTGTTTAGCTCCTCTTCACTTTCTGCCATAAGGGTGGTATCATCTGCACATCTGAGGTTATTGATATTTCTTCCTGCAATCTTGATTCCAGCTTGTGCTTCCTCCAGCCCAGCATTTCTCATGATGTACTCTGCCTATAAGTTAAATAAGCAGGATGACAATATACAGCCTTGATGTACTCCTTTTCCTATTTGGAACCAGTCTTTTGTTCCATGTCCAGTTCTAACTGTTGCTTCCTGACCTGCATACAGATTTCTCAAGATTCCTAGGATGGCACTAATTTCTTTTTGCCAGTGAAATACTTATAGTCTTGATAAATGTGGGAACTTGGTCCTTCCTAGAACATAATCATCTGGTGGGTCTTCCAGCCATGGATACATAATGTACTCATTTCATGTTAACCTACTTGAGCCTTTTACTGCCTTTCTCTAGCGTCTGCCAAAACATTTCTGGCATTTCAGCTTCACTTGGAATGAGCCATCACTATTCCATGCTTTGAGGAGTCTTACTAAAGTACTGTTTAAGATATGTTTATTGAAAATAGCAAATAAATAGGTTTTCCTTCGTAAGTCAATTTTAAAATAATTTTTCTTTTAAAAGATTAAGTGTAATCACATTTTTTGGATATGATTGATATGGTTGGTGCCAACTCTAATTTTATAATTAATGTGTTAATTACATTAAATTTACTATATTTCTTTTTCTATTTGATGTATCTTTTATTATTGTCTAAAATTTGTTTGGAAGTTGGCAATTTTGGTTCTCATGTATAGTTTTATATCTCTTTCACTGTCCTCAATTCCCTTTTTTTCTTACTTGATATTTTGCTATATGCTGTGTCAGTTTTAAATGGTAATCTTTGATGCCACTTATTTCCTCCACTTTTCCTTCTTCCCGTTCCTCCTATTTTTGACTTGTGGTCTTTCTACTTACAGAATATTGACTTTAGATACCATCCTTTTCCTCTCATGTCTTTGTCTTTATTTAATCTTATATCTAAAATTATATTAAATTCTCAGCATCAATTTATTTCCTAAAATTTCCCCAATTACCTTTTGGATAAATGAAGTCTACTCTGTAGTAAATTCTTCAGAAATATGACATTTTGCAATTAAAAGCTGGCTTTTGAAATAGTCTTACTAGTTGAGAAACAAACAGTTTCTCGTTTGGATAGATATAAAATCCTTGTCTTGTGATTTATCTTCCAAGGCTATTGAAAATTATGTTCCATATTGCTTTTATGAAGTGACATGATAGCCTACTTCTCTTGCACTTATAAGTAATTAGATCTTTTTTTGTCTGGTGGCCCTGAGAATTATTTTGTTTGACCTAAATGGCTGCAAATTGATCCTTTCAGGTCAGTATTGACAGGTACATGGTGGAACATTTCAATTTAAAGATTTGTATTTTCTCTTATTTCTGTAACATCTGCTCAAATTATGTTTTTTCTTTTTTAAATCTTCTTTTGCTATTGTACACTTTTTAAGAAACTATAATTATATGTATATTGGACATTTTTTGCTTGTCTTCCATTTTAACAACTTTCTCTGTGATCCTCATTATTTCTTTTTCTTATTTTCATTTTCTTGTGTGTGTTGCTTTTCTTTAATCCACTATTAAGTTTTAACTCAGATTTATTATTCTTGTCAATTTGTAATTTATTCTTTATTTCTCAGATAAGTTTGTCTTTTTCTGTTTATTTTCTGAGTTTAACAAATTTCATTACATTTTTTTGCTTTTTGTATGGATCATTTTTGTCCTTAGTTTTTGAATTTCTGATTCTAGTTCTATCTTTCTTTTAAAATAAATATATCTCTCCAAATGTTTAAGGCTATTTAATTCAGTTTGGAGTCCCATTTTACAATGTTGTTCTTCAGAGTTGTTTTGTAGAGCAGAATATTCATTAAATGATACATTCTAATTTGAATTTTTTTCTTACATTAGATTATGAAAGTTAGGAGTAGCGTGTCCATACATCTTACTTATACTTCTGGATATAGATAAGGGCTTATTTAATTTTTTAAATTTTACATTTATCTAATTATATTGGAAATTATGATTTACTGAGTAGATGAAGTAGAACATCTTCAGTCAGAATTCCTCTCTTAATCAGAATTGGAATTTTTCTCCAAAGGAGAAAGGTTTCAAATCAGTTACCCACTTTTCACCTTAAGGAACTAGGAAAAAGAGAGCAAAGTAGGCCTAAATATAGCAGAAGGAAGAACATGATAAAAGATTAGAATGGAGATAAATAATATACATAATAAAAATACAATAGAGATTTCCATATAGAACAGTCTTTTGGACTCTGTGGGAGAGGGAGAGGGTGGGATGATTTGGGAGAATGGCATTGAGACATGTATAATATCATATATGAAACAAGTCGCCAGTCCAGGTTCAATGCACGATACTGGATGCTTGGGGCTGGTGCACTGGGACGACCCAGAGGGATGTACGGGGAGGGAGGAGGGAGGAGGGTTCAATGTGGGGAACACGTGTATACCTGTGGCAGGTTCATGTTGATATATGGCAAAACCAATACAATATTGTAAAGTTAAAAAAGAAAAGAAAAGAAAAAAATAAATAACTTTTTAATAGTTTAAAAATATCAAAATGATTCAGAACAAGATATAAATTATACTTATTCACAATTAAAGGAGCTCTTCACTGTTAAAAAATAAATAAAAAATAAAAATACAATAGAGAAAATCAATACAACCAATAGTTCATTATTCTTTTAAAAGATCAACAAAATTGGCAAACCTTTAGCTAAAGTGACAAAGAAGGAAGATTCAAATAACTAAAGTTAGAAATGTTCATTCCATTGTTTGACTCATCCTTCATTTAGAGATAAGAATATGACCAATTGTGCAACGTTCCTATGAACAAATTATTGTTACTAAAACAAAACAGACAAAACAATTCACACTAGCCAGAGGAGCAAGATTTTAATGAAGACTCAGGACATTTAACAAGGACACCAGAAATGTCATGCCTTATTAGTAGTGTTACTAATTACTGTGAAGAAGGCTGAGCACCGAAGAACTGATGCTTTTGAACTGTGGTGTTGGAGAAGACTTGAGAGTCTCTTGGACCGCAAAGAGATCCAACCAGTCCATTCTGAAGGAGATCAGCCCTGGGATTTCTTTGGAAGGAATGATGCTAAAGCTGAAACTCTAGTACTTTGGACACCTCATGCGAAGAGTTGTCTCATTGGAAAAGACTCTGATGATGGGAGGGATTGGGGGCAAGAGGAGAAGGGGACAACAAAGGATGAGATGGCATCACCGACTCGATGGACGTGAGTCTGAGTGAACTCCGAGAGTTGGTGATGGACAGGTGTGCTGCGATTCATGGGGTCGCAAAGAGTCCGACACGACTGAGTGACTGATCTGATCTGATCTGATCTGATTAGTAGTGTTAAACAAGTCATTGAGTGAGGTCTGCTATAGATCTTATCTACCAAGGCTTAAAAAACAAGATGTGAAAAGATTAAGCTGATATACAAGTAATTTGTTTACCAAAACAAAATCTGATAAAATATAAAAGCACACAACAAGATGCAGAAAGCTCAATGTTGTAATATTCACAATATTCAACATCCAATAAAAAAAATTGAGATATGTGCAACAAGTAGAAAATTGTGACCCATAATCAGGAAAAAACTTGAACAATGGAAACAAACCCAGAAATGACAGACATGATGGAACTAGCAGACAAAGACGTTAAAACAGGTATTATGAATATGCACAAAGATTTAGAAAATTGGAAGATAATATATATTTTATCCTATTATGTGTGTTGTCTTTTCAGTTTCTTGATAGTATCCCTTGATACATAATACTTTTCTTGTTTTATTGTTGTTTTTAATTCTGTTAAGAATCCATTACCAAATCCACAGTTGTGAAGAGTTTATCCTATACTTTATTCTAAGAATTTTCTGGCTTTAGCTCTTATATTTAGGTCATTGATTATTTTCAGTTCATGTTTATATATGATGTGAAATATGGACCAAACTTTATTTTGCTGATTTTGAGAATCCAGTTGTCACAGAGACATCTTTTAAAGGGTCTATTCTTTTCCTATTGAATGGACTTGGAACCCTGATAAAAAGTTAACTGGGTCCAGATTTATTTCTGAATTCTCAATTTTATTCTGTTGGTGTATGTGCCTATCATGAAAGTGAAAGTCACTCAGTCTGTCCGACTCTTTGTGACCCCATGGACTATACAGGCCATGAAATTCTCTAGGCCAGAATACTGGAGTGGGTAGCCTTTCCTTTCTCCAGGGGCTCTTCCCAACCCAGGGATCAGGGATCGAACCCAGGTCTCCCACACTGCTGGTGGATTCTTTACATGCTGAGCAACAAGGGAAACCCAAGAATACTGGAGTGGGTAGCCTATCCCTTCTCCAGAGGATCTTCCTGACCCAGGAATCGAACCAGGGTCTTCTGCATTCCAGGAAGATTCTTTACCAACTGAGTTATCAGGGAGGACCATGTACCTATCATAACCACACTGGTTTTTTTTTTTTTTCAACTACAATTTTATTTTATTTTTAAACTTTACAAAATTGTATTAGTTTTGCCAAATACCAAAATGAATCCACCACAGGTATACATGTGTTCCCCATCTCGAACCCTCCTCACTCCACCCTCCCCATACCATCCCTCTGGGTCATCCCAGTGCACCAGCCCCAATCATCCAGTATCATGCATTGAACCTGGACTGGCATCTCGTTTCATACATGATATTTTACATATTTCAATGCCATTCTCCCAAATCTTCCTACCCTCTCCCTCTCCCACAGAGACCATAAGACTGTTCTATACATCAGTGTCTCTTTTGCTATCTCACACACAGGGTTGTCGTTACCATCTTTCTAAATTCCATATATATGCGTTAGTATACTGTATTGGTGTTTTTCTCTCTGGCTTACTTCACTCTGTATAATAGGCTCCAGTTTCATCCACCTCATTAGAACTGATTCAAATGTATTCTTTTTAATGGCTGAGTAATACTCCATTGTGTATATGTACCACAGCTTTCTTATCCATTCATCTGCTGATGGACATCTAGGTTGCTTCCATGTCCTGGCTATTATAAACAGTGCTGCAATGAACATTGGGGTACACGTGTCTCTTTCCCTTCTGGTTTCCTCAGTGTGTATGCCCAGGAGTGGGATTGCTGGATCATAAGGCAGTTCTAGTTCCAGTTTTTTAAGGAATCTCCACACTGTTCTCCATAGTGGCTGTACTAGTTTGCATTCCCACCAACAGTGTAAGAGGCTTCCCTTTTCTCCACACCCTCTCCAGCATTTATTGGTTGTAGACTTTTGGATGGCAGCCATTCTGACTGGCGTGAAATGGTACCTCATAGTGGTTTTGATTTGCATTTCTCTGATAATGAGTGATGTTGAGCATCTTTTCATGTGTTTGTTAGCCATCTGTATGTCTTCTTTGGAGAAATGTCTATTTAGTTCTTTGGCCCATTTTTTGATTGGGTCATTTATTTTTCTGGAGTTGAGCTGTAGGAGTTGCTTGTATATTTTTGAGATTAGTTGTTTGTCTGTTGCTTCATTTGCTATTATTTTCTCCCATTCTGAAGGCTGTATTTTCACCTTGCTAATAGTTTCCTTTGATGTGCAGAAGCTTTTAAGGTTAATTAGGTCCCATTTGTTTATTTTTGTTTTTATTTCCAATATTCTGGGAGGTGGGTCATAGAGGATCCTGCTGTGATGTATGTCAGAGAGCGTTTTGCCAATGTTCTCTTCTAGGAGTTTTATAGTTTCTGGTCTTACGTTGAGATCTTTAATCCATATTGAGTTTATTTTTGTGTATGGTGTTAGAAAGTGATCTAGTTTCATTCTTTTACAAGTGGTTGACCAGATTTCCCAGCACCACTTGTTAAAGAGATTGTCTTTAATCCATTGTATATTCTTGCCTCCTTTGTCAAAGATAAGGTGTCCATATGTGCGTGGATTTATCTCTGGGCTTTCTATTTTGTTCCATTGATCTATACTTCTGTCTTTGTGCCAGTACCATACTGTCTTGATGACTGTGGCTTTGTAGTAGAGCCTGAAATCAGGTAGGTTGATTCCTCCAGTTCCATTCTTCTTTCTCAAGATCGCTTTGGCTATTCGAGGTTTTTTGTATTTCCATACAAACTGTGAAATTATTTGTTCTAGCTCTGTGTAGAATACTGCTGGTAGCTTGATGGGGATTGCATTGAATCTATAAATTGCTTTGGGTAGTATACTCATTTTCACTATATTGATTCTTCCAATCCATGAACATAGTATATTTCTCCATCTATTAGTGTCCTCTTTGATTTCTTTCACCAGTGTTTTATAGTTTTCTATATATAGGTCTTTAGTTTCTTTAGGTAAATATATTCCTAAGTATTTTATTCTTTCTGTTGCAATGGTGAATGGAATTGTTTCCTTAATTTCTCTTTCAGTTTTCTCATTATTATTTTTTTATAGGTTATAATTCATTATCGTGATTTATTTGTTTTTTTTTATGAAATTTTGTTTTTATTTATTTATTTATTTATTTTTAATTTTTTATTCCTTTGTATCTCATGTGTTCCCCATCCTGAACCCTCCTCCCCTCCCTCCCACACCATCCCCTGGGTGGTCCCAGTGCACCAGCCCCAAGCTTCCAGCATCGTGCATTGAACCTGGACTGGCATCTCGTTTCATACATGACATTTCACATGTTTCAATGCCATTCTCCCAAATCATCCCACCCTCTCCCTCTCCCACAGAGTCCATAAGCCTGTTCTATACATCAGTGTCTCTTTTGCTGTCTCGTATACAGGGTTATCGTTACCATCTTTCTAAATTCCATATATATGCGTTAGTATACTGTATTGGTGTTTTTCCTTCTGGCTTACTTCACTCTGTATAATAGGCTCCAGTTTCATCCACCTCATTAGAACTGATTCAAATGTATTCTTTTTAATGGCCGAGTAATACTCCATTGTGTATATGTACCACAGCTTTCTTATCCATTCATCTGCTGATGGACATCTAGGTTGCTTCCATGTCCTGGCTATTATAAACAGTGCTGCGATGAACATTGGGGTACACGTGTCTCTTTCCCTTCTGGTTTCCTCAGTGTGTATGCCCAGGAGTGGGATTGCTGGATCATAAGGCAGTTCTAGTTCCAGTTTTTTAAGGAATCTCCACACTGTTCTCCATAGTGGCTGTACTAGTTTGCATTCCCACCAACAGTGTAAGAGGCTTCCCTTTTCTCCCCTCTCCAGCATTTATTATTTGTAGACTTTTGGATGGCAGCCATTCTGACTGGCATGAAATGGTACCTCATAGTGGTTTTGATTTGCATTTCTCTGATAATGAGTGATGTTGAGCATCTTTTCATGTGTTTGTTAGCCATCTGTATGTCTTCTTTGGAGAAATGTCTATTTAGATCTTTGGCCCATTTTTTGATTGGGTCATTTATTTTTCTGGAGTTGAGCTGTAGGAGTTGCTTGTATATTTTTGAGATTAGTTGTTTGTCGGTTGCTTCATTTGCTATTATTTTCTCCCATTCTGAAGGCTGTATTTTCACCTTGCTAATAGTTTCCTTTGATGTGCAGAAGCTTTTAAGGTTAATTAGGTCCCATTTGTTTATTTTTGTTTTTATTTCCAATATTCTGGGAGGTGGGTCATAGAGGATCCTGCTGTGATGTATGTCAGAGAGCGTTTTGCCAATGTTCTCTTCTAGGAGTTTTATAGTTTCTGGTCTTACGTTGAGATCTTTAATCCATATTGAGTTTATTTTTGTGTATGGTGTTAGAAAGTGATCTAGTTTCATTCTTTTACAAGTGGTTGACCAGATTTCCCAGCACCACTTGTTAAAGAGATTGTCTTTAATCCATTGTATATTCTTGCCTCCTTTGTCAAAGATAAGGTGTCCATATGTGCGTGGATTTATCTCTGGGCTTTCTATTTTGTTCCATTGATCTATACTTCTGTCTTTGTGCCAGTACCATACTGTCTTGATGACTGTGGCTTTGTAGTAGAGCCTGAAATCAGGTAGGTTGATTCCTCCAGTTCCATTCTTCTTTCTCAAGATCGCTTTGGCTATTCGAGGTTTTTTGTATTTCCATACAAACTGTGAAATTATTTGTTCTAGCTCTGTGAAGAATACTGTTGGTAGCTTGATAGGGATTGCATTGAATCTATAAATTGCTGTGGGTAGTATACTCATTTTCACTATATTGATTCTTCCAATCCATGAACATGGTATATTTCTCCATCTGTTAGTGTCCTCTTTGATTTCTTTCACCAGTGTTTTATAGTTTTCTATATATAGGTCTTTAGTTTCTTTAGGTAGATATATTCCTAAGTATTTTATTCTTTCTGTTGCAATGGTGAATGGAATTGTTTCCTTAATTTCTCTTTCTGTTTTCTCATTATTAGTGTATAGGAATGCAAGGGATTTCTGTGTGTTGATTTTATATCCTGCAACTTTACTATAATCATTGATTAGTTCTAGTAATTTTCTGGTGGAGTCTTTAGGTTTTTCTATGTAGAGGATCATGTCATCTGCAAATAGTGAGAGTTTGACTTCTTCTTTTCCAATTTGGATTCCTTTTATTTCTTTTTCTGCTCTGATTGCTGTGGCCAAAACTTCCAAAACTATGTTGAATAGTAATGGTGAAAGTGGGCACCCTTGTCTTGTTCCTGACTTTAGAGGAAATGCTTTCAGTTTTTCACCATTGAGGATAACGTTTGCTGTGGGTTTGTCATATATAGCTTTTATTATGTTGAGGTATGTTCCTTCTATTCCTGCTTTCTGGAGAGTTTTTATCATAAATGGGTGTTGAATTTTGTCAAAGGCTTTCTCTGCATCTATTGAGATAATCATATGGTTTTTGTTTTTCAATTTGTTAATGTGGTGTATTACATTGATTGATTTATGGATATTGAAGAATCCTTGCATCCCTGGGATAAAGCCCACTTGGTCATGGTGTATGATCTTTTTAATGTTTTGTTGGATTCTGATTGCTAGAATTTTGTTTAGGATTTTTGCATCTATATTCATCAGTGATATTGGCCTGTAGTTTTCTTTTTTTTTGGGATCTTTGTCAGGTTTTGGTATTAGGGTGATGGTGGCCTCATAGAATGAGTTTGGAAGTTTACCTTCCTCTGCAATTTTCTGGAAGAGTTTGAGCAGGATAGGTGTTAGCTCTTCTCTAAATTTTTGGTAGAATTCAGCTGTGAAGCCATCTGGACCTGGGCTTTTGTTTGCTGGAAGATTTTTGATTACAGTTTCAATTTCCGTGCTTGTGATGGGTCTGTTAAGGTTTTCTATTTCTTCCTGGTCGAGTTTTGGAAAGTTGTACTTTTCTAAGAATTTGTCCATTTCTTCCTCGTTGTCCATTTTATTGGCATATAATTGTTGATAATAGTCTCTTATGATCCTTTGTATTTCTGTGTTGTCTGTTGTGATCTCTCCATTTTCGTTTCTAATTTTATTGATTTGATTTTTCTCCCTTTGTTTCTTGATGAGTCTGGCTAATGGTTTATCAATTTTATTTATCCTTTCAAAGAACCAGCTTTTGGCTTTGTTGATTTTTGCTATGGTCTCTTTTGTTTCTTTTGCATTTATTTCTGCTCTAATTTTTAAGATTTCTTTCCTTCTACTAACCCTGGGGTTCTTCATTTCTTCCTTTTCTAGTTGCTTTAGGTGTAGAGTTAGGTTATTTATTTGACTTTTTTCTTGTTTCTTGAGGTGTGCCTGTATGGCTATGAACTTTCCCCTTAGGACTGCTTTTACTGTGTCCTACAGGTTTTGGGTTGTTGTGTTTTCATTTTCATTCATTTCTATGCAAATTTTGATTTCTTTTTGATTTCTTCTGTGATTTGTTGGTTATTCAGCAGGGTGTTGTTCATCCTCCATATGTTGGAATTTTTAATAGTTTTTCTCCTGTAATTGAGATCTAATCTTACTGCATTGTGGTCAGAAAAGATGCTTGGAATGATTTCTATTTTTTTGAATTTACAAGGCTAGCTTTATGGCCCAGGATGTGATCTATCCTGGAGAAGGTTCCATGTGCGCTTGAGAAAAAGGTGAAATTCATTGTTTTGGGATGAAATGTCCTATAGATATCA